>NC_056736.1:557673597-557787970 GCF_019279795.1 Protopterus annectens
TTTTCCCAGGGCTTGTTGTGCTACAACTATACCTCTCAGGCCTACCTATGTCTTACCTGCAGATGATGTGTCTTGTTTGTGCATACAGGTTGTAATGGACTCCTACTTTAAACACACAGATTTACAGTTATGTACATCTTAACTGTCAGTCCCTTTTGATGTCCTTAATCTTAGAAGGGCATTCTGACTGCTTTGAAATGTGTAATCTCTGTGTTGCATCTCATAACTGCGTATTAATGTAATAGTGATCTGTAGATAGGTAGGTGTTCTGATCTCACCATTGGCAACTGTGTGTGTGTGTGTGTGTGTGTGTGTGTGTGTGTGTGTGTGTGTGTGTGTGTGTGTGTGTGTGTGTGCGTGTGTGTGTCAGCAAATGGCTGAGTGTGGTTGCTTGTGTGTATTTGTAACTGCATCCTGTCATGACAGTGGGTTTTACTGTTTTCCAAAGAGAAGCCACCTTTTGCACTTGCCTTTATCCTTGTCATCTGCTAAACCACATCCCCCCCCTCCCCACTGCAAGTAATCAGTCCTGCAATGTTACCCAGCTCAGAAGCAGAATCAGAGTAAGTGTAATTGTATGGGTTCTGTGGCACATACCCCAACTGCATACCCCTCTACTAGTTACCTTTACATAGGCAAGACTTGTAAGCACAATACTGGCAAGTGTGTGTGTTTGTATGTGTGTGTATGTGACTACCCTGTAACCAGGCATGCACATGTTTTATGTCTTTTAATATGCTGCACACCATGGTACTCATCTGGGGTGAGTGGAGTCTACAAATTATTACATAGTTAGGAATAAAAAAGAATAGACAGTCAAAAAGGACTACTGTTGGGTATGTTATTTTCCTGTGCCTCTGTCGAGCAGTGACACAGATGTGGTCCTCGGTGTGTATGTCCATACCCATCATTCCCCCACCCAAACTCCACAATCCCCGGGGTATATTTCCTTAGCCATCATTCCCCACCCCAAACTCCACATACACAATAACCATCTGGTGAAGTGATTAAGATTTAAATGTTATAAAACAAGAGTTGCCTCTGTTTTGTGTACACATCAATTCCTTTGGAACTCTTCTGTGACCTTGGTGTGCATTGTCCAGGGTTCAAGACTGGCAAGGCTTGTTGGTAATGTCATTTAGGACTGAATAAGACACTTTTAAGCAGGTGTAAATGTGTTTTCCTGACAGTAAGCAGTGGGGTACACACAGGTAAAAGACATGTACAGCTTGCAGTACACTTGAAATACCCTTCTTTGGCAATCCTACTGATGTCACCCACTTAGACATACACCTCTGGGAGTGCTATAACCCAGTAATCCTTGTAACGTGTCTTGTAACTGTGTAATGCTGTAGTGTGATAAACTAGTCTGGCAGGTGTTCTAATCCCAGACCTGCCAACTGTGTGTGTGTCTGTTTGCCTGAGAAGGGAGCAATGTTTTTTAGAGTGTACACATTCCTTACAATTCACATACTCAACTTTGGCAAGGGTGCTGATGTCACCCACCTAGAAATACACCTCTGGGACTGCTGTAACCCAGTAATCTCTGTAACATGTGGGTAAATGCGTACTACTGGAGTGTGATTTAGAACTGTGGTAGGGTTCCATCCACAACCATGGCAGTTATGTATGTTTTCTGTGTGTTTCTATATCTGTGTGGGGAGCAATGCGTTATAGTCTACTCATTCACAGATCATTTACAATGCCCTAATTTGGTGATCCTGCTGATGTCATTCCTTGTCAAATACACCTCTGGGGAACAAGATCATTAGGAATCCTCATGGTGCATCCTATAACATCTCTATGCAGTAATGTGATATAGATCTTGGTCATGGGTTCTATACCCACACATGTTAGTTGTGTGTGTCTCACTGTTTGATTTGTGAGCAATGCATTTTGGGCTACTCACTTACAGGAAATTCAAATTGCCCTACTTTGGTAACCCTGCTTATGTCATTCCTTGTGAAATACACCTTTGGGGATAGGATAGCCCACTAATCTCCATAGCATGTGCTATACATGCATAATGCTGTAGTGTGATAAACTAGTTAGGTAGGAGTTCTATTCCAAGACATGGCAGGTGTGTGTGTTTGACAGTCAGAACCTGTGTGGAGGTGACTATGAGTGTCTAATCACTAGACATGTTATGGCCATATTATATGTCACAATGTCTACCTCACGAGGATTACAGATTTAAATCAGCCAAGAGACTGTGTTGGCAAGCCATACCCCTACATCTGGCATAAGGCCTGGTGAATAAAGTAATCAAATCTACTATTACCCAGAATACGGTCAGAACCCATGTGTCATACACAAACACACTTCCTTAGAAAATCCCGCTACGTTGCTATTACCCTGCACATTGTTGACAGATAGTAGGCATAGTGTGAATGCAGTGGGCTGCAGGGGGCATGGCACCCTGTCCACCAGTACAATAGGCACATAATTGTGGACAATGCGCCTTCGCTATGTTCCCCACTGGATGCCTGCAACATATGTGGTGCCATCAAATGTGATCCACAAAGGACATACAATGCCTTAAACACATGCCCTGTATGGACAGATGCCACTGACACCAGGGAATACCTGTATCATGCTATTAATGCAGGTGCAGGGTCAACCTGCTGTCTATTAGCAGGTCATGTCACACCAGGCCAGGATTTGCACATCTGATAGCCTGCATACACAACATGTGCCAGAAAAAACAGGTACACTTAAACATGTCACTGTACATTAATGGGGGATGTGCACATCCCAGGCAATGTCCATGTCAAGGACTATCAAACACAGACATGGCATGCATTGCAAAGCAATGACCATACACAATGGTAACCAGGATGACAAGACAGTTAATACAATACCCATCTGTGTGGGACATTGCAGACACTACACCCCTGAACCACACTGCAGACCATTGTCAGGTTGCCCAATTCCAAGGATTACCCCTCACCCAGCTTTGTACAGCCATCTTGCACAGCCAACTACTACACACCCATGAAGCAATTCACACATGCATGTCAGTACTGGTACCTTGTGTCTGCGTGTGGGGTATGATGTTCACAACCATAATCACACCTAGTATAACTCCCATTGGCATACTGACTGATGTCAGACACATTCACATGCCCCATCCCATAGAACCTCAGGTTAACCCCTGTGGTGCATGTAATACCCGTGCATTACTGTAGTGTGGCAAACTAAGTAGTTAGGAAGTGTATTTGTGAGCCTGCCGAAGTGTGTCAATGTGCCCCTTAGATAGTGTGGTTGTGTTGACAATGACATCTGTTCATGTGGACAGCCATGTGTGCTACACCTAATGTATGTCTACTATATCTCTGTTGCAGATGTCGCTCACCAGCACACATATAGGTTCTTACAGCACACCACCATGTCAGCTATGTGGCACATGGACTAACTGCATGCACTTGTAATAGTAATGACTCATCATGCAGGGGTTTGAACTCCTGTACCGGTAGCTGTGTGACAGATGATGCTTAGGTTTTAGTCTCTCAGCCCTTCTCTGATGTACTTTGCCTCTGTCTGTCCCTCACACACACTCTCTGGTGGATGTGGAGATGTACACCTGCTCAGCAGCAGCTTGTGTTTTGTAAGTGATGGTCATGATCAGGTGATGGCCTCTGCACCTATTGCAGTCCTCCTCTAGTTGATTGCATGTGGAACAGCTGTGGTGACATTCCCATAGTCAATTGCATGGAAACACAGTACAATATCTAGGAACATCATGTTGGTGTTTACCCATGACAGTCGCTGTGAGTGGAACCTGGATCTGGTGTTTGGTAAACAGCATCACAGATGAAATCTGGATATTCCTCAAATGACATACACAGTGGAAAATAGCCAAAAGACAGGAGGGGGATGTGCCAGAGATGACTGCAGCATGTAAGTGTAGCTATGCTTCATTCAGACTGCTGCCAATTTAACAAGTTGTGTGTGGTAATGGCTAGTCTGCATGCTTTAATAACTGACAAGACAGTGCTTTGTTTGTGAGGAAATGAGGAAACCCCCATCTGTAGGGTCATCTGTGGACTGATCAGTGTGTTGAACCATTTGTTTCTTGTGTTACTCACAGAACACACATCTGTGTAGTGCAGAAGTATAGTGTGAGGATTGCAGTCAGTACATGGTGACAGTGATGAGAGTTACTGACATCGCATCCCTGAATGGACATATGTCACATGAAACAGTGGTATGACAGTCACTGTCTGAGGTTATCACCGTGAGATGCAAATAGTGGGCCACTGTTCATAGCTGCAGTCACAAGTCATCTACGCTTTGGACAGATGTCATGCAGTATATATGCATGTGCTGTGCTCCCTCTGCAAATGTATGACATCTGTTGTCTTGGGTTAATGGTAATATCTATGCATGCTGTTCTAAGTAATTCTGAATGATGTTGACTATTACTAAGCCTTATCTGTGTTAAAACTGCAACACCATAGGCTGTATGGAATTAGAGGTCCCGGTGGAGCTACCTGTCCCACTTCAGCTGGCCATGATACCAGGCACCAGCACATCTGGGGCCCAGCCTTGGACCTCCACCTCTGTTGGCTCTGCACCACCTTCTGTTGGAACCTCCATTGATGATGGGGCCTGCCCCTTTGGGAGCAGGTCCAGACAGGAACTTGTCAGCCATCATACAGTCCAGGCCGTGGTGTGTAGGGGGCTCAATAAGGGGTTTAGAGGCATGCTGTGCCAGCTCGAGGGCAGAGTGTCACATTTAGAGGGTGAGCCTGCCCCACCTAGACAGCCCCCAGCACAGCCACCTTTGTGGCTGTGAAGGTGCAGTGGTGGCTGCCCATGGGTGGGGACCTCCGTCCAATTGTTTCCATTTGGGAACTCATGGGTTTGTGACTGCCAAGCACCCCTCCCTGTCCAAGGTGTATCTCCCCCACATATGTCATATACTGCCCCTATATGCTGTCTTGTCTGTCATCCTACCCAACTTATCCTCCACAAGCATACCTACTTTCCTTCCCCAACATCCCACTCTCACCTTACAAAAATGGAAATAGAAGGCCAATCTGTTCCCAGAAGAATGTTTGCCACATACATAGCAGTCCATTTCACACATGTGTCCACTAGACACATGTAGCCTTTTTAACTTGCATCACAACATACTACTGTTGTCCTCACCGCATCTCTCAGGCACACAATCCTAGTATGCACATGACTCCTAAAGGTTCTAGGTATACATGATGCAAGCGACCCCATTGTACACACGATACTACTGGTCCCTCTATGGTAACCCCATTTAACTTTTTAATGATGATGTTGCACACAGCACTTTGCAAGAGTACTGTTCTCACATAATGATTTTACAGGAACTGTTTTGTTATTGTAAAGGAAATGCTCAAAGTAATGTATATGGGCAAAGTACAAATGTTTGCGTGTATTAATGACACGTCTGTCTGATATTACATAGGACAACGCCACTACATAATACAGGAGTTGCTGGTATTTCCCTTTTCATTCTTTTTTACTGCTTTGTTGTCACATGGTATGTTCTTGATATATGTATATATATATATATATATATATATATATATATATATATATATATATAATTAACCGCAGTCAAAAAAATTGAACGAAGAGAAGAAATTTTAACTAAGAAATGAACTTCATGACAATAAAAGCATTCAAAAAAATAGTAAATCACACCAACAACTCTTGTAGAACTTTAGCGCTTTCGTCTTATTTATTATCAAGACTTCTTTCTGAAGAAGTCTTGATAATAAATAAGACGAAAGGGTAAAGTTCTACAAGAGTTGTTGGTGTGATTTACTATTTTTTTGAATATTTTTATTGTCACGAAGTTCATTTCTTAGTTTATATATATATATATATATATATATATATATATATATATATATATATATATATATATATATATATATATATATATATGTATGTATATATATATCTGGACATAAACACACACTCATACATCTACATAATGGAATACATTTCCTATACTGTTGAATGACTGTGCTGAATGCTATGTTTGTGATAACATCCGATGTCTGTATATCTGCCATGGCTTAGTGGAAAATCACATGGGCTATGGTGTGCAGGGGCATGGTTTCAAGCCTTGCAGAGGCCGTTTATTTTGTTGCTGGGCAGAACAAGGGCCGTTGGATATGGAGTGATTAAGGCACTTTTAAGCAGTTGTGAGTGGGTGTGTGCAGGTTTGCATGACAGTAAGCAGTGGTTACTTTTGGTTACAGTTCCTTACACTCAGTCACCTTCTTGATTGCTTAACCTGTGTAGGCAGTGCTTACCTCTGCGAAAAAAGGTTGTAACCCACTCACTGCTGCTTAAAAGTGCTTACTCCCACTTACCCACCACGCTAATTTTTTTAAAAGAAAAGAAAAAAGGGGTTATAGGGAAGTGGTGAAAAAGGGGCACAAAGAGGGAAAGACTATAAGCAAGGTAGCTAGGGATGTGCAGGAAGGGCGTAGGGAAAGTCCATAGCTGTCCATTTCTTCTACAGCAATGGCTGTGCATATGCAATAAATTTGGCAGTACATTTGGACACTCACAACTCTGAGAGACGGGTGAGGACAACAATAGTATGTTGTGATGTGAGCAGGTGTGCATGGGTTTGTGCGGAGCTAAGCAATGCTAACCTCCGGTTACAGTTTCTTACACTCAGTTAGCCTCTGCATTGCTTCACCAGTGTGATACTCGCATACCAGTGGCCAAACAGGCTTACACCAGCTTGCTTCTGCACGTGCAAATGCACTGCATTTGGTCTTTGCATCTGACACTCACACCCCTGGGTGGGGGTGAGGACTATTATAATACCTTGTGATGCCTATTACATTGGCTTACATGCCTACAGTGGAGGGTTGTGACCATGTGTTCATAGATGTTGTGTAGTGGGTTATGCAATGAAACATATGGTCATACCTTACTTAGCCATTTAAACTGGACTGTGCTGCGGTGGGACCCATATCAGGAATGGCTGCCCATTAAGCATAAGCATGCCGGTCGACTGTACAGAATCCACGGCCTGTCCAGAGTTTGCTTCATACTATTGGTGTGTTCCTCTTACAATCTGCACCTCTCTGGCAAATACCTGGGAAATGACACCATTAAATACAGACAAGTAATTGGGTTTAGGACCCCACATCATGCTAATGCATACCTATTATTCTTTTAGCTTTCTAAGGTTGTAAGTGGAATATT
Organism: Protopterus annectens; assembly: GCF_019279795.1. Classification (NCBI taxonomy): domain Eukaryota; kingdom Metazoa; phylum Chordata; order Ceratodontiformes; family Protopteridae; genus Protopterus; species Protopterus annectens. Next base: position 557,680,810 of record NC_056736.1, read on the forward strand.
TGCTTTCTGTCCCTATTTGTTCCCCCAATGGTTTATGTTGTGGTTTTGCTCTTAGGGGTTGAGAGGTATGGGCATAAGCTTTGCCCATTTTGGAATATTACTTACATCCCCGGGGTGGTCCTAATACAACTGCGCCAGCCAACACCTACATGCCTAGGCCCATAATTGCATACCCATAATTCCCACACCTGCCCCTCCTCTACAGCACTCATCCTTACTATGGGTGCGAGTGGACTCTAACCACACCACTACACACTGGTCACTCTCCACGTGTCAGGACCCACGTCGTACGTTGTGTCGACCCATGGGTTATCAGGCTTGCACAACCTACTGGTCCATGTACGTCTACAGCCTGGTTTGATGAATGATTACAGGGACTGACTCCGATGATCAGTAATTTTTAGGGTGTCTCACAAGGGACACTGATGTCTTTGTTTCAAGATTAGACCTGGCAGGTCTCTTCCACTGGTAGTATCCTGCCTGTGGTCTGGGAAGCAGTGGTGTGTTTACTTGTATCGTGTGTTTGTATGTTTCACCTGTCTAGGTGGGGGTGGTTGTTGCTATGTGTTACACGTTTGTTGATTGGACCCCTCACCCCCATTTGTACAGCCTGTGAACATATGTAATTCGTAACTGCTGTATCATATCCTAGCTATTTACATGTGTTTATTTACACACACACACACACACACACACACACACACACACACACACACACACACACACATATATATATATATATATATATATATATATATATATATATATACATTACTATATACAGATATATCTGTATATGAATGCATACATGTATATATTTATATATTGCTGTCTATGTATATCTAACAACATATGGGTGTATGGGTGTCTGCATATGTATATAGCTATATGTGGGTATGTATATGTATTCTGTCTCTGTATGTATACATTTGTACTACGGAGAGGGAGAGGTATATCTCCATGTCACTATGGGTAGATATGCACACACATTCCTCTACATATATACATCTACATCTGGTTATTCCATTCTCTGCCATGTAGATTAGACTTTGCTGCAGTGGGACTCATAGTGGGTGTGGCTGCTCGTTAGGCAATGCCTCTGCCCAATGAACACTTTTGCTCACATCCCTGGGGCTGTCCATATAAACCCACGTCAGCCAACACCTGAACACCTAGACACATAACTAGCTACCCATAGTCCCCCCACCCACTCCTCCTCTACTGCACCCATCCTTACTTTGGGTGCAGATCAGGTCTGAACACACGACTACACGCTGCCCACTCTCCACTTCACGGGACCCATGTCATACGTTGTCTCGACCCATGGGTCATCAGGCTTTCCCACCCTTGTATTACAGGTATGTACACACCTCAGCCAGAATGGTCATCGTATCGGCTTTCTTTGGTTATATGTCAATTTTTGGGGCGTCCCGCAAGGGACGCTCCTGTCTGTTCCAAGATTAGATTTCACAGGGTGCACTCTGCCCCCCCCCGGTTGTATCCTGCCTGTGGTCTGGGGAGCTGTGGACTATTTACATTGTTTGTGGGTTTGTGTGTATGTTTCCTCTGTCCATCTGGAGGGAAGGGAGGTCATGCTACGTGTTAAAAGTTTCTTGCTTGGGCACCTCACTTCCATTGGCATAGCCTGTGAACATATGTCATTCTTGTTTGCTGTTTCCTATCATAGCTGTATATCTGTGTATATCTACGCACACACAGACACAGACACACACACACACACACACATATCTATATATATATATATATATATATATATATATATATATATATATATATATATATATATATATATAGATAGATATAGATAGATACGTGTATATATATATATATATATATATATATATATATATATCTGCAACTATATATATATATATATATATATATATATATATATATCTATGTATAGATATATATCTGTAAGGCAATGCATACCCCCGCACAAATGCACTTAAACACACTTACTGATGCTTATATATGCTTACTACTGCTTATATTTGCTTAAACCTGCTTACTAGTGCCTTATTTATTATGACACTGATGCTTCTCTTCAGTTCACTTTTAATTGTTAAAATAAGAAAAAAATATTAAAACAGCCACCAAGGACTAAACGTAGGTCTTCACTATTTTCATAAAACGCAGAACCAAATAACTAAGCGCTTTCACCAACCATAAACCGCTGGCCAGCGGTTTATGCCTGGTGAAAGCACTTAGTTATTTGGTTCTGTGTTTTATTAAAATAGTGAAGAGTGGTTTATGGCTGGTGAAAGCGCTTAGTTATTTGGTTCTGTGTTTTATTAAAATAGTGAAGAGCGGTTTATGGCTGGTGAAAGCGCTTAGTTATTTGGTTCTATGTTTTATTAAAATGGTAAAGACCTACGTTTAGTCCTTGGTGGCTGTTTTCTTATTTTTTTCTTATTTTAAGTGTTGAGTGATGGTTTATCTGTTTGGATTTCTTTGTTTTTTTCACTTTTAATTGTTATTATGCAGGTTATACAGCAGTCAGATGTCAAAATATGTTCATATACAGATTACCAATGGAAAATGGTATGTGCTGCAATGGGATTCGGAATGGGAATGTCTGTTCGTTAGGCGGATGCTCTAACCACTACACTATTGCTGTGCTGCTTCATTTACATATATACCCATATACCCATGGATCCTAGTTCCTCAAACACCCACTCCAACACTTCACTGACACAGCAGTCATTCATTTTCCAGTTGGATACATGGTGTATCCACTCCACTACACATTGGCCACTCCCTACTCCTGTAGACCCATCCCATGGGTTGACTCACTCCACGTATCCTCAGACATCCCAAAAGTTTAGTCCACACACATTGGTGAAATGAGTGACCAATAGGACACTATTCACAATTTTTGGGTTGTCCCACCTGGGACACATGTCTTTATTTCAGGATTAGACTCTATACTTCATTACATCATTACTCCCGTTAACATGACACTACAATAAATTAAAAACTATGACTATGTGGTAAGGCACACATTACACATGAGAGCTAATAATGTATGAGTTTGGCGAAATTATATTACAAATAGGACTGGTTTAGTGATTGGCATTGCCATAGCAGGCAGATCACAGGAATGATTCCACGTGTGAGAAAGTCCTCACATTTGATTTTTTGAGAACAGCACTGACTTCGGACAATGTACACACTTCTGCATTTTTGCAGATTCGTCCCTTCCCTCTTATGCACAGCCTATTATTCTATCTACTGTCAAGGTTTGTAGGGGCACTTTCATGCTATTTATGTCTGCAAAAGGAATGAATGTGTTACAGGGAATGTACTTCTACATATAGATGTATGCATATGTGTATGCATATATAATTATAATGGACTCACTGACCTCCACGAGGCGGTCCAATTAGAACCAGGCCATCCAACCCTGACACACCTGGATCCATAATTTCATACCCATGGTTCCTCCACCCCGCCCGAGTTTGACATACATGCAAACCATCCATTCTCCAGTTGCTATGACAGCCATGACACTCCTCCACACATTGCCCTCTCCCTAGCATTAGGGCCCTACACGTATGTTGTCCCAACCCATGTATCATCAGGCTCTCCCACCATTTAGTCCTTGAACATGCCTGCCCTTGCTTGTGTAATAGTCAGAAGTCTAACCATCCTAGCAATTTTTGGGTAGTCCCACCAGGGACTACCCTGTGATTGTTTGTAAAGTAGACTTAGCAGATCAACAATGTTACTCCCACTGGTAGTATCTTGCCTGTGGTGTGAGTAACAGTGCTTTGCTTATCTCTGCCCAGCTTGATAAGACATACACTGACAGAACTAAATAATACTGGAGTTGCTGTTGATTCCCTTCTCATTCTTTTTGTATGCTTTATTGTCACGACGTTCATTATGACACTACCACTTTGATTGAAAGACATTAGTGAAATATTTCATGCAGTACTCCAGTTCACATTTACATGTTATTATATAGGATATACAGCAAAATGATGTATAAATATGTTCATATACACATTCCACATGGAAAATGATATGTGCTATAGTGGAACTCAAACCATGAATGCCTGTTTGTTAGGCAGATGTTCTAACCACTACACTATTGATGTTAATGCTGAGTCTGCATGTTCTTTTCTATTTGGATGATTTTGATGTGTAAGCTACTTAGGGCAGAGACACACAAACATGCTGCGCTTCACTTACACTTTCAATAATGAAGCAATACAAATGTAAAATAGGGACACGGGGGAATCTAATTGTGATAGTTCTAGAGACAGGGCTCAACATCCCACTACGTGCTTGTTTGTTTTCTACTTTGATTTTATTTCAGTGTTCATGGACACCCTTGTATGCTTAGCATGCATTTCAGTATCCACGGACACTGACTTAATTGCTTACTATTAGAGGCGGGCTTTAATAGTAAGTATAGTAGGTTGTGCAACTGTGGGGACATGTTTACACCTCCGTAGAGCACTTAAACACGCCCCTGAACTCGCACATGTTTCCTCTGCACGTCGAGGGTGCGGCAGCGCGCCCTCATAAATATTCATATGGCGCTGCTGCACCATCTGTAAGGAGGACGCTCGGCGTAAGGCTAAAGCCATCCTTGCAGCACCGAGCTTCATGAATCCCGGGGTTCATCAGATAATTATAAAAGATGAATTATTAATTATTAAACATACTAGTTTTATGCACCTTATATATATATATTTTTTTTCTCTCTCTACCTTCTTGTCAATTCAGTTGCTCTTTATGTTTTCTTCCAAAATGTGAAACAAAGTCCCTTTGCTATAATTAATCTCAATGAAATTGTAGTGTCAGTATTATATTAGTAAATGATTTTATCTACTTCACATCATTTTCTTCTCCACATTTCACTTATTTAAAGGAGTTTCAGAGTAAGAATAATTTTATAAATGTGTCTTATTTGAACAAAATTAAATATATACAATGAACATTATGTCTTATACTTTGTTCAAATTGAAACATCATGTTTATGCACAGAATGTTTGTATCTATGAGGAGAAGACCACAGTCATTATGTCAAACTCACCCTCTCTAAGATAAGAATCAAACCCATATCTGTGTGTTTGTAGAATACATCTGCCAGCCAATAATGTCACCTTTCAACCTTTAACATGATGCAAGTAGATAGGTAAATAGATAGACATATAAATATACTGATAAATTAGTATTCTTCGCTAGCAAAAATATATGTGACTGAGGTCAATCAACAGAGGATTTAGTCTGAGTAACACATGTTACTATAGCCATTATGTTTGTGTGGGATTTTTCTATTCCACTGTAAAATTGTGGTAGTCTCTTAAAATAGAGACAATCTATTGGTATACTATTCTTGTAGAAATAGCTAAAGCTATTGCTAGTTATATTTTTAAACTACTACAGATAAATAATTTCTATATTAACTACCCAGATGATTCTAATTTAACAACATCCCTAATATAATTGTCTTCAGATTCATTTAACAAGTGTGCAGTTTTTTTCTTTTTTTCCCACAGTGAACAAACATTTAATATAGAATTCATAAGCATGTTTAACTATTCTAATATAGAAAATAAAACCACTCTGTGTTTGATCTCAAAGTGTTTTGCTCACTGTTTAAAATCTTGAGATGGAAAAAACAAACAAGATCCAGGTCAAAAACTGACAGCAGTAGTTATTCATCAGTAACATTTCAGTTAGGGTAATACATAGTTTTATAAATAGCTGAACTTTTTGTGAAAGACGTTGGTTACTGGCTGCTTTTGACTGTAAACAAGAAGTAAATCTTAAAAAATATTCTGTCACTTTCTCTTATATGTTGTTTTATTATAAAGTTCCCTAATATGGTGTTAAGTTCCCTGTCATTACATTCCAAGTATTAATTTTCACTCCAAACTTGGTCAGACACAGTCATGTACACCAGGTAGAGGTCAACACAAGCCATTCATTGATAAACAGAATATAATGAAATTCTTTAAACCAGCATTGGATATTACAAGATCTTCAGTGATATACATTTCTATATTAATGATCTACACATGTTCAAATTAGTGAATTAAAGACTCCTACACTGTTCTCTCTGAATTAACTTAGCATGCTGTTCAAAATCAGAATAAGCATTCTTCTTTTAGTAAATATACACTGGTGATCATTTAAATAGTTATTTACCCATGTTACTAGATCGGTATTTGACTTGTCACTTTTTACAATATATTTAGTTGTTTTATCATCATAATGTATGCCCCCTTTCTTGGTTTTGCCTTTACTACCATTATATGAATGGAGACATTTTAATTGCACAAGATATGTGTTTTTGTCAACCATCTGAAAGAGCTTTGGTATATTTTATTGGAATAATTATGTCTCTCAGCTCTTATTTATGAGCATACTTAAATTTCTGTAGCATGTTTCCTACTTTATTTTAGAAAAGTATTCAAAATAAAGCTCTGAAATAGACCTTGTAAAACACTGCTTGCAATCTCTTAGCCTAATTATGGTCTAACATTCAAACAGGGTTTATTCGTTTGTCAGTTGAGATTCAATTCTTTTAATATACCAAATATTTCTATTTATAAAAATTTAATTTGGCATTTATACTTTTTAATCTGATTGATTTATCTAGTTAGATTTCATTCATTTCTTTTAAAGTTATTTTATTAATATATTTTTAAATAAATATTGTTAATATCCCTTTAAGAAGTTAAGAAACTTCAGTGGCTCATATTTAACCTTTAACCATATTACTGACATAATTGCAGAGCTGTTTAGCTTCACTTTGGACCACTCACACACTCATGAAGGGATTTTATAGTTTTTTTTATGGATTATCTATGTAAAAATCAAGTCAGAGGGTGAAAGGTAATGTGTTTGAGCTAAAGATCTTGGTGGGAAGCCAAGAAACAAGTAAGTGAAAAGATTTAGACAGTTTTAAAACCATCTCAAGCTCCTTTAAAGTTCGGCAGCTTTCTTCACCTCCAAATGGCTGTTTATGTATTCCTGAGATGCTTCACAGTCATAAATAGTGTCCACAGCCTTTAAGATCACATCCAAAGGCTATTATATCAAAAATCCTCTCTCTTTTTTAAAATTTTACATTTAAAATAAACATTTCTTCTCTCCTTTCCTTTTCATACCTTAAATAGACCCTTGTAATTAATCACAAGTCATGTTGTGAAACATTTGCACAGAAACATTAATAACACAGACTCACAACTTTTTCTTATAACTTATAACATAATATAATTGCTACACTAGTTACTTACCACTAATGACAACACAAGTAATTATAGAAAAGATTTAACTGTTTTTTATATGTGTTTATGTGTTTCTGAATTGAAGCTGAGCAAAAGAAAATGCAGTGCAATGTGATATATAGTCAAGTTCTGATAATTTTTAACCAGCTTCTTTTCCTATTTTAAAGCAGTATATGAACACTGTATCAGAACAAAACATGTATAACTATAATTATATGATGTATTAATTTGTTCTTATAAATTTTGTGTTACTGCTACTTTTCTGTATTTATGTGTATAGCATTTTGTCAAGCATTATTAGAGTATCAATTCCATGACAAGAACAGAGTAAAAATAAGAATAATAAGTCATTACCATTTTTCCTTTTGGGATTGCATTCTTTTGACACAAAAGCTGCATTTTTTGTTGTTAATATACAGCAGCTTTATAAATTATCATGTAGTTCCTTTCAGATGACAGGAGAACTCTCTCTCTCTCTCTCTCTATATATATATATATATATATAAATATATATATATATATATATATATATATATATATATATATATATATATATGAGAATTCATTAAAACAGTGTTTTGCAAATTGTCTTTTAGCCCTTTTTTTCTTTTAATCTAGTGTTTTCAGTCATTTGGCTCTGCTTGACACTTTACAGAAAGCCGATTCCAATCCATTTCTTCTGTTTGATCTAAGATTTTGTAAGATGTTAAGTAAGATATAGCTGCATCTAATGTATCAAATGTTTTGGCACATTCCAAAAAGATTTTAAGTCTTGTAGGGAATAACAAGTGAACATTGAATTGTTTCTTCTTCAGTTCTTTTATCAAGGGTCGATATTCTTTTCTTTTAGAAATCAAAGTGATGATGAGTAGTCGTTATCAAATCTTATGATATTGTCTTCAAATTTAACTGGTGAGTTCGGCCATGCAGTCTTTAATAATAACTCCTTATCCTGGGAAGAAAAAAACTTTACTATTATTGATCTTGGTTTTCCATTAACTTTGTTAGAAGACAAAGGAACTGCCAGTGACCTATTGGCTCTTTCAATTCCATAAGCAAATTACGCATGTAAATTTAAAATACTTATAAGCCTGGAATTAAGAAAATTTACCATATTGCCTTTTCAGTCTTTTCTGGTAATCCATATATGTGCACGCTGTTCCTTCTGGACCTATTTTCTAGGTCATCAAGTTTGTTTAGTAGAGAAGTATTTTGTTTTGAGAGGAAATTAAGCTGAAGTTTTTTTCAGTGATTCTGCTTTCCATGTCATTTAGTGACTCTTCCATACCAGCAGTCTATATTTTGTGATGCATTATTATTTCCTGCTCCATTTGTTTTGTAAAGTTCTTCTTAAAAGAGTCCAGTTTATTGCCCATCTTATCGAGTTTGAGATAAATCTTGCATAGTAGACAATAAAGATTATAGCTCTTTCTTCATGTAAGATCCTGTGAACTGCTCTTTGAGTAACTCATTCTTGAGGGAAAGTTAGAGCTTTTTCTGAAGAATTTTGGCAGAATATTCATGGAATTAAGGTAAAATATTCCAATGTAGACTTCCAAGTAGTACAGTAGATGTGAAACTATCAATTTAGTAAGTCTACAAATCTAAGTTTTTACATTTTTCTGTCAACCTGTCAGCATCTTGGTCACACAACCCTCTATAGTAGTATAACTTGATAATAAGGGAAATGAGAAAAAATTAAACATATGGTCCTGTTGTTCAGATTAAATAATTTAAGTCAAGAATCATTAACAAAATGACTTAGTATTTTGTTGGGTATAATGTGTTTGATTATATTGATGTTATACAGTATCAACTTAAACCATCAACTTTAGTGGCCAATCTCCTTCCCAATGAATTCTTGAAGCAGGCAGTTGATGCCACTACTTACCCAGCCTCCTTACTTATAAATCAGTCCATCTCTGAGCAATATGTCCCCAAACTGTGGAAGATATCCCATATCAACCCCCTACACAATTGAGGCACCTCTATACTTCTTTTAAACTACATACCTATCGCAATACTCCCTCCCCTTGCCAAAATCCTCGAGAAATGCATACACTCACAAATCCTTCCCTCTCTCCTGAAAAATAACCTCCTCTCAAATACCCAATATGGCTTCAAACCCAATCTTAGCACCACATCTGCCCTAATTAGCTTCACAAACATAGTCAACCACTATAGAAACAATGGCCTTTATGTCTCATCAGTTTTCCTAGACATGTCAAAAGCATTTGACACTGTCTCACACCAAAAATTTCTGTACCAGCTAGTCACATTAAACTTCCCACAATCCACCCTAACATGGTTCTATAGCTACTTGTCAGATAGACACCAAGCTGTTAAATGGCAAGGCAACATATCCTCACTTTTACCAGTCTCGGTAGGTGTAACTTGGCTCACTTCTTTTTACAGTTTTTACAAATGACCTTAACTCTGCCACCACATCAGCTAACATTATACATTATGCAGATGATTCTACACTCATCTGCTCAGCCAAGTCAATCCATAAACTTCTGAAAAAAAAAATGTAAAAAGCGTTTACAGATGTAGAAAACTATCTTTCGTACAACTAATACTCAACCTTAACAAAACCAAACTTCTAGTATTTACCAACAAAAAATAAAAATCTCAACTCTCCATACCATTTGCCATCTACTCAGCTAACAATACTAAAATAAAGCCAGTAGACCACACCAAACTACTAGGTGTCACCACTGAAAAATCCCTCCGTTATGACCTGCACATATCCCAAACTATCAAAAAGGTCCACACAAAACTCAGGGCACCCTATAGAGCCAAACCATTTCTCAGCCATAATATCAAAACATTCATTGCCCAAAACCATGTACTAGCCAATCTGTTATATGCCTCCCCAATATTCACAAATTTAAAGAAAACAAATCTAAATAAGCTGGAAGCCTGCTACAACAAAATAGCCAGGTTTGCCATCAACCTCCCATACAGAACACATCATTGTTCGGCTCCTTACAAAATAGACTGGTTGGAACTCTCAAACCTACTATACCTTAAACAACTCACAATTTGCCACTCATCTACCTACTGCTTAAATGTCCAGCCATTATGAATCTTGTAAAACCCTACACTAGCAATAGAACTCTCTGCTCATCTGACAAACGTATCCTAGTTGTCTTAAAAGTCAATAATAGCTATGGTGATGCCTTACTTTCATAACACATGTCCAAACTTTGGAACTCAATTCCCCAGCCCATTCTTTGAACAGCTAACCCCTCCAAATTCAAAACTCTTCTCAAGGCTCATTTGAATAAAAACTGCCTATGCTCCTGCTCAACACCAGACTGACCCCACAATAGTTTTTCTATCACTGTTCATCCTATATTATTTCCTCTCTAATGCTTATTTCCTTGCCTCATTTCCCTTGGGATATATCTACAGCTCTTTACTGTATATGTTCATTCTAATTGTTTAACTTGGTGAGGTTACCACCACACTTCACTAAGCAGAAATAGTTTGTTTTCTTGTTATGTCTTGCATTTAAGGACTGACCATTATTATATGTAACTTGGGTGGTTAACCATTATAACTGAATTAGTTGTATTACTGTTGATGTTTTTGTCTTTGTCCTTCATTTCAACTCAGTTGTATCACCACATGCTACAATAATTGTTGTATTTTTTTCTATGATAATCACAATTTAATATGTAACTTGGAGCTCTTATCCCTGGGTCTCCAGTGAAAATGGGCCTTTTTGTTTGGCTCAGTTGGACACTCCCAGTAAACAAATGTAGAATAAATAATTGTCAGAGAATGGACAAACTGTACATCAACACCTTGACTGGAGAACGAAAATTCTCCAGCAGGGTATTAATGTACAAGTAATGTCTGATGAAAAACAAGACTGCCACTTCATGGCAGCATATCAAGCTGCCGTGGAGCTTGGACTGCTTAAAAATTAATGGCCAACATTACTTTTACTCTTAATAAACAGCACTTTTGTTGCAATATAAAATATATAAAAAGCATGGATTAAGTTGTCCTAATAAAATGTAGGACTTCATCAGAATCATTGTATGAAATTAACTACATCTATTTATACCACTGTGTGCCTCTGGTTAATTGAAAGCCAACCATACTTAAATAAATAATACAAAAATTACAAAATCTGGTAAAAAAAAAACTGAAAAAAATCTTAATAAAAATAAAAATGCATATACCGCATCCCTTGTAGAAAATAACACTAAAATAAGATATCCATAGCCATTAAAACATTTAAAAACATTAAATACATTTAAAAACATTTAAACCAGTAACAGATCTGATTTAGACATAGTTATCTTTTTGGAAGGTATTTCTTTTTTGTCTTAAATTATCATCTAGAAGTAGTTTCTAAACTACCCCCTACCACCACCACCACTGATGTGTCCTTAATAAGTGGAAAAGAGGATAAATATAGCATTTTTTATTTAATTTTTAATTTTGGATTTATGGTAATTGGTTATGACCATTCAAATAAGGTTTTCAATTCAAGAGTGGTAATGAATTTTGAAATTGGGTACTCTTTTAAATATAAAATTGTGTATTCTAAACACTTTGAAGTATTGGTGTTTTAATTACAACAAAGTTTCATGACTGCATTTATATTGGTGTAAGTAGTTATAATTGGTTTTAACCCAAAGGATGTTGCCATTTATTTGGTTTGATAGAATAGTTTATTATTTTAATAATCTAATGGCATTAATAATCAACTAGTATAAATAGAAGTTAGGGAGTCCTAATCCACCATTTTTTCAGTGAAATTAATTTTTTGAGAAGCTACACATACTGATGTAGGTGACCATATACAATTTCTTAAAGTTGAAGTATTGTTTATTTATTTTATATTTCTTTACTGGAAGAGTCTGACTGGGCATGAATACAATTTTCAGCAGAGGCCTGGGGAGAAAAGCTCCACAATGGGTAGTACAGAATATGTAATATACAAGTTATTAAAGTACAGTAGAAATAAAGAAGGAGGCATGATATAATATTACAGCAAGTAAACATAAAAAGTATACAATATGAAATGTCATTATATGAAGAATATACAGTATACTAGTAGGACATAACATACAGTACTAAGGTTAAATTCAAGCTCTGTAAATACAAAAAGCAGATATTCTTAAGTATGGTCCATTGAAACAAGCTGTTGTGAGCTTGCACAGTAAGAGCAATATATATATTTTTAAATGATGGAAAGGGTCTATTCAGGATGAACCAAAGTTATATAGAATTCTTGATAATATATTTATTTTAACAAAGGCATTTTTGAAAGAAGAGAAGAGAAAAGTTTAACTTGTTTCATCTTTCAGTGTCATTTAGAGTTTTTGATTACCTTTTGCATTATTATTAAAATACATATGTAATAGATCTTGGCTAATATAAACAACTAATTATTTCAGAGATGGGGCTAGGTCTATTTCATGATGGACTGAGCCTCCGTAGGAAAAAAACATAAGAATTTGTAGGAAGTAATGTAGATTTCCAAAGATTTCATTCATAGTTAGATAATTTTGAGAAGGATGCAATTTCATTAATAGTTTTTGTTGATCTGAAGTTGGAAGAAATAAATAGATATTTATATCATCAGCAAAAGCAGTTAAGGGTAAAGTGATATTAGAAATCTTAGGAAATTAATAGAAATACCTTTATAAGAGTGCCAGGAAGAGTGATTTAGTGTATAAATTAAGTAGATGTGGTACCAGGAGGCAACCCTGCCTAACCCCATTGATAAAAGGGGTGGAGTTCGTTATGGTTCTATTTATAGAAGGTAGTGTGAATGCTTTATTATCCAGCACTTGAATAGCTTTTATAATGGAAGCAGGAAAGCCAAACTGGCATTTCATTAAACAAAATGTTAAGATTCATATGATTAAATGTTTAGAAGCATCTATGGCTAATGGAAAGATTTATGCAGTTTCTAATGTAAGAGTATGGTCACTAGGGTGTGTAGACTCCAGAAAAATAGGCTGGTATGGGGATAAAACTGAAGGGAGAATGAGTTTTAGTCTGTCACCTAAAAAGAGCCATATATTTTCATATCTATGTTAAGTGATGTTGGTCTATAGCTTGTAAGGTCTTTATGATCTACATTTGGTTTAAATATATTTTAGAGCCACTCAAGTATTAATTGGTTCACTCATGTAAAAAAAATCTTCATTTCTAGTAAGAGTATGGCTATCGTCATTCACACATTCTAAAGCAAAACTATGTTCTAATACAACAATAATCAGCCTTTCTCTTACATTTATAAACCATTTAGATTATTTTAAAACTAATTCTCAGTATATTTATCTAACCCTTTATCAACAGCAAATCAGTTTGGTCACTTCTTTATAAGTAAGCATGAATGTTAAACTGTGTGTATCAGTCAGTTGTACATATCCACTATGCAAGATGTATTTTTGTAAAACATATTACCACTCTTATTACAAATGAGATCCTCAATTAAAGGCCTCAGTTTCTATGTACTTTTTTAAATTTACTACTGCATATCATCACGAGTTAAAAAACATACATATGTTTCCAAAATAATCACTATTTCTTATTACAGCTCATCAATAAAAATAACTAGGCTTCCTATTCTTTATGCTATAATTTGACAGACTTTAAGTTCATTTTGGAATAAAATTTTAAAAATAGGTTAACACTAAATTTCTAATTTACCACAACAAAGTTAAGTAATTTCATGGTCTATATCTTGGACATTTCTGTTTTGTCATGTGTGTTGTGCTTAACCCCCTCCCCCAACATTTGTGATTTGACAGTAGAACACAACTGACTCATTGTCTTCAACTCCTGCTCATTAAAATTTATGGAGTCCATCAAATCAGTATTATTATCTAAATCTTACATGTTTCTGAATAATACACTTTAAGAAGGGAAGAGTGCACACTATTTAAAGTTCAGGGCAGCTACATACATGTAGGGAGTATAACACATAAATGTTTTATTTTAAGTACTTGTGCATTCACAATTTAAAGAATATAACAAGTCATATATTGTTGTATTCTATACATTTTTATACAAAAAGTATGAATAAATTATTTACTGGCACAGGCATACTTACACTATTTGCACCCTGACTGTCTTTAATTACCTTTCATCACAGAAAAAGGGAGGCTGTCTTAACTTCTCATTCCTATGTTTGCATGTTTAGAAGTCAGTAGGTCTTTTAAAATGTATTCTGTTCAAAAAGGTATTAGCTGTTCAGGATTAACTACCTCAACAAGCTTGAGATCAGATTGCTGCTGTAGGAAGCAACAACATGTTTAATTTGTGAAATTAGATTCAGCATACAGTATATAAAATAATCTTAATTTCTAAATATTTTAGTTAGCATATTTAATGATTTATATTTGCCTAGAGGTACCACCATGCATTAAGTAAACAAATGGTTATGCTAGATAAATTTACATAGCACTGTTGCACTAATAATTCAGTGCATCTCTTGTTGCAACTATTTGTACAGCTTAACACAGAGTAAAGTCCTGTTTTATCTGCACTTGTTTCGTCCCAGTGTGCCTTCAGTTTTGCATTCCTCTCCCCATCATTTTCTGAATTTTTTGTCAGAGACTGCCTGTAATGCCACACTGTCTGTATACAGTAACTTTGTTGATCTGTCCCCCCAACCTGTTTGTTAATGTAGTCCATCATCAGTATCAACAGCAGGGGGCTCAGAGCTGAATTCTGCACACCCAATCCCACTGGGAACTCCTCTGTGAGTCTGAACACTGTTTGTACTTCTGTCATTAGGTCCTTGTATATAGCCTGCACTAATTCTATCAATGTTTCTGGGATTTTGAACAATCACAGAACTCTCCAAAAAGCTTTCTTGAGACCTTGTCATATTTTTTCTCCAAGTCTAGGAATGCCCATTTGGACTATTTCTTTGTCGCTTTGTCGCCTCATAGTAAGACGTTGTCCTGTTTGATTCTCAGCTAAAGCGTCTTCTGTGTGGAGATATGCGTGAATGGGCATACCTTCATTGAAGGTTGTGCATCAGAGCTGGCAACTCAGTACGTAAAAATCTACTGCCAATCATTAGCGGACCGGAGTTCCGCTGTGGTGACCCCTAACCGGGAAAAGCCGAAAGACACAACAACTTTGTCGCTAGCTTCTCATCAACTACCTGTCTCGCTGCAAATAACAGGTCTGCAAGCAATATTATTAGAATTAGCTTTTTATTACAAATAGTAGTGTTTGTATCATTATAGTAAATGATTCTTTGATATTTTAAACAATGTACTATTGACAATTGTGTATCTTTAAGGGAAGGTTCCTTTAAGGAAATTTTTTTAAAAACGGCCATTTGGCGTCAAATTGTCTATTTAAACAGTAGTTTGTTGTAAGTCAGTAGTTCTGATGAAGCCCATATATAATGGGTGAAAGCGCTTAACTACTTCAACAACCATTTTTATAATAAAAAGTTTGTTATATTCAGTTTTGGAAGCATCATTATTGGATATCCGTGGCAGTTAGCATTTTGTACTTTTGTGGATTACTTCATTTTTGTTGACAAACACTTCTTTTATTCAGTTGTTGTTCATTTGGCATGGATACCGGAGATGATGCATCCTCTGTACCTTCACCTCATGTTACTGATGATGTTTTTAGACTTTGGGAGGAAGTCACTACGTTAAAAGATGAAGTCAGTAGGTCAGTAGGTTAATTGAACTTTTTACCAATGCGGAGAACACAGGAGTTGTTAATGCACAGGGTGATATTCCTGCTACTGCAGGTGTTAAAGCCCCGTTTATTCGAGATTCTTATAAAGGTGAAGCTAGTGATGCATCTAATAACTTCACTGGTGGTTGTCGCACCAGAGTACTGAATCAAACGAAAGACATGGGTCATGTGGATGCGACCAATGCATCTTCTTTTATTCCGAATGGACAAGGTGCTCGCCCAAGAGCTTACAATGTTATAGACTTATCGACTACACAAGCTCAGTTGGAGCCACATACCAGCAGTAGACTGAACTTATCGGATTTCACATTCGACTTTTCATTTTATGAGTATGAGGAGGAAGCAGCATGCGTGGGTACCAAACCTAAGAGAACATTACCGAAGAAAACATATTCCCATGCTTTGGGGAATATAGACAATCAAGAGGCAAAGGACAAAGGTACTGTTAAACCAAGTTTTGAAAAAAAAACAATAATAGTCAGTCTGTCACTTGTGACAGAAGGAACACAGATATGTGTTTGAATAAGTTTTTTCAAATGGAATGTGAGTTTGACATTGTTACCAATGATAAAACTGTGGACAGTCGTCCTCTACTTCATTCAGAGGGTACACTTAAAGATCTTATTTTTTCCCTCAGTAAAAAGTTACAGATTATAGCTGGTCTCAGATTAGACAATGCATATTTTAACAAATGTTTAGCACTGAACATAGTGCCTATGGGGTTACGTTTTTTTAAGCACCCTATGGGGATTGACATTGCGGAAGGAAATAAGGTGAAGTTCAACCTTTTGTTTGACCAGTTTGGCTTCAAATATATTAAGCTTCTGATTAAAGTTTAATGATGAGAAATTGTGTAAATTTATGAATGTAGTGGAACAACTTAATAGTATGATTGTTAATGATCTATTTTTTTCACAGTGGGAGATGTATAGTAAACAATTCAATTATGCTAAAAGGAAGATAAGAAAACTCATGACAAAAAAAGTAAGAAAATTAATAGAGATGTAGAACAGTACAAGCAAGGTACAGCATATGTATGGAATTCAAACAAACACAAGGACAGTATAAGAAACAATAGATCTTTGTATAAAAGGGGATACAAGGGTTGGAATTATTCTAATGAACCCAATGTAGCTTTTAACAAATATGAGGGAGACAAACACAATTTTCAGAGAGGTTAGAAACAGGATCAACATCCGAAGTGGAGGAAGGAGGGGAGTGGAGGCAAGACCACTATCACCCCCGGTACAAAGTCAGTACAAGGACCAGCATCGGAGGAAGGGGGATGTGTAACAACTATTATCGACCCTGTTTTTAGTAATTGTACTACTGTAGGAAAGGGTAGTGAAGATACAGGTGCAGTTAACAACACTGAGGTTAATAACATTGTAGTGGATGGTGTTATACATAGCTACAACAATTTTAAAATTTATAATTACACCATCATAACTTTAGATACTGTACACTTTGACCTGTTATCTTGAGGGATGAAGTATATTCCTACTATACATTTTCATTTAGTTGACTGTTTAAGTGAAATTAAAATGTTTTTGAGGAAAATTAATTAGCTATCCTTTTTAAGGATAGAGGGAGTAGTGTTAATGAACACATATGTAGTGGTAGGAACGTGCTTAAGAAGAAAAGCACTTTTATTCCCCCTATGCATACAAGTGTAGCTATATATGACAAATTGGTCACCAGAGAGATTTATAAGCTTCAAAATACACTCAGGACTCACAAAAATAACAGCAATTTAAATATTGATGAAATAAAAAAATTAAAAGAACTTAGAGAAGATACTACCATACGTGTTATGAAGCCAGAAAAAAAGGGGTGAGTGGTCATTTATGACACTCTTGAATATATCACTAAAATGTAAGAGATATTACAACAGTCAGGCAATTATGAGACTGTATCCATTAATGAAATCAACATTGCCTACAAGGGTATAGACTCATACATCAAAGAATTCTTGATTGACAACAGAATTACAGTGGATTTATTCAACTATCTCAAAGTTGATTACCCCCAATTAGCCACATTGGTGGACATTCCTAAGGTATGCAAAGATATTAGAGACCCCCCTTTTCATCCGATAATTTCTGGCAGCCATTCCAAAACATTTCTCTTAGGCGTTGTTGTTGTCACCTGGCTTAAACACCTGTATGGAAAAATTCCACACATGGTAAAAGATTCCTGGGAATTTTTAGCCAATTTTCCAATGCATTTGTGGAAAGAAGATCTTGTGTTTGTAACTATAGACGTTATTGACCTTTTTCATGTATTCCCAAGCAAGAGAGAATGGATTCATTTTGTAATATCATTAGAAAATATGCAAATCTAGATTGGAATAAGGTATGCTTAATTCTAGACTGCATGTCCCTGGTACTTGAGCATAACTACATTTACTATGAGGGTGAACATTATCACCAAACCAGGGGGGTAGCGATGTTGCCCCCATGTTGCCAACCTGATCATGCTTGATTGGGAAGAATCAAATGTTTTTAACAGCGAATATTTTCAGCATATGAAATATTATTCTAGATTTTTAGACGATATGTATATATATATATATATATATATATATATATATATATATATATATATATATATATATATATATTCTTTGGGATGAAAGTCCTGACTGCCTAGACACTTTCTTAGAATATTTGAATCACAGTAGTGAGTTTTTGAGATTCACATACTCCAGTAATAGGGAAGGAATAGCATATTTGGACACATACATCTTCAAAGGTAGTGATGGATTCCAATCTTGTATTTATAAAAAAAATACTTTTTCAAATGGGTATTTGGAATACACAAGCAATTATTCCAGAAAACTGTTATACACTCTATACAAGGGTCAATGTATCAGAGCGGCACAAATGACCTCAGCTTACACTGTTATGGTAAAATAATTGAATTTTATAACTAAGCTATTTCAAGAAAGGGGATATAGTATTATGATGATGACAGATGTAAGATTTTACATTATTGAGGAATGGGGTAAAAAAAAAATATCCACCTCTATTGGGTATTAAACAAAGGGAGAGCAGAGCCCTAAGTTTATACAGATCTGAAACCACTAAGCGGTAGACCTATCAACGGGCTTGCATTTTGGTGTATGGACTTCATATTAACAAATCAAGAGTATTTTGACCAAGAATTGGAACGTGCTGCTCATTGATCAGGATATTATGGATACAGTAGGAAGTAGACCAATGTTTGTGTACAAAATGGGTAACAATCTGAAGATGTATTTAGAACACAAAATTGAGTGTAAGGCTCAGAATAATGAAACACATACAAAGAAATGTGGACGGTGTAATCAATGCACACATATTATGGAGAATGATGTAATAACGTTAGACAATATTAATAAAACACACATTAGGTTTAGGCAGGGTAACTGCAACTCCAAGTACGTAGTTTACATGGCCAAGTGTATAGAATGCACAGGATACTATATAGGGAAAACGGAAAGATTTTTTTAAAAAACGTATTTATGATCATATGTATAGTATCAGTAAGAAAGATGTGAACAATGCCCTATATAGGCATATTGAAAAGTGTGGAAACATACATAAGTTCACATTTGCTATTTTAGAGAATGTTACACTTGATCCCAGGGGAAGCAACATTGAGGCCACACACTGGGATACAAAGAGGTTTTGTGGCAATTATATGCAGATGCTTCAATGTTGCCAGGTCTTAATGACCATGTACCCATTAAACCAATTTTGGCAAGAAGGATTTAACTTGTTAGGGTCCATTGTTATTAGGTTGACCCAGTTTAAAATAGGATTACATAATAGACTTAGCTGCTGGTATTTTAGCATCATTTGTACATTCTTTTATATTATCAATATCATATATTTGTGTGCATATTTTTATTCATATAATACACATTTCTTACTTTAGTGGTGTGATTATGGCTGTTTTTATAGTGCCGTTATAGTTTTTAATATATTTTATGTGTTGTTATATTTGTATTATAATATTATGCTTATACAAGCAATATTATTAGAATCAGCTTTTTATTACAAATAGTAGTGTTTGTTTCAGTATAGTAAATGATTCTTTGATATTTTGAACAATGTACTATTGACAATTGTGTATCTTTAAGGGAAGGTTCCTTTAAGGAAGTTTTTTTTAAAATAATGGCCATTTGGCACCAAATTGTCTATTTAAACAGTAGTTTGTTGTAAATCAGTAGTTCTGATGAAGCTCATATATAATGGGTGAAAGCACTTAACTACTTCAACAACCATTTTTTATAATAAAAAGTTCATTATATTCAGTTTTGGAAGCATCATTATTGGATATCCGTGGCAGTTAGCGTTTTGTGCTTTTGTGGATTACTTCATTTTTGTTGACAAACAGTTCTTTTATTCAGACTTCCATTCTTCTCAAACACCCCTTCTAGACACCTGAAGCTATGTGTGTGGTTGTAATCCTGTCTTGAAAAACATTCCAATGCAAAAGTAATTTTTACTGCAAGTAAGTATGGTTCACATGGATGCAGATGAATCTGATGATTGAGACAAATTGGTTTATGCTACATACATACTTTAGAAGACATAAGGATTATAAACACATGGGTGGGATGTGTGATGCGTCATGATGATTACAACAGATGTATTGTGTCCGTCATACATATGCAAGTGTTTTTTTATGACATTTAATTATTGTTATGACTAGGAATGTGGACATTCCTTTGATTTTGCATAGATGTAAAACAGTAGTAGTATAAGTTGAAAAGTGCATTGCCATTATGCAAGACTTACTGATAAATTGCTTGCAAGAATCATATTTTAGCATTATCATTTTTCATTACTGTTACAGTCCTATTCAAAACTTTATGAGAATTTGCTTCTTACAGGCTTTTTGAGCCCTTAGGAGCCTGTATTGTTTATCTAAATTCATTAGTCTTACACTTTATACCATAGAGTTAGTGCCATGATAGGTAGAATTTCTCTTTTCAGTACTGTAGAGAGTCCTGAAGACAGTGAACCATTGGTAAGTGTGTCTGAGCTACCCAAGGTAGCCTGAACTAAAATTTTCATGTTTTTTCTTAGGTAGTGAACCATGTCTGCACAGTGCCAAGCAAAAATTAAATGTACCTTAAAGTGAAGAAAAAAAATGGAATAGTGAAAATTGTGAGTTATGGCAATGTGTTTTGTAAACAAGATTTGAACAATGCTCCATGTACCTTCTTTCTGTTGATTCCCCTTCATTAAACATTGTGCCACAGAGAATGTTACCTGACAGGTGTACTTTTGAATGATTATTGCCCAGAGTGCTGCCAGCCACACAAAGCTTCCAGGTGTTTTGCGCTACCTATGTCAGTATAACTAAAATTTTAACATTTCCAACTAAGTAGTAAACCTTGATTGTGCAATGTAAGTGCAGAGCATATAGAATGGACATTGCAGGGTAATATATGTTATGGGAATTGTAGCTAGTGAAATAAATGCAATGCATGGGTATATGTAGCAATGACCGAAGCATGAAATCCATTTAAGTGAACAATTCTTCCTTCTCACATCTCTATGCAGCATCAGACATGTACTTTGTGGAACACATTATCACACCTGTAGTTAGTGACATATTATGTTACAGTGGACAGAATAATGATCACATGTTGTTAGCAATATTGTCAACAGTTGATTTTTTTTAAATGCAAACACTTTGGAATCACAAAATGTGATTAGATATATATTCTGTTAATCCTTTGCAAAAGCATCACATCAATGGATTCAAACCTTGTATCAAATATACTTCACCTATCAGTTCACTGGATTTACACCTTCTGCCAATGAGAAAGATACATGTCAGGTGTTTTTTTTCTTCCCTGAGTATTATCCAGAGTACTGTTGGCCACTTTATGCAACCTGGCTGTTCTGCATGACCCATGGCAACCTAAAGTAAAAATGTTCACCTTTTTTCTTAAGGCATAAAAGTAATTCTCATGCTGTTAAGTGTCATGCAAATAATATTAAACAAGATAAGACATAAAGATGTCAGCATTGAAAATGTAGTACTGCCAAACTCCTATATATAAGTCAATGTATTTGTGGACTGTTTTTTAAAGTCCCTTTTCTCTAAAACAACCGGCCTAGGTGTATATCAGAGAGGGGAGACTGTGAAAGCTGATTTCATGCTGCCAAGATAATCAGAGACACCTGTAAGCCATTAACATGTAACATTTCTCAGTTCATTATTAATTTCATGGCTAAGGGCATGTGCATGTAATCATGTAGGTCCCTACACCATGTTTACATTCCCTACATGGTGTGCAGATTTTGGTCTTTATGAATGCTAATGATCTCACATCTCATGCATACTCATGGTGCTCACAGGGCTGACTCTATACTATATTAAGGTAATGGTGTAGGCAGTGCCCTTGTATCATACTGGGAGAAACTGTTTTGAAACAGAGATAAATACTGGTAGAACAGTATGACTTTGGATGATTTAACTAATTTGGGTGATTTAACTAACTTCTTTACTGCTGCATTGTCAAGGTGTGTTCATTTCAACAGTGCAAACATGAAATGCAGTGACTGATTAAAATTATTTCTATGATGTTTATGTATTTACATTTATTGCCTACTTTAGCATAGCCAGCTCTGCATTTCTACAGTTAAGCTACTGAATGCTACATGACAAGCATAATTTAATTTTTATGCTGTGATGGCACACTTTTCGCAGATTCAAACCTAGTATTGTAAGCACACAGGGAGGTCTGGTGCTATTATCTGTGTTATCAGGAAAAGGAAACTGTGTTCTGTTTGTGTATGTTTACTGGACTGGACTTCAGGAGTGGTTGATATGGATGTTATAACAGTTTGATGTTATCTATGTCATGCTGCACTGATAATTGCTAAATTGTTAATGCTGGAATGTATTGCAAAGTTAAAACTTGAGTTATTTCCATTACAGCAGGGCATAGCTGTCAAACTCTTAGCACAAAAAATCTGGACAAAGCCAAATATAATGAGGCACTGAGAAAGCCCCCAAAATAGGGATTTTAACTATCACTTTTATAAACTTAGAAAGTTGCTAGAATAAAAGGTCTTATGGTGCCATGCATTTTCTGAAGGATATGACATCTGAAACTCAAATGCCTATTATTCTTTAGTGAAGTCCATGCATTTTCTGAAGGATATGAAATCTAAAACTCAAATGCCTATTATTATTTAGTGAAGTTAGTCCTTACTGATTTCCACAGAATCCATAAAATCACAAATGTTATGAGGAACAGACCAAAAATATGAGACAAAAATCTAGACATTCTGTAAAAATCCTGACAGTTGAGAGGTATGCAGAGGGGTTATACAATCTGTGCTGATTAATTGAGTTCAAAATGTACGTATTTTTATATACTTTGTTGGGGGGTTGTTGGGGAGATTGGTGAAGAGGACGGTGCTGGATTAGAGGCTTGGTGTGGGGAGGAATGGAGTGTTTACTTGTGTATATTAACAGGACATACGAGTGTAATCAATGGTCACATTTTTTTCTTTTATTTACATTTTCCACAATTTGTTATCATCAGAGCAGGTACATATTGAGTTCATGAGAGTTGTCCCTGCCTGATGCTATCAGAAAACAGCAATTACATGGTAAAATAAAAGTTGTGGAGTCTGACAGGCATCATTTCACATATCTGTATGGGCATTGGATCTTTGGTTTTGCCTTTGGTACTGACTGTGTGTGTTACCCTTTGCCTCTTAGCAAGAGCCAGGGCATACTGTGCACAGCTCTGTCTGCAGCTGGTGATTTTCCCTCAGACTCCTCATCTATACCTGTTGCTCCTGCTGGCCCTGCCTGTGCTTCTTGAAACTGTGGTCCTGTCCCTTGTACTTGATATAGTGGTTTCCTGAAAATGATATTGTGTAACATGGAACAGACTATACGTATTTCAGCACAGGTGTGCCTGGATCATACTGCAGTACAGCTCCTGATGCATCTAGATATAGAACCTTGATTTCAGCAAATGAAGCACACAGTCTATGATATTCTTTGTTTGAGCATGTGCCTCATTGTATCCTTGCTCGATGGAGTTGTGTGGGTTTCTTGTGGGTGTCTTGAGCCAGGTTTTCAGTGAATAGCCTGCATCCTACACTAGATCCTCTCGAAGGATGTCGCTCCTAAAAAACCTAGTGTACAGCTCAGAAGTGTGCCATATGAGTGAGTTGTGGAAACTGCTTGCATCCTTGCACAAACACTATAGATGATCCCTTGGATAGTACAGACAACATGACAGTTTATGCTGTGGAAACCTTTTTGTGTTGATGTACCTCCTTCCCTGTTCTCCTAGTGGGGTCTTTACTTCTATGTGTGTGTAATATATGGCCCCAACACTTCATGGAAGCATGATATTACATAGAATTCCTGCATGGTTCTTTCCCTCTCCTGCAGTGTTCATGGGAACAACGTATGCTCCCTTGCATGTAGTCGTATTGCATTTAAAATTGATTTAATATTCTTGAATCAGATGCCTGTGACACCCCTAATGTATCCTGTTTGGGTCTCTAGAATGTACCAGTGGCTACTATTTGTAATGCTAAACAAACCTTTGATTTTCATGGGACCTGAGGTGGGGACAGCAAAGGTTGCATATTTTTTCGAGTGTTTCCCTGTCCATCCTGTATCTGCAAACAATTTCTGTTTCATGCAGTCCATGATATGTCAAACAGGGTCTAAACACCCTTCTTCTTCTTCTTTCCCAAGGTATGGCAGCAGCAACAGCACCATGATTTAAATGCTGCTGCACATACAGCATAATAATACAACTGCAATCCATAACATGTTTTTAATTTTTTTGTAAGTGTAATCGTGCCGACATTCCAAAAGGTTTTGGTGTACATGGCAAAAGCCTACAAGTGTACATGATTGCTTTATAGCTTCCTGAATAGCTGCATCATATTGGGTTGGTTAATTAGCATGTACTTGGACTCCTTATGCTTTCATTGGCATATTTTGCCATTTCCTAATGTTGTGTAGCTGTGCATATCGTGTACAGCTGATTAATAAATACAAAATTACGCGATATCGTGTAGGCAGCACCGTGTGTTGCCAACATTATTGCTACACTTCATGTAGTTGTTAAAGAATCCCAGCCGTGTAGCTGCAATACACATCAATATAGGCATTAACTACATATCCAAATGAGACAGACAATGCTTCAAAGAATGTAGCAGTGTTCCTGTGAGCAGAAGTCAGCAAAAGAGCAAATATAGATGTGGACATGTCCATGTAATAAAATATATACACAAAAATACGGGAGACAGAATTTACAGAGTGGCTGCACACCACCTTGCACAAACCTCATAAGAAGTGAAAATATGATTTCACAGATTGCTGCATCTTGGATAAAAACACTAAATATAAAGGCAATGTTGTATGTGCTAGCATGTCCCTCAACAAAATGACATAAAGCAGCAAAGAAAGCTATATAGACAAATGGTATTCTCAGTTGTAGTGCTATGTTGTCCATATAGATGGACACCTGTCAGACGCATAAAAGAGAAATAAAGGAGTGTATGGGGAAAGTAGAAAGAAAAGTGGGGGGGGCAGAAGTAGAGTGACACAAAGAAGAGGAACATGTAGGGATGTGCATTATAAAAGGAAGACAGGGCAACACATTTTAATTATAAAGAAAAAAAGCATTTGGGGGAATGTTGACAAGAAATGAAGGGAAGAAAGTGGGAGTAGGTCAGTGTGGTATGACAGTCAGGCACACATAAATCAGTACTCACAAACAAGTATGGATGGGCACACACTAGAATGGGAGACATGAGATGGATAGAGACAAACAAAGGGCAGTTAAATGCTGATTGGGAGGGTTGAGCAATGTATATTGTATGAGACATGATACAAGAGGAAGGGGTTACACCAGACTGAGTATAGCATGGAGTGTAAGCAGCAACATGGTATCTGCTATCCCAGTTCTGAGGAATGTTAATGTGATCCATCACCAGAAACCAGTGATTGAAGCTGCAGTGCATGTTATAGTCTCTCCATTTTGGCCAAATATCTTCCCATTGTCATTTACACCACTGCCTCCACCATTTGTTCCAGCTGTGGCTGGCCCACCTTGTCCAACGGGGCTGTGTTTCATACCAATGAGGGTTTAGGACACACCCCCCTCCAGGGAGGCACTCCCATCCTCATCACCCTCATCCTTCCAGCTACAGTCTCAGTAAGAGTGGTCACAGCTAAGCTGTGTGCTGAGCATATCTATCATCTGAACCTGTAGGGTAGAGATTCTGTTAGAAGATTTCAGTAAGTGAACCTATTCTACCAATGGACTGAATGTATTTACAAATAGGTCAACATCTGTCATGTAAACTAACCCTGCCTGATGGATAGACAATCCTATTACCTGTGGTAGATGACATAATTCATAATTCTGCTCAGACTGAAAGAGAGAGGGAACTGTAACAGATGGAAATAATGATACTAACATAATACTGACAATCTAAAGTCCTACAAGCAGCAGGCAAGCAATTGACCACTGTCCATACATTAATATACATACATAGAAGTTTGGCTCTGGTACACGCAAGGACACACTAGGTAATGTGCAGGCATCTGACATGGGGTAGCATAACAGCACCACAAACAGTTCTCAATGAATGTATTTGTCATTTTACATTATGTGCCACTGACACTTTCACCTGACATAGACACTTTCACCTGGCATAGAAACACACACAAAAACCTATACACCTGTAATGTGCTTAGTAAGACAGAGACATACCAATAGGAAGAATAGCTCCACACACATGCTTAAAAAAGCATGACAAATCAGGCAACCAGTAATACTATTCAGGCCCTTGCTGCCTAACCTATGCCGTACATGTACAGAGATCATCTGAGTGGTTGTTGCAGGTCATTATGCTAATGTCTGCACTGTTCCTCTATCTTGATGATACCTGTTGATGTGGTCAGGACCTCAGACAGGTGATACCAGCCATCAGCTTTATGAAATACACCATCATAATGACCCAGAGTTTGTTTTGTGGCCCGGCTTTGAAGCACGTGGAGTATTATCATGCTTTTCTTTGTGGCCTATGTAGGTAATGTCCACCAGATACTTGCAGAGGTAGCCATTGCTATGAGAATATCCTCAGAAAATAAAGATAGTGCGACATTTCTTATCTTATACACATCTTGATAAGCACACTGACAGCACAATGTCATACAAAACAAACATGATTCATGCAGAGTTAATATCAGGCTATACTGATCAGTTCATAGTCTGGCATGACTATGCATCGGACATTCCTAATTACATCACACAGAATGGAGGATATAGTTGGTTACAGTCATCATCGTACATAGAGGTAGCTAAAGACTTAAGGAGTTATGATTGTCAACACACGCTTATTGGGGAACTATGTCATGGAAGACAGGGAGGGTTGGTTTTCAGATAGTGGATGCGGTTTTCCGAGAATTACTTCTTCCTGTAATGTGGATGATATGCTACTAAATGACTGTGACATGGGGCCACTCCATTGGTCTAGTGCAGTAGGACAAGGAGGATTCCATGCAGCAATGGTATGTGACTATGACACCATGACTTAGATGGAGTTTGCTTATAAGGTGTCCAAACACTGCAGGCCAGGTGTTGTCATCACCCACCACGATGAATGGTAGAATATTGTACACTATCTGACATAAGTGATGACTGGGTACTCTGCAATAGCTCCTCACTACTGCCACCCTGAATACTTCCCCCTACCCTGACCTTGGACAGCATTGAGTAATAATGGTGGCACTGTCAATTTTCCACATGATAGTGGACATAAAAGTGTGATGGACCACTGTAAACCTCATATGACCTGCTGTTAGGGTGTCATTGAGCTCTCATGTCCTCACAGAGCACCTGGCTGTTGTGGTTAACATCCTTCCAAATGCCACACAACACAGCAAGCAGTCTTGTGATGCACTAAGTAGCTACATAATGTGCCTGAATGATAGTCTTGCATATCTGTTGATTAATCCTAAGTGCTGCCCACATGTCAAGGGCCATCTACATTATCTAATGGTGCTGGGATCCCCTACAGGGCTGCACTATGGTGGGTATACCCACACTGGTTGCTGTTCACTCACCTTCTGTCACATCCAAAAACAGATCAACACCGGTGAACATAGACACTGAGAATTCCTCCACCCCCTACATTAGATGTTGAATGCCTGAGCTGTACAACTTTTAGGTTTATCTTTGTGTAAGGCCAAACTTTACCCTGTTCTATGACTAGCACACAGAATGGATGCAGACAATGCCAATGCGTCACCTGCCTGTGACATAGGTATTTGTATCTCATCATCATTGTAAGCCCCCATACAAGTGTCAAATTCAGCTGCTGTCCAACTGCAGTACCATAGCACCATAGCAGTGATTTACAGTGAGACCACAAAAATACCACAGTGAACATTAAAGCCTGTGATACAGCTGCAAATGCATGGCATGCATGCTATGGGAGGTCATGCAAAATATACTATACAATCTCAGCTTACCTCAATTGCTGTCCTAATTTGCCTAAATATCTGAAGTTCCTATGACAAAACATAGGCAAAATATGGCATGGTCATCTTGCAGTCTATTTAGAAGTCCGCTGTATGTGTTACATACCTTTGCATTATTCACCAGATGCATGAGGATTGGTCCATTCTTCACCTAATGACTACTCATCCTTGATGATCCCAGCCTTTTTGTCTCTCTGGAGAGAGAGAGGGAAAAAAAAAACACTGCGTTTGTTGACCTCCCACTCCTGAATTTTCTGTGGCCAGTCTCTAAGCCAGTATGGAATATGCCTTCACCTTAGGACAGCATGGCATGTCAGTGACTTGTTTATGGTGTTGCTGTAATATGAGATTCTGATTATATATAGCTCTGATGTCATTGACAAGCATGTGCTACACCTAGTCCTGTAAAGGCTACTTAGCATGACCCTCCCCAGCAGGCACTCTGCATGTTTCCTGAGTGCCTATAGCACAATGTCATTTTGCAGAAGGTTGAAATTACGTTCTAGTATGTCAAAAATGTTTAGTCATCTGCCTCATCTCAATGTATATACTACTTGTATTTCTATTTTACTGTCATTGCTCCTTTTATACTGTACACTATACTGCACTGCTTACACTGTTTCTAAAGTTTGTACATTACAGTCTATAACTGGAGCTTTTCTCCCCGGGCCTCCTTTGAAAATGGGTTCCTTCTGACTCAGTCGGACCATTATGGTAAACAAATGTAAAATAAAATAAATAAATAAATATCATTCTTGATTAGATTTCAACCTTTCAGCTGTGTAGCAATGTAATTGTGTCCTTTGCTGTATGGAGATGCATGGTATAATTGCTGCTTGCTTCTGTCCCATCTCACTGTCATTGTCCACTGATGATGGTGAAACACCTTCCATGCCATGTGTGTGTGTGTGTGTGTGTGTGTGTGTGTGTGTGTGTGTGTGTGTGTGTGTGTGTGTGTGTGTGTGTGTGGTAGATCTGTACCCATACCATGATGCAGGCCTGCCTGACTCCTCACAATTAGATTATGTAGCAATACACTTGCTAGAAAAATCCTGGTGGCTGTGACAGGGTCATATTGCAGTTCCCCAACCATATCTAGGCAGTGGAAGTGGGCTTGACCTGGATGAACACAACTCAAGGATGTTACAGATTTGATTGTGTGCTGTATTGTATTAAAGTTTGGTGATCTAGCTTTGTGAGGTCCACACATATATTATTGGCCAGGGGTCTAGCAAGCATTTAGCATCATCTACAAAGCAGCTGCAACATGTAGAGAGATATCTAACACGCGTGAACACAATACTTATTTAACTGTATGCATTTCTTTTAGCCACAGAGCCTGCAGTTACTAGCTAGGTGGTCTTGTGGAATGTCACCTTGCAGGATGTGGTGCTATAGTTGAGATATGTCCTATATATGTGACAGAGCACCTAAAACATCGGGTCCCTTTTACAAAGACCTCCACAAATACTGGACCTATGTGTACTCACCTAGGCAAGTCCAAAGGGCCAGGAGAACTACAAGGTCCCAGTTAAACTAAAAAGTTAATATCTACATATTTCCTGTGAGCACACTACCTGGGTTAACAGAAGGAAAAGTGTATTCTTAGGTATAACCCCATTTATCCCCTACTAGTTAAACCTCTAATTGGACTAAGGTCTCACACTGAACCATTCCCCACAGCTTTTTCTTGCTCTGATCCCCCCCAACCTCATTGCTTTATAAACTAACTACTAGACCTGCCTCTCTACACAAGCTTAACTCATGTAGGCTATACTCATTACTGGTCAAATGCACTTCTAGTGGTTTGCCTTATTCTACTTCCATCACATTCACCCAACAAACAGATTTTTTTATGTTAACTTACCTGCACTGCTTTGCCTGGTCTAGACCCACTATATTCACCCTCACTAATGCTCAGGCTCACTCCGCTCCCCTACCCTGCACCCATTCCCACCTGCCCTCACCACTAGCAGATTTATCCCAACCCACAGACACCTGACTCATCTAACACACCCACCACCCAATCAAACTCATACACCAACAGCCTACCACTATCCCAAACCCACATCCTACATCACTAGGCAACATCCCCCCTACACACTTACAACCACTCCTCTAATTTTCTTCCACTCACTTTCTATAACTCCAATTCCCCCTCAAAACAAAGACCTCTATTTCTGCATCTAAAACCACTACCACAATGACCCACAGCACCACACTCCCAATATCATAATGCCCTACTACTACTGGTTTCATTATCCATGTGCCTCTATATTAGCTCCATCACTACCTCCTACCACTATCCACTAATCAACCTCAATTACTTCAGATCTCCCACCCTACCTCTCCCCACAAATAATCCCTCCAAACATATTGCCACATCCCCACCATCTATAGCCAATCCCACTTTCAAATTACCTCACCGATTTATTATATCTCACAATCCAAAAACAACCAAGTCTTACTTTCCACTCCCTAATAATGTTATACCTAAAAACTATTACCAACATAGCAGCCCAGTTACTTCTAGGAGGTGATATTCACCCCAACCCTGGCCCAGAAACTACATACAATAACACATGCAACTCCCACCTCCCATTCAAACACAAACCCTCTAACTTACTAATACTCAACCTGAACAGTCATAGTATCTTGAACAAAATAGAAGAACTGCATGCCACTATCTCTCTATATAAGCCTGACATAATACTCATTACTGAGACATGGCTTAAGCCCCATATCAAGGATAACTCCATAACCCCACTCAGATATAACATTCAAAGGGTGGAGAGAATACACAAAAGAGGTGACGGTATTGCCCTACTTTACAAAAATAACTTAAAACCCCAGCTTCTACAAAAAGAATCCCCTAACTTCAATAACACTCAACCTACTAGCCTCAAACAGAATAATTAGGATATGAAGTAACCATGCCCTCTAGCTACAGAAAACAACAAGGGCCTTACATAAGGACAGGGATAAAGCTTAGAAAACCTGGTATCAACACAAAACACCCACAACTAGGCAAGCCTTTCTTGAACTAAGAAACAAGGCAGAAAAACAAATTAAGATTGACAAACAAAATCACATCTCATTACAAAGGAAACACAGTAACAACCCACAGAAATTCTGGGCTGCAGTGAACAACATTCTCCAACCCAGAAAATCCACCACCCCCCATCAACCATAGAAGGCATTAACCTTGATATAGCCATCAGCTTCAATAACTACTTTACCTCCTCCATGCAAAAACTCATAAATGATACATATCCCACCACCCACCTCCAACCCCCCCAAAGCCCAAGAAAATTGCACCCTCTTTTCACTCAAACCAGTACCACTATCCACCATCCAAAAACTCTTATCAAAGCTCAAACCAACCACCTTCACTGTCGACAGTCTCCCTGCCAAATACCTTCAACTTCCATCCAGGTCCATAGTCTACCCCATTTCTGTACTGATAAATAGATCCATCTCTGAACACACCATCCCAGCCTTGTGGAAAACCTCATTTATCATTCCCCTTCACAAGGGTGGCCTCACTACTGTCCTTCCCAACTACCAACCCATTGCCATACTGTCACCCCTATCAAAAATTCTAGAAAATACATACACCAACTCCTCACCCACCTTCTCAACAACAATCTACTCTCTATTACTCAAGATGGATTCCACCCATCCCATAGTACCACAGCTGCCCTAATAAAATTCACCAACACCATAGTCTCATACAGGAACCAAGGCAAACTAGTCTCTGCCACCTTTCTAGGCTTATTGAAAGCATTCAGTACAGTCTCCCACAATAAACTCTTAATCTGTCTCTCTGAACTCAAACTCGACAACCCCACCCTGCACTAGTTCACTAATTACCTAAACAACTGCCTTCAGTCTGTCAAATGGCTTGACTCACTATCCCTCCCTCACCCTGTCACACTCGGCTTACCCCAAGTTCAATTCTTGGCCCCCTCCTCTTTAACATATTCACAAACCAATTCCACCTAGCTACCTCAAAAGCCGGCATAGTCCAATATGCCAATGATACAACTCTGATCTGCTCTGCATCCAATATACAATTACTCCAACAAAAAGCCCAAGACTATTTCATAGAGATAGAAAATTGGCTAAATAAATCCCAACTGATATGAAACCTCAAAAAAAGACAACTTATGCTGTTCCACCCAATAAAGACTAAGGACCTAACCTTCTCCATATTGTCGGCCAACAAGACCATCATCACTCCAGTCCCAGAGGCCAAACTGCTTGGTCTTACAATAGAACAACAACCAAAATACAATAAACGTATACCCTTAGCTGTCTCCAAAGTCCACAAAAAGTTAGGAACCCTCTATTGTAGCAAATGATTTATAACCTCCGAATCTAGAATTGCCATAACTGGAACCCATCTGTTATCAACATTACTCTATGCATCCTCTGTACTAACACACCTAAATAAAACTGACCTGAATAAACTCTCCACATGCTATAACAAAATTGACAGGTTCACAAACAACACCAAATCATGTTTCCACCACTGCCAATCCCTACAGTCACTTCAATGGCAAGAGTTTCCTAACTTATTATGTTACTACCAACTCAACCTAGCTCACCAAATACTATACTATCCTGACAAAACCCCTGCCCTGACTGCCCTTCTAAGATTCTACAATTCAAATAGAGAACTACGAACCAGTAATAATGCCCTAATAGAAGTTATCCCATGTAAAAAACAGCTCCGGTGAATCTCTGTTCCCATACAAAGTCACCAAAACATGGAATACCCTGCCTCCTGACCTCAGGCTACAATATCGCACACCCACCTTCAGAAGCCTCCTCAAATCACACCTCTTCACCATCCACTTATGTAACTGCAAATGACCTCCCTGAAGTCTCACCCCTACAGTAGGAAGTAATATCTGATCCTACTGGTGAATACTGATATTGCGCTCTACCCAAGCTCATTGTATATTGTGAATATTTCTATAGAAAATGTACTGTGATCATATGCTTCTACAACCTTGCCTTTTGCTCACCTGTTAAACTTACTTGAGGATGTTTTCTTAACTATAGTTAATCACTGTTACCCAGACTCAATGATGTTTTTCTTAACTATTGTTAATCACATTTTTACTCACTTTTTTAAGCTATTTTAATCACTTTTCTAATCTTTTGTAAATAGCTTTTCTCCCCAGGACACCACTGAAAACGGACATCTGTTGTCCAGCCAGAATATCCTGGTGCAACAACTGTGAAATAAATAAATAAATAAATAAAATCATGCAAACTATGTAGAAACCATACAGACACATCGGTTTTAATCTCAAGTGCATCACATGGAAAGTTACTAGGCTAATGGCCATAGGGCCCTTACAAGCCTAGCCAAATTCTTACCCTTATTTCCACGATCAGCACCTATTGAGGGACACAGGTGGGATGCCCAAGGTAAATTTACGGTCATCCATCCAATTTTCCAGATTGCATTTTAAGAGGGCCAAAGAGGTTACCTTGATCCTCATGGAATAGTAGCCTTACTTATTCACAAACCTTTATGACTGTGGGTTAGATGGGACCCTTATTACTACACGTGTAAAATCTATGGCATCCAGTACCTCAGGAAAATGAGTGATGTCATAAAAGCCATGCATAGTGGGATTCTCTCTTCTGGTAGTTTCTGAAACTAGATATGCATATTCACACACAAATGTGTTATATCAGACAACTTGTTCAGTACTCAAAATACCTGATATGTCTCCTCTTGGTCTTTGAAAGTTTCAAATAGCTAGGATTGAAAGTACTATAAATACTTTGGTCTCCACAGGGATACAAAGGCCATGCTGTCATAAAGATTCAGTATGTGTATGCTACATGTCAACCAAGCCTTGTAATATGTTCCAGTGTATATGGAATCCATCTGTAGTCTCCTTGTTATTCAAGTTATAGAATGTTACTCAATGACAACAATGTGTTCATTCATTTAAGATGTTTCCTTGCACATATGGGCAGGACATGACAGAACAAACAGCTGCTTAATGCTACTGTGTAGCTAATCCTATGATCCTCAGAATATGTGCTATCTGTAGTTCCAACACTTTGCCCTTGAGTAGTGTGTTACACTTTGTGGCACAATTTGCCCTCATGCCTCCCAACTCTCCCTTATTTGTAAGGTGTCCCAAACCTTTACTCAAAATTTTCATTTCTAAAACTGAATATATTTTTTTGAAAAAGTAGTACATTGCAGTCAGTAAATATTGGACAATCATTACAGTTATGAGTTTCTTTTACTTCAAAAAAATGTTCATTTATGTCACTTTTTATTAGCATTCCAAGATAATACTATCAGTAGTTAAAGAGTCCATAATCCCTAATTTGAGGCATTTTTCCTTAACTATATTTACTTTGTCCTTAGCTCTAGGTAAAAGGTCAAGAGCTAGAAATTTTTTATCTCTGCAAATATGACTAATAACTATGGTCACCTTGTACACATTTGCATGCTATTATAACCTCATTTCCTTACACACTTTCATTCGCATGTTATTATTCTGGTAATAGTAAATATTTTCTGCGGTGCACTTCTGCTACCTTTGGGACACTATGAATCACTTCTAGCCTGTAAATTCTTGGTTTTCAGTAATACATGGAGGTACTGCATATTGAAAGATTTTGAGCAGAGGATTTTTGTTTTGAAATAATTCTTTATGCATTATCACTCCTATTTTTCCTTTAAAAAATATATTTCCAAAAGTCACAAGACAACTGGAGAGTTTCGTAAATAGCATTAATACATTGCTTAAGTAAAACCAAATACAGGCTCAATGCATGTTGATAACACATTATATAGTAGAATTCATGCCAATAAATCCTCATACTGGGGAATAAAATTACAACAGCCTATGATTATTATTACTTAAATTTAAAACTAAGTAGGACAGCGCAGGAGGGAATTGTCACTCATAACATAAGTCTAACAGGGCCCACCACCATTGCTTAGTTAATTGAGGGATTACATCTGGATTATACATCACAGTTAAAGCTGGGCTATATCCTTCTTAGGTGCCTATCCTGTCAATCTATTTTGTGAGTCCTTTAGGAATTACACTCTGTGGGGTAAACCATTCACTGGTAATGTAGGTTCTCGCTATAGAGACCACATGAATTAGCCATGACTTTAGGACTTTTGTCTGTCCTTCCTAACAGGAATCAGTTAGTGACAAAAAATAAGATGGATTAAGAGAGAACCCCTTGCCAGTTTTCGGATGAAGCCATTGCCTCAAACCATCTGACTGAAGCTGAATTGGCGGGCATGACTAAAATTTATGGAGTAAGTCTAATGGACAATAACATGAGTGGCAGCAAAGTATTGAATTGATGGGTGTATTTCTATGTCTATTAGCTACCAAATAACCACCCAACTTTATCATATATATATATATATATATATATATATATATATATATATATATATATATATATATATATATATGTCTGGGTCTCATTTCAATCAACGAAATTACGTTTCTATGAAATGTAATCTCGCGACAGTGCATTTTTTCGAAAATGCACTTTCGTGAAAAAAAAAGTAAAATAAATGGAAACCCCCCGACAACACTAACCATGTGTATGCAGGGGGCAAGACCCCTGCACCCCCCCACCCCCGATACATATATATTCTCACTTTGAGATTGCACTACAGTAGAGAAAAGGGTATACTCCCTTGTCCCTGCTGTGCCACAATCTAAGCACCAACCTCTACTGCTGTTTGCTTAGTTGCCTTTTTGCGAAACTGCATTTTCGAAAAAATGTACTTTCACGAATAAGGGATCACTGAATTACTTTTCAGAGAAATGTAATTTCATTGGGGCAAGGCAGACCCATATATATATATATATATATATATATATATATATATATATATATATATATATACATATATATAGATATAGATATATATATATATACATATACATATATATATATATATATATATATATATATATATATATATATATATAGCCACTTTCTCAAACTAGCTATAATAGTCCCTAAGGACTAAATAGCACAGTTGGAGCTGTTAGGGTCAGTTCCTCGCACTTGACTAGTAAACTCCGCTCTAATTTTATGAATGTCCTCTTGAAGCATGGTGAAATATAGATCAGGTGATTTGAAAGGTGTATTCATGTGACAGGGTTGGCAAAGTCAAAAAAACACAAGAGGCAACTGCGGCTTGAGGAGATCAGGAAACACAACGTAAAAAGTAAATGTAGAAACAGTAACCTGATCTCTACCACGATGTAATGAAGACACACTTGAAAGTCCAAAAGGCAGTAAGCAAATATTAAAATAGCACACTTGTAGTTAAAAGTCCATGAAGCAGTCAGACAACGTAGCAAAATTGTAGTAAAAAGCTCCTTTAATCCATAAAATAGTGGGTAGGGTGCAACCACGCTTCCTCAGACAAAGAAAAACCCCACATACACTGTTTAAATAGCATGAGTTGAAAACTAGATTATGTCAATTAAACTGTGTCAATTAAACTAATTGGCAACATGTACTTTAAAGAAAAAGTAACCTAACTAGCATCTATCTAGCAACTATACAGCAATATAAAATACAAAACAAAACTATGCAAAATTATAAACATCCAATTTCAAGACAGTTTCCAAAAACATAACACCTGTAAAAATTATATCAACTGTAAAAATTAATTAAACAACAAGGAGTAGGGCAAAGAAAAATAAAGGCAGGAGATGGGTATCAACTGCAAGTTAGCGTGAAGCTAAACGAATCAACTAAGGTGCTACTGAAACATAAATTCTTTTCCTTTTTTCCAAATCTATCTTTATAGATCTAGATTTCTAAACCACTTAGTGGTAAAATAAGCAGTAATTATATTTGCAACAAAAAAATATATATGTAAATATAGTTTTAATTTAGTCAAAAATTGCAGTTTGACAACAATAAAATGTTACGAGAAGCCAAGCAACTCAAATGCATCTAAAATTAAAATCAGACTAATCAGTCTAAATACTGGACCGTAAATATAGGCAATAAAAGCTTGTCTCAGCAGAAGATATAGATATATTGGCTAACAGAAGCATTATAAACAAAACCGTATATAAAATTGTGTTTATAACATACCGCTGCTAAGTATGATTTCCGTTCAGTTAAAGACGAATGCTTGCAATACAAACTCCAATTAACACTGAACAAGTCTTTTTAGGGCAGCTTACTAACACAAAGCAACAAGCAAAACAGCCTTGTCGGTCTAGAAACTAGATCGTAAAAAAGCAATAAAAGCTTATGCTAGCAAAAAATATATATAAACATGCTGGCTGACAAAAACATTATAGACAAAACTGTTTATAAAAAAGTGTATTTGCAACATACCGCTACTAAGTATATTTGCAACATACCGCTACTAAGTATAAATTCCGTTCTGTTAAAGGGGAACGCTTGCAATGCAGCCGCCAAATAACACTAAATATATTTCTTCAGAGCAGTTTACTACCACAAAGCAACAAATAAGTAATAAATGAATTATAGGAAATGAATTATAAAAAATGCCTAACACATTATTTATACCTAGAGAACTCTTTATATATATATATATATGAATGTTGAGAGTATCTGTCTAATAACATTGATGTAATATAAAAAAGATACATATAAATGTATGCTATAATAAAATACTTCATGGATAATATACATGAATAAAAATAAATATATATGAAAATAATAAATGTATGTATGCTTGATATCATTAACTATAAAATATGGAAGCATATGCATGAAATAAATTTTATATTTAAATTAATGTTTAAATTTATACTATAGCCATAATATTCCAATTTCAAAGAAATGCATATATAAATATATACAAACCAATTTATTAATTCATTTATTTACTGTATATAATGTTCAAATTTGTTATTGCAAAATATGAAAAATAGAAGTCTGTGATGGATATTATAAAATAAATTATTATAAATTCACAGTTATTTTACATTAACAGTTGATTTAACGTTTCCTAATATTCAAGATGGGCTTAATAGACACAAAAGTGTTAAGGCCAGGAAAATTGTGAGCATTAAACTTCAATATCCACCTAAGTTCTGCTAAAGCTAGACTATTAGAGTCATCTCCCCCTCTAACATTTGAAGGCACCAATTCTAATACTCTAAACAGAAATGTATGTTCTCTATGATCTTTTATATGCTGTGCTAGAGCATTTGTGTCTGATGCTTTCTTGATTTCGTATAGATGATTATAAATACGATCAGCTAGTCTTCTTTTCGTAAGCCCTACATAGAAAGCAGTGCATTTTATACAAGTAGCTAAATAAACCAGATTTTTTGAGTTACAAGTAGCTGGTGTATTAAAACAAAAAGTAAAAGCCAAGGAAGGATGGGTAAATGTTATATCAGTACAGATGCTATTGCACCTATTACATTTACCACAAGGGATTGTCCCTACACTCAGTGTGGTATCTCTCAAAATTGGTTTATTATCCTTGCACAATAATTGCTTCAAGTTAGGGCAGTTTTTATAAAGAAAAGTGGGGTGATTACCTACTAAGCTGGATATAAAGGTATCAGTCATTAAGATGTTCCAATTTCTACAAATAACTCCTTCAAGGCTCTTTACATCACTGGTGTATTTCGTGATGTAGGGAATCCTAGATAGTTTTCCTGAATTCTCAGTCCTGTAAGAGTTGGACTTCTTAGGTGGATATAGATCCGGCTCTAAGGGATACAGAACTTCATTTTTAATAGAGTTAACTAATTTAGAGTCATAACCTCTATTAAGAAAAAGATGTGTCATTTTGTTGATTTCTTGTTCGAGTGTAATTCTGTCATGACACAATCTAGTCAATCTAATGAACTGACTCTTGACAATGCCAGGAAATGTGTGCCTTGGGTGCATGCTATTAAATTGAAGTAGTGTATTTGTGCAGGTTGGTTTTCTAAAGATGGAAGAAACTACTATACCATGCTCATTTATAGTCAGAGAGACATCCAAAAAGTTAACACATTCTTTAGAAGCTTCCATTGTAAATCTAAGATATGTGGTGGTGGTTTCAAGAAACTGTAAGAATAATTTAAATTCAACCAGGGTACCTTCCCAGATTAGGAGGACATCATCCACAAACCGTCTGTAGAATATAATCTTTTTAAATACAGTGTGATTGAAAAGGAATTCCTTTTCCCAGTTTAAAACTACCAGGTTTGCGTAGGTGTTTGCACATGGGGTGCCCATAGCTACACCCCATGTTTGCAAATACGATTGCCCATCAAAATTGAAAAGATTATTGTTAAGTACTAGGTCGAGTAGTTGACAAATCAGAATTATTCTATCATTTGAAAAATCAGTGTCTCTGACTAACAATTCTCTTATAGCTTCCAGCCCCAAATCATTGGGAATGGAAGTAAAGAGGTTTTTTACGTCAAGAGTTATAAGCAGATATTCCTTATTCATAGTGTCAAGAGTCAAATCACTCAAATTATCTAACAAATGATAAGTGTCTTTTAAAATAGATGAGACCCCATCTACTATTGGTCTAAGAAATTTCTCTAAGACAGTTGAAATTGTTGCAGTGACCCAATTGCCACCTGAAACAATGGGCCTAAGAGGTAAAGGTTTAACCTGTTTATGAGTCTTAGGTAAGCCTTTTATTATAGGAACAGTTGGAAATTCTATAAATAAATAACTGTAGAGTTCTGGGGATATCTGCCTACACATAAGCAAGTCATGTAAGGTGGCATGCACATTTGATACTATGGAATTTATGTCCTTTTGAGAAATATTCCTATAGGTGTCTCCATCAGATAGCATACTAAGCATTAAAGAAGTATAATCAGCCTTATTCATAATAATAGTACCACCCCCTTTATCAGCAGGTCTAAAGGTTAAATCTGAGACCTGTTTAAACTTCTTAAGTGAGGCCATTTCCTCAGTAGTTAAATTTACATAAGCAATCTTATTTTTATGACTAGAAAATAAGGCATAAAAATCCTTTTCACAGGCTTTTAAAAAGCATTCAAGATTCGAACATAAAGGAGGGGAAAAATTGCTTTTACACTTCAAAGTCATTAGATCATTATATTTTGCATCTCTTCTTTGTTCATTTAGGTCTCTTTTAAAAAACATTTTTAAGGCTACAGACCTACAGAAGACACGTAAATCACATAATACATCAGTCAATTTACTGCATTGAGCAGGAATAAAATTAAGGCCCTTATTGATTAGGCTAGCATCAAATGAGTCCATAGTATAATCAGATAAGTTAACAAACAGGTCAGTCACATTCTTTGTCTCCTGATGGGCAATCGTATTTGCAAACATGGGGTGTAGCTATGGGCACCCCATGTGCAAATACCTACGCAAACCTGGTAGTTTTAAACTGGGAAAAGGAATTCCTTTTCAATCACACTGTATTTAAAAAGATTATATTCTACAGACGGTTTGTGGATGATGTCCTCCTAATCTGGGAAGGTACCCTGGTTGAATTTAAATTATTCTTACAGTTTCTTGAAACCACCACCACATATCTTAGATTTACAATGGAAGCTTCTAAAGAATGTGTTAACTTTTTGGATGTCTCTCTGACTATAAATGAGCATGGTAAAGTAGTTTCTTCCATCTTTAGAAAACCAACCTGGACAAATACACTACTTCAATTTAATAGCATGCACCCAAGGCACACATTTCCTGGCATTGTCAAGAGTCAGTTCATTAGATTGACTAGATTGTGTCATGACAGAATTACACTCGAACAAGAAATCAACAAAATGACACATCTTTTTCTTAATAGAGGTTATGACTCTAAATTAGTTAACTCTATTAAAAATGAAGTTCTGTATCCCTTAGAGCCGGATCTATATCCACCTAAGAAGTCCAACTCTTACAGGACTGAGAATTCAGGAAAACTATCTAGGATTCCCTACATCACGAAATACACCAGTGATGTAAAGAGCCTTGAAGGAGTTATTTGTAGAAATTGGAACATCTTAATGACTGATACCTTTATATCCAGCTTAGTAGGTAATCACCCCACTTTTCTTTATAAAAACTGCCCTAACTTGAAGCAATTATTGTGCAAGGATAATAAACCAATTTTGAGAGATACCACACTGAGTGTAGGGACAATCCCTTGTGGTAAATGTAATAGGTGCAATAGCATCTGTACTGATATAACATTTACCCATCCTTCCTTGGCTTTTACTTTTTGTTTTAATACACCAGCTACTTGTAACTCAAAAAATCTGGTTTATTTAGCTACTTGTATAAAATGCACTGCTTTCTATGTAGGGCTTACGAAGAAGACTAGCTGATCGTATTTATAATCATCTATACGAAATCAAGAAAGCATCAGACACAAATGCTCTAGCACAGCATATAAAAGATCATAGAGACCATACATTTCTGTTTAGAGTATTAGAATTGGTGCCTTCAAATGTTAGAGGGGGAGATGACTCTAATAGTCTAGCTTTAGCAGAACTTAGGTGGATATTGAAGTTTAATGCTCACAATTTTCCTGGCCTTAACACTTTTGTGTCTATTAAGCCCATCTTGAATATTAGGAAACGTTAAATCAACTGTTAATGTAAAATAACTGTGAATTTATAATAATTTATTTTATAATATCCATCACAGACTTCTATTTTTCATATTTTGCAATAACAAATTTGAACATTATATACAGTAAATAAATGAATTAATAAATTGGTTTGTATATATTTATATATGCATTTCTTTGAAATTGGAATATTATGGCTATAGTATAAATTTAAACATTAATTTAAATATAAAATTTATTTCATGCATATGCTTCCATATTTTATAGTTAATGATATCAAGCATATATACATTTATTATTTTCATATATATTTATTTTTATTCATGTATATTATCCATGAAGTATTTTATTATAGCATACATTTATATGTATCTTTTTTATATTACATCAATGTTATTAGACAGATACTCTCAACATTCATATATATATATATAAAGAGTTCTCTAGGTATAAATAATGTGTTAGGCATTTTTTATAATTCATTTTCTATAATTTATTTATTACTTATTCGTTGCTTTGTGGTAGTAAACTGCTCTGAAGAAATATATTTAGTGTTATTTGGTGGCTGCATTGCAAGCGTTCCCCTTTAACAGAATGGAATTCATACTTAGTAGTGGTATGTTGCAAATATACTTAGTAGTGGTATGTTGCAAATACACTTTTTTAAACAGTTTTGCCTATAATGTTTTTGTCAGCCAGCATGTTTATATATATTTTTTGCTAGCATAAGCTTTTATTGCTTTTTTATGGTCTAGTTTTTAGACCGACAAGGTTGTTTTGCTTGTTGCTTTGTGTTAGTAAGCTGCCCTAAAAAGACTTGCTCAGTGTTAATTGGAGTTTGTATTGCAAGCATTCGTCTTTAACTGAACGGAAATCATACTTAGCAGCGGTATGTTATAAACACAATTTTATATACGGTTTTGTTTATAATGCTTCTGTTAGCCAATATATCTATATCTTCTGCTGAGACAAGCTTTTATTGCCTATATTTACGGTCCAGTATTTAGACTGATTAGTCTGATTTTAATTTTAGATGCATTTGAGTTGCTTGGCTTCTCGTAACATTTTATTGTTGTCAAACTGCAATTTTTGACTAAATTAAAACTATATTTACATATATATTTTTTTGTTGCAAATATAATTACTGCTTATTTTACCACTAAGTGGTTTAGAAATCTAGATCTATAAAGATAGATTTGGAAAAAAGGAAAAGAATTTATGTTTCAGTAGCACCTTAGTTGATTCGTTTAGCTTCACGCTAACTTGCAGTTGATACCCATCTCCTGCCTTTATTTTTCTTTGCCCTACTCCTTGTTGTTTAATTAATTTTTACAGTTGATATAATTTTTACAGGTGTTATGTTTTTGGAAACTGTCTTGAAATTGGATGTTTATAATTTTGCATAGTTTTGTTTTGTATTTTATATTGCTGTATAGTTGCTAGATAGATGCTAGTTAGGTTACTTTTTCTTTAAAGTACATGTTGCCAATTAGTTTAATTGACACAGTTTAATTGACATAATCTAGTTTTCAACTCATGCTATTTAAACAGTGTATGTGGGGTTTTTCTTTGTCTGAGGAAGCGTGGTTGCACCCAGCCACGTTACCCACTATTTTATGGATTAAAGGAGCTTTTTACTACAATTTTGCTACGTTGTCTGACTGCTTCATGGACTTTTAACTACAAGTGTGCTATTTTAATATTTGCTTACTGCCTTTTGGACTTTCAAGTGTGTCTTCATTACATCGTGGTAGAGATCAGGTTACTGTTTCTACATTTACAGGGTTGGCAAAGTGTAAGGCCTAGTTTATTCTTCATGGGAGAGTGCATCACTGCATACCTAATGGCTAAACATTTCCAGTGCTATTGGGGGGGGGGACTCCAATGATCCTGAAGATAGTGAAAGGAAACAAATATCTTAGCATTTCCTACAACATGTGTCAAGTCTTGAAGTCAGTCTATACCTTTCACCTCCCATCCTTCAGTTTTGGCCAGAAGATCATTGAAAAGGAACATGGGGCATCTCTAAAACAGGATCCTATTAACCAAATTTTATGAGCTGTTAAGATACCAGGTTATATGACTGAGAGCTCCTCAGG
Organism: Protopterus annectens; assembly: GCF_019279795.1. Lineage (NCBI taxonomy): Eukaryota > Metazoa > Chordata > Ceratodontiformes > Protopteridae > Protopterus > Protopterus annectens. The sequence continues at coordinate 557,724,999 of NC_056736.1, forward strand.
TGTCTACAAGTGAGTGCCAAATCTGGAACTCCCTAGGTAGACTTTTACCATCCCACACTATGGCCCAGGGTGATTCAGCTCTCATGAGATTCACTTCAAAGCAAACTCATATTAGCGGTACTACTCTATCACAGTCAATTAAATGAAGAAGAATAGTAAAATCCACACTATAAGAATGCCAATCAAGAATGCCTAAACCAAGACGCTTGGGTGATACTTTACAGACCTATTGTGTCAGTTTCTTTCTGTGATTGTTCCAAATTAATTTGTGTAACAGTTTCTTGATTTTCTGATGCCAGCAACTCTTGTATATGACTATAGATGTAAAAAACGTAGTGGTGCCACTAGCAATTTTACCAGGGCTCTATACCCAAAAAGTTGCAAGTGAAGGTTATAACTAATATGGATCTGTAAGATGATTTTCTCCACAGAAGTTTCATATTCTAATTGATCATCAGTTGTGATTCAGAATGTAAGGTGATACTTATTTTTTAAAGATATTTTTAAGACCACCTGAAGGGACAAGGTACCCCTACCTGCCTAAGTCATGTCACCACTGGATTAACTGCAAAATATTCAGATCCATCAACATTTAAATGTAGCCTAGATAAACTTGAGAATCATTAAGAATCTTCAACAGAGTGCGCCTATCTTTTACAGGACCCTGGATGAGGACCATGCAGTCATCTGTGAAAAGTGATGCATTTTTTTTATTCCAATCAGGTTTCACACTGACTGAGTTTTAAGAAAATTTAGAGCATGGTTAAGTGGTTCAATGGCTACAATAAATAATAGGGGGGAGAGAGGACATCCCAGATTTGTCCCATGCAGCAGAGGGAAGGTTTCTGACACTCATTTATTAGTTAGGACTGTCGCTACTTGCACAGGCCTGATTAGCATGCAACAGTTGTTCTGGGATCCTGAACACTTTAAGTAACCTCCAGAAGTAATTTCAGTTTATAGGTTCATAGGTTTATAGGTAGGTACTAGGTTATCTGCCTGAAGACATTTAGAAGCCTAGTTGGAATGTGTTGGCTTTCACTGCCCCCTTAGATTAGTTCACTGTGCCTCTGTACAGCAGAGCCATTGAAGTAATCTATGGGGTAAACTTTCTGTTTCCCATCCACTTGTCAAGGTTTCTCTTGAAGAGGGTTAGCGAGGTGCTCTGCCTAATGTAGATTGGAATCTTGTTCCAGAGCATGGAAAGTCTCTGGGATAGGAATCTATACCTCCAGCACGTCCTATTTATTGTTGTGGTAAGGTTTAGATCCCTGGAGCATGTGGCTTGAGGGGATATGGTTTTCTTTAGGTGGAGCATGTCTATCAATTCTGGGTTGGGCATGGCCTTGCATGTCAGGCAGAGATCACCTCTGAGTAGGCGGTATGCAACCGAGTACAGCTGGAGTTTCTTCAGTTGAGCTGCATAGGACATCTGCTTGAGGCCAGTGATCCTCTTGATGAGGTACTTCTGTGGTCTTTCCTGTTGTTGCAGGTGTCTTGTAAGGTACATCCCAAATGGGGCATTGTACCCTATGATGGGTCTGATGAGTGATGCATAGAGGGGCCCAATGATCTCTTTTGATCTGGATGCAAACATTTTTCTGATTAGATGGGCCACATAGAAGGATTTCCTAACCACTTTGGCAATGTGATTATCAAAGGAGAGGTTACTATCTACTTGGGTCACCAGATCCATTATTACGTCTTCCATATTTAGGGGGCTACCACCTATGTGGTAGTTTGTGGGTACTTTGTTTTTTCCAAGGGGGATGACTATGCACTTTTTGGCATTTAGCTTGAAGCCATGGTTTTGACACCAGGTATCTGTCTCAGTAAGACCCTTTTGGAGGATGTCTGTATCAGCTGAAGAGACAATTATAGCCCCTAATTTGCAGTTGTCTGTGAACGTGGTCAACCATAGTCCTCCTTTGCTTGCCTGTACCTCTGAGAAGTATATGCCGAACAGGAGGGATCCTAGGACTGAGCCCTGGGGAATGCCACTTGTAACCGGTTTAGAGTCAGACCTAGCTCCTGCAACTCTTACCATGTGGGTTCTGTCCATGAGCCAGTTGGCAACCCATCTCATGATGTAGGGGTTTATGTTCAGGCTGGTGAGCTTGTCTATAATACCTGAGTAAGGAATGGTGTCAAAGGCCTTTGCGAGGTCTAGGTAGGCTGTGTGAATCACCTTTCCCTTGTCTATAGCCTTGGTAACTGTCTCAACAAAGTCCACCAGGTTTAGGAGGCATGATCTGCCCTTAACAAAGCCGAACTGGGTAGGGTCCAGTGTTTGGAGGTTTCCGATATCTCTGTTAATGAGCTCCATGATGATGAACTCCATAGCTTTGCAGGCCAAGCTAGTCAGGCTTATAGGGTGATAGTTCCCAGGGTCTGTTGTGGCTCCACCTTTGTGGAGTGGAATAACCATTGCTGTGTGCCACTCTGTGGGCATGTAGCCTGTGGAGAGGCTGAGTTTAAACAGTGTGTTTAGGTGAGGGGTTAGTTCATGTTTGAGCTCGTGTAGGACGCCGCCTGGGACACAGTCCAGTCCCATTGACGTTGTGTTTTTGGCTTTGGAGAGGGCTGTTTTAACCTGAGTGTCTGTGATTTCAGGGACACTACATTCTTCTGGTATAGGTATGGGCCCTTTTGGGGGTAAGAGGGGGTGAAGTTTGCACTGAACCTGTCTGCAAGGATGTTGGCTATATCAGTCAGTTCAGTGTATTTTGTGCCATTCTGCACTAACTCAGAGCAGATCTGAGAATTGCCACTTAGATGCTTGACATAGCTAATGAATGCCTTGTGGTTATCTTTGGAGTCCATGGCAATTTTTCTTTTGAAGCTAGCCTTGGATGATTTTATGAGGGAACGTAGTTTCTTGCTGATACTGTGATCAGGGATGTCTTCCCTTCTTGGGATTTTACTCTTTTCTGTACTAGTTTCCTCCTTCTGTTGTATAATTTGTTTATGGCAGGGGTCCACAAGACTGGTTTCCTTTTCTTGGAGGAGTGAGTCTTAGTTTTGTTTGGGATAGAATGATCCATGCATTCTTGTAGGTGCCCATAGAGTGCATTAGCAAAGGATTTTGCAGCTTGGAAAGCGTTATCCTTTAGCATGGGGACTTTGAATCTTCCTAGCTTGGTCTTAAGTAACGTGAAGTTTGCTTTTGAAAAGTTTTTCACGGTGGTTTCTTTGACCGGGGGTGGTGGTGGAATGTGGATATCCAGAGTGATTAGTTTATGGTCAGATCTAACCAGCAGGGGGTTGACCTCTGGTGTGGAATACCAGTTGCCCATGTTGGTGATGACCAGGTTCCTCTGGTGAGGGTGTTGACCAGTTGAGCCAGGGTGTTTGAGTTTATAAATTCTAGGAAATGTTGGGCAAGGAAGTTTGTACTTGAGTAGTTCTCCCAGTTAATGTTTGGGTAATTGAAATCATCCAATATCAGGGTCTTGGTAGGACCTTTAAGTTTCCCCAGTGTTTCCAAGAATGCAGAGTAGGGGGTCCTGGGACATGGTGGGTGATCTGTAGCAAACTATAATTTGAATAGCAGTTTTGCCCATTGTTAGTTGCACATGGATGATCTCTGAAGCATCGTGCTGTGCCACTAACCTGGAGGTGTGGATATCCTTGATAAATATGGATACTCCCCCCACCTTTTGTATTTCAGTCTGGGTTTTATGGGCGAAATGTATGGCATGAGTTGTAGCCTGGTAGTGTTGGGGTGCTCTCTGGAGCCTTAAACCAGGTTTCTGTTACTGCACATATATCAATTTTCTCCATACTGAGGAGTGCCTCGAGTGCATGCATTTTGAGGTTTAGACTTCTGGCATTGAGTAGCATTACCATCAGTTTTTTGTTACTTGTACTATTTACGGCGGTGGGTTTGTCTTTTGAGCCTTGCCTAAAAAAGGCACTATGGGGGTGGCAAGAGCCTTAGCCAGTATTTGAAAGCCTAAGGGTGACAGGTGCAAGCCGTCTCTAGTGAAGCAGCGTGGCTTGTCGAGCATGTCATCCCAGGCTGACTGACACTGGATCCCTTTGAATGACACCAGAAGCTTAGCCAATTGTTGAAATTGATCATTTTTTCTCTATACTGTGGTATCATTCTTGGTGAGGGCAGGATGCTACTCAGGGTTAGGGTCATACCGGCCTGGGCTACGTGATCAGGGAGCTCCTCTATGTCTCTTTTTATGTAGTCCATGGAGGTACGGCTCAGGTCATTCACACCAATATGGACAATGACAGAGTCATATTTGTACTTGTTCTGGAGTGACCTGAGTGCTTGTGTTATGTGGCGGATCCTGGCACCTGACAGACAGCGAACAGTAACCTTCTCCTTGTTCAGCCTAGTGAATGGGATGTCAGTGTGCCTGACTATAGAGTCACCTATTACTAGTGTGTTGGGTATGTTATTTTGCCTTAAGGGCTGTGATTGTGTGGCACACTGGTTTTGTGAAGTATGTGTTTCTTGGTTTGTGTTGGGGGGGGGGTTGCTTGGATGTCTGCTTTGGAGGTCTCTGTTGCTTCTGCAGATTTTTATTTAGAGCCTCCAAGTATATTTTCATGTATTTATGTGTGTTTTTTGCCAGTGCTGGTTTCATAGATCTATGTGAGACTGGCGGTGCGATGCAAGTAATTCCCTTCTCCTCTTGACTGCCTGGTCCAGTCATGGGTTGAGAGAGCTTAGTCTCCAGTTTGGCTGTATAATTGCATCTCTAGTTTGTATTAGTGTTTTGTGGAAGGAGGAGAGGGTTGACTGTGTATATGAGGCAATTGTAACATTGCCTCAAAATGCCCAGATTCACCAGTTGGACTGGAGAGTACACCTGAAACTGCCCTTTGGACATGCCTGGATAGGTACAGTGAACTGTTTTACTGATTGGCTGGTAAGGTCGAATAGAGAACCTTGTCCTTCTCTACAGTATAGGGGGGGTCTAGTGCTAAGGTTTATTAGTGCTTGCTATGAGTTTTGAGCAAGTGCCGGTATGAGAAGTGAATGTTTTGAGTGCTTAAGTTGAAAGTTTGTCTAATTCCCAGGGAAAAATTGAAGAGTACACTTTGTGGAGCCAGACCTTAGAGCTGAAGCCTTTTCAAAATCTAAAAAGTAAGCTACTGCTGGTTTATGAACATTTCTGAGTCCTTGCATATGCAGGTTCATGGTTCTAAGATGATCTGTGCTTGATCTTTCCTTGATAAATCCTGAGTGGGTTTGGGACACTAGGATGGGGATGAAAGGTTTCAATTTGTTTCACCAGCATTTAGACATAAATTTTAACATTAATTTTTATCAAAGAAATAGGCCTATAATTACTAACCTGAGTCAGATCTTTGTTGGACTTGCATAAAACTATTATGTGTGAGACAAGAGATTAATGTTTTAATTGTCTCTCCTTTTGAAATACTTGGGTAAGTTTCAAAATGGGAGTCTGCATTAAGACACTGAAGACTTTATATGGCTTATTATTTAGGCCATATGGACCAGCAGCTTTGAAAGTGGATATTTGATTGACAGACCAGTGAACTTCTTAAATAGTGAAGAGTTGTGGCAGTTGGGTTTCTTGTTATGCACAGAGAGTAGGTAAATTAACTGCCTTTGCAAAATCATTAACTTTACTTGATAGGTCCATCATGTCCAGGGGGTGTGGGCATTGTCATATAGAGCATGACAGTAATTTGCAAACTCTTGAACTATCTCCATTGTCTGTGATAGGTATGCTGGGCTCCCTTGTAGTCTCACTATCATGTTGTGCAGCCAATAGTGTTTAGCTTGCATAGGTAATAGCCCAGATAGAGTATTCCTAATAGCCCACGAATGAGTTTTTAAATGGTGCAGGTATAGCTTGGCTTTCTCATGCTTCATTATACAGAATTTTTTTTTTCTGCGATAGGTAGACAGCACATGATTTATAACTGGGGCAAATATGGGGAGTAGCTCACTCCAAGCTGTTTGCTCCGAACCCCATCCCCCATTGCATTATCACACCTGAGTAGATGTCCATTAATGACAAAAGAAGATCCAGGAAACACATCATTACTATCATTAGCTGCAATAAATCTGTGATCTAGATATGAAGTTAATTTATGCCTGATATACTATCAGTCTACTTTAAAGCACCTTAGTGCAAGAAGCCTACATTTTACTTAAGAAGGTTACTTTTTTTAGCTTCATCCTGATTAAAAAAAATGAAATGCTTTGTTCCATATCAAGATAGAAAATGTCTTGCAGAACTATAGTTCAAATCTGAACTTAAATGCATAGTTGAAGATAAAAGTGTCATCCAATATGAAGAGGTTATCCAGCATCACTTCCAAAGGAAAGATCAATGTTGACACTTTAAAACAAATGCAATAACTTGAAGGTATACAAGGGAGGGGGTATTGTATGAGTGTCTGTGAATCTAAAATCCAATGAAACATAATTGTCTGAAGAATTGTGAAGGTTATGACATGTTTATGCATCATGTCAAACAACACAGGGATACAGAGTCTGTTATGAAACCGTTGCTTTAATTTCAAAAATGCTAGTACAATTAGTTTCACAGGAAAGGCCTCTGATACACTTTAATGAATTCCCAAGTTTAGGACAAACCACATTATTAAAACTAGGATTCTGAAGCAAAAATGTGACATATAACTTAAGTAAGAAGAACAGTGTCTCTGTCCCAGTTAAGCAGGACATAGAGGTGCTTGTTTTAAATAGTGAACCTGCCTTTGTGTTATTGAAACTGTCTAGTCATAGCATTTAGCTAAGGCACTTAAACTGTTTTTGTTTATTTGATATGGACTATTGAGTTTGTCTACAATTTATGCTGTTACTCTGATAGATGATCTGTTTGTGTTGATAATGTTGATTTATACTAGTGGTTGTCTGGTTAACTGTGTCTATTTTTTAATTTATATATAATTGTAGCACCACTTGTGCTAAGAGGTTGAGAGGTATGGAGTGTGTGTGTGTGTGTGTGTGTGTGTGTGTGTGTGTGTGTGTGTGTGTGTGTGTGTGTGTGTGTGTGTGTGTGTGTGTGAGAGAGTGAAAAGTGAGAGTGATTGAGTGATCCCGACAGCAGCAGCAGCAGTTAAGAGATTTGTGTACCTCTTGACCTCCTAAACATACCTCTCAGCCTCTTGGCACAAGAAATATGGACAAAGCCTGACGTGATGGGGGAAGCAAATGCATGGAAATAAGGACACAGTTTAAACATGGCTCTTATAAACTTAAAAAGTTGCTAGAATAGCAGGCTTTATGTTAGCATGCATTTTCTGTCTGATATGAAGTTTGAAACTGAAATGTACGGCATTATTAATTTTTAGATCATCCCAGTGATTTATCAAAAAAAAAAAAACTTTTATGAGGAACAGACCAAAATATGAGGTGAAAATCTGAACGTTCTGCAAAAATCTGTACAGTTGAGAGGTATGCTAGATCAAGGTATCTGGATATGCCTAAGATAAATGGGACAAAGGCACAAAGTATGAACATATTTTAAATGATTTGTGTTAGCATGTATTTTCTGAAGTAGAGGGGTGTGTGTGAGACAAAGAGTGAGTGAGATCAAGGACTGGCAACAGTAAAATGTTTTGCATACCTCTGGACCTTTCAGCTGAAGAAATCTGGATAAAGCCTTAAATAAATGGGAACAAAGGCTCAAAAATAGGAACATATTTTAATTATTGCTCTTATAAAATTACAAACTTGTTTAAATAAAATGATTTGTGTTAGCATGAATCTTCTGAAAGAAATAAAAGTCTGAAACTCAAATGAATGTCATTATTTAGTAACTTCTGTCTCCAGTGACTAGCAACAAACTAAACGTTTTAGGAGTGAAGACCAAACAATAAGGTAAACAGCTGGATATTTTTTAAACTGTTAAATTTTGGATGTAAAATGTTTCCTCCAACACCATTAACATACAATATGCTATACAAAGTTTGAAACCTTAGGTGGAGGAACCATTTTACATCAAAAATATATAAAAAATAATATAGTAATAAAAAATAAATAACTAGGTAAAACACAACAATTTTACAGACAGTCCATTCTCTAAGTGCAATACTGCTCTCCAGGGTATATGTTATTGTGGAAATAATGCCCTTCCAGGGGTATAGAGGCCCTCCGCCCACCCCTTGGCAGGCGTTATTTCCACAATAACATTTTGGGCATTACTGCTTGCTTATTGTACTCCATAAGGTTCAAACCATCACCAAACAGCCATTACATAGACCAGTTTAGGGGGTAATACCACCTTCTTCAGTATTGAAAATGTACTATGTTATGGCAGTTTGGTTATAGTTTTGAACCTTATGGACTGCTATAAAGTGCAATAAAGTAATTTAATTATTGTCTGATCAGTTGTGCTGGCTTTGCTTTTTATTTGTTGTTTATTTATTTTGTTTATTTGTTTATTTATTTGTTTGGTTCATGCGCACCAGGATATTCCTACAAAAGTTCATTGATTTTTTTTTTGTCTCAGTTATTGGCTACCAGCACCTAATTGTTCTTAAAGACTACACTGTTTGGGTTAAGGATGAGTTAATGAGTCTTGCTAAAGATTTTAATTCTATGAAAGGCTTAGATTTGCTTAGCTTATTACCTCTGCAATATGAAAATTAGGCTACACTCTGGACTTGCTCTTCCCACAGGATGTGAAGACATCTAATTTGGTGGTGAAACCAATCTGCTGTTCTCTGACCAGTTCTTATAGGTTCATAGGTTCATACTACGCTATCTGCCCTGAGGCAATTATAAGCCTAGCCTGATTCTGTATGGCTTACGCCACCCCTTGATTTGAGTATACTGTGCCCTTTTTAAGGTTTAGTTTACTGTGCCTCTGTCTAATAGTGACACGGGAGTAATCCCTGGGACAAACCTACGATCCCCCATCCACCTATCGAGATTCTTCTTGAAGAGATTCAGTGAGGTGCTCTGCCTCACATGAACTGGAATTCTATTCCAGAGTGAAGGGAGCCTCTGGGTTAGGAACCTGTCCCTCCAGCAAGTTCTATTTATTTCTGTGCTGAGGTTCAAGTCCCTCGAGCGTGTGGCTCTAAGGGATTTAGATTTACTGAGGTGGAGCATGTCCATTAATTCTGGATTTGACATAGCTTTGTATGTCAGGCATAGATCGCCTCGAAGTAGGCGGTATGCAACTGAGTGGAGCTGGAGTTTTTTTAACCGAGAAGCATATGACATCTGTTTGAGACCCTTGATCCTCTTGGTGAGATACTTTTGGGGTCTTTCTAATTGCTGCAGGTGTCGGGTAAGGTACATCCCAAAAGGGGCATTGTATTCTATGATGGGCCTGATGAGGGATGAATAAAGGGGCATGATTACCTCTCTTGATCTAGATGTGAAACCCTTCATGATGAGGTGGGCTATGTAGAAGGGCTTTCTAACCACTTTGGCAATGTGGTTTTCAAAGGAGAGATTGCTATCAACTTGGGTCCCCAAGTCCCTAATAACTTTCTCTGTACTTAATGGGTTTCCGCCTATGTGGTAATTTGTGGGCACATTGTTTTTGCCAAAGGGTATGACTATACATTTTTTGGCATTTAGTTTTAAACCATGGCGCTGGCACCAGTTATCTGTCTCTGTGAGACCTTTTTGAAGGATGTTTGTGTCAGCTGGAGAGTTGATTATGGCACCCAGTTTGCAGTCGTCTGCGAACTTGGTGAGCCATAGTCCTCCCACATTTGCCTGTACCTTGGAAAAGTATATACCGAACAAGAGTGGTCCCAGGACAGAACCCTGTGGGATGCCACTTGTGACCGGTTCCGAGTCTGACATGGCTCCAGCAACTCTCACTCTGTGGGTTCTGTCTTTGAGTCAGTTTGCGACCCATCTTGTGACATAGGGGTTTATATTTAAGCTGGATAGCTTATCTATGATGCCAGAGTGGGGTATTGTGTCAAATGCCTTTGCAAGGTCCAGATAGGCTGTGTGGACTACCTTCCCTGCATCTATGGCTTTGGTGACTGTTTCGAAGAAGTCAACCAGGTTCAAAAGGCAGGATCTGCCCTTGACAAAGCCGAACTGGGTAGGATCTAGTGTCTGTAGGTCCCCAATGTCTTTGTTTATGAGCTCCATGATGATCCTCTCCATAGCCTTGCAGACTAAGCTAGTCAGGCTTATGGGGCGATAGTTTCCAGGGTCCGTAGAGGCTCCACCTTTGTGGAGTGGGACCACTGTTGCTGTACGCCATTCTGTGGGCACATATCCTGTAGTGAGGCTGAGATTGTATAGCTGTTTTATTTGAGGGATTAGTTCCTCTTGGAGTTCATGTAGAAAGCAACCTGGGACGCCATCTGGTCCCATGGAAGCAGTGTTTTTTGCTTTGGAGATGGCAGCCTTCACCTGAGCATCAGAGATGTTTGGGAGGCAGCCCTCTGCTGGGATAGATACTTTCTCTTTTGTGGGGGAGGGGGTGGAGAAGTTTGCACTGAACCTGTCTGCCAGGATATTGGCGATGTCTGTGGGTTCAGTGTATTTTTTGTCATTTAGAATCAACTCAGAACCAGTCTGGGAGTTGCATCCTAGGTTTCTAACATAACTGAAAAAAGCCTTATGATTGTCTTTGGTGTCCTGTGCAATTTTTCTCTCGAAGCTGGCCTTGGAGGATTTTATGAGGGATCGTAATTTTTTGCTAGTATTGATCAGAGATGCCTTCCCTATTAGGGATTTTGCTCTATCATGTAGTAGCTTCCTCCTTCTGTTGTACAGTTTATTTATGGCAGGGGTCCAACAGACTGGACGCCTGCCTTTGGATGATTGGGTCTTGATTTTGTTTGGGATAGCATGATCCATGCATTCCTGGAGATGTCTGTAGAATGCGTTTATATAGGAGTCTGCAGTTTGGGCCATAGTTTCCACTGGCCCTGGGGCCTTGAAGGATTCCGCTTTGGTTTTGAGAAGTGAGAAGTTCGCTTTTGAGAAGTTTTTCACTGTGGTTTTCTGGGCTGGGGGTGGGGTTGGGATGTGGACATCCAGTGAAATTAATTTATGGTCTGATCTTACCAATGAGGGATATACTTCTGGTGTGGAGCATAGAGTCCCCATGTTGGCAATGATCAGGTCTAGTATGTTGTCCCCTCTTGTGGGAGTGGTGACTAGTTGTTCCATAGCATTTGAGTTTATAATTTCCAGGAACCTTTGGACTAAGGTGCTGGGGCTTGAGTAGTGCTCCCAGTCAATGTTTGGGTAGTTTAAGTCGCCCAATATAATGGTGTTCGGAGAGATCTTCATGTTCTCCAATGTTTTCAGGAAAGCCGAGTGGGATTCCTGACTTTGAGAGGGTGGTCTGTAGGATGCTATAAACTGAAATGCAGTCTTACCCACTGTTAGTTGCACATGGATGGTCTCCGATACTTCATGCAATGCCACTAACCTGGAGGTGTGGATATCCTTGATAAATATGGAAACTCCTCCTCCTTTTGTGGTTCGGTCCGGGTTTTGGGGCCAAGAAGCATGATATGAGGTATAGCCTGGTAGTGCTGGGGTGCTCTCTGGAGCCTTGAACCAGGTTTCTGTCACTGCACAGATATCAACGTTCTCCATACTGAGGAGAGCTTTGAGTGCATGCATCTTGAGGTTAAGACTTCTGGCGTTTAGCAGCATTACCCTTAGTTTCTTGTTCCTTGTGGGTGAGTTTGACTTTTGAGCCTTGCCTAAAAAAGGCACTATGGGGGTGGCAAGAGCCTTTTCCAATATCCGAAAGCCCAGTGGTGACAGGTGCAAGCCATCCCTAGCGAAGCAACGTGGCTTGTCGAGCATGTCATCCCAGGCTGACAGACACTGGATCCCCTTTGAATGACACCAACATTTTAGCCAATTGTTAAAATCGATCATTTTGTCTTTGTACTGTGGCATCATTCTAGGTGAGGGTAAGATGCTGCTTAAGGTCAGGGTCATACAAGCCTGGGCTACATGATCAGAGAGCTCCTCTATGTCTCTTTTCATGTAGTCCAGGGAGGTACATCTCAGGTCATTCACACCAGCATGTACAATGACTGAGTCATATTTGTATTTGCTTTGCAGTGACCTGAGTGCTTGCGTTATGTGGCGGATCCTAGCACCCGACAGGCAGCTCACCGTGACCTTCTCTTTATTCAGCCTGGTGAGCGGGACGTCAGTGTGTCTGACAATAGTGTCACCTATTACAAGAGTATCAGGTGTGTTATTCAGCCTTAAGGGCTGTAGCTGCTTGGCACACTGGTCTGTGGGCTATGTGTTGTGCGTGTTTTGTTTTGAGGTAGCGTTTGCTTGGATGTCTGCTTTGGAGGTCTCTGTTGCTTAGGTAGATTTTTATTTAGAGCCTCCAAGTATGTTTTTGTTTGCTTCTATCTGGAGTTGTCACATTATATTCCATGGGTTTTGAACTGAAGCCGATCTATATAACTAATCTCATTAGCTCAGAACTTTGATGTTCTACAAGCCTTCAGTTCTTTTCAGAGGATGGTGCTGACTCTCTAGGTACTGTAGTGAGAAATTTTAATATATCTTTGTCCTTGGCAGTGGAGTCTTTCACCCCAAGTCATGTATGCCTTGATTTTTCTAGGGGACATAAGCACTGGTTTGATCCTGTTCTCCACCTCCTGTGACAAGAAAGGTGATGATTGGAACACTATTGACATTAAAAGGGTATGTAGAGTGACAAACTTGACAGGGAAGAGCATGCTGCTGCTTACCAGACTGATGTCTCATAAGAAGCACAATTTCTGCCCAGAATGATCTCTACAGTATCACACTGAGCAGTGCTCTCATTTGCATGACTGAGAGATGCTGCACTCCAGCCTGCGTTACCGCTAGAAGAACATTATCTGCTTCAAAATATGAGCAATCAGCTCCTCACTCTTAGCTGACAAGATTGCTGCTATCAGATCTGTTCTTCCCCCCATGACCTATGGATATTGTTGTAGTCTCAGACTGTCCACATCCTGTCTCTTGGATGGTGTTTGATATTCCCGACTGTGATGAGTTTATAGCTGTTAGCAAACGTATGCATCCAATAACCTGTGGCCTGGTCAAAACCAGTCTTGATGTCCTTAAAGCAGTTATATTTTGGATTTTGGTTTTGTCACTGAGATCCATGAGCTTTCCATTGACATTGAAAGAGACATTTGTTATCTCTAATCTGAAAAAAACATCTTTAGACACTAATACGATTGATAATTTCTGCCCACATTTGTGCCTTCCTTTGTTATGAAAGATCACTGAGGAACCTGTCTACACGCTTGATACTCACAACCAGTGCGCTGAAGGATCCATTTCACTTCAGGTTTTGTACTCAATTTAGTATGGACTGCACTTGTTTGAGTAGTCAGTGATCTTATAATGGCTTGTGACCAGCATCACTATTCAGTATTGGTCTTCTTGGATCTCTTAGCAGCATTTGACACTGTTGATCATTGCATTTTTTATTAAGCATTTTCAATATAACTGTGATATCTCCTTCAGAATTCTGGACTGGTTTCTATCCTTCCATTTTAACCATTCTCAAAAGGTTCATTATGGTCTTAACTCTTCTTCATCCTACACTCTTGCATATTGAATGTGGGTACTACAGGGCTCTATCTTAGGCCAACCATTGTTCATGGCTTGTATGTTTCACTTGGGAGATCTGATAAAGCAGAAGGATTTAGCATGCCATAGTTATACTAATTACAGTCAGATTTACCTCTCCTTCCCCAAAATGAAGTATTTATTTTATTTTATTTTACATTTGTTGACCGGGCTAGTCTAACTGGATTTATTTCCATTTTCAGTAAATGCCCGGGGAGAAAAGCTCCAAAGGTAATGTTCACAATGTTAAACATCATGAAAATAAACATTACAAATTATGAGAGCAAATAGATCACAATTGTTACATAAATAATGAAGATTTGCAAAAAATTACAACACATACAAGTCAACAAGTCATTTACATTATAGAATTTAGATACAGTAAATAGAAGTTATTATACAGAGAGATAAAAAAGAATTGTAGTACTTCATCAAGGTAAGGTGTAGAACGTAAGTTAAGTTGTGTTTACTAGTATCAGGCCTGCTTCCGGGGGGTAAGCAGTAAAGTAGAAGTAAGTGTGGTGAGAGAGAGATATGGGTGGAAAAAGCAGAGGATTAGTCAGGGTTATTGCAAGGGCATAACCAATGTGTTATTAGGTGTCTTTTGAGGTTTTGTTTAAAGAGATGTAAGGAAGAGTGTAGTGTTAGTTCATTAGCTAATAGGTTCCATTTTTTACCCACTGTATTAGAAAACAGGGGAGCTCCAGCTAGGTTGTTGGTTTTACTTATGCTGGTTAGAAGTTTGTTAGAGGAGCGTAGTGAATTTAGATTTTTGTAGGGGATTATGAGGTTGGAGAGTATGGGAGTGCTGTTAGGTTGGTAGAATATCTTGTGGGCAATGGTGAGTTGGGAGAATATTAGGTTGTTTTGTAGTTCAAGCCAGCCTAGATGCTGCAGATTAAGACAGCGGTGAGTTCGGAAGGGATTGCCTGTGGCAAATCTGGCTATGCTGTTGTAGGAATTAACTAGTTTGATGAGATTATTTTTCTTTAGGTTAGTGTATATGGGTGAGGTGTACAGAAGAGTTGAAATTAAGTGGGTGTGAGCAATCTTATTTCTAGCTGTTGGAGTTAAGAAAGATTTGATTCTATATAAGGAGCCTATTTTCCTGTTAACTGCCTTTATGGTGTTGTTTATGTGGCTATCAAAATTAAGGTTATTGTCAATAGTTATTCCTAACAGTTTCATGGTAGGGAGGAGCAAGTGTGTATTCCCTAACTGATTAGCAACCAGCCATACATTACTGGTTTTCTTGTAAATAGTTGAAACTAAATATCTCTTAAACTGGGGACACATCAGTTCAAACTAACTTGATGAGTTTCTCAGCCCTCAGTTTGCTGTTATACTGTGGTAATAAGCTTTGCTTGAGTTCATTGAAAGGACAAAAAGCTTTGGTCTTAGTCTGGATCTGAGGCTGCACATTGGGATCAATCGTCAGTTGTTATGAAATTATCTTGTTTCCATTTCTATTTGTAAACTATTTCAAAGACTAAATCCTTTTTATCTGAAGCTGCTCTTTTGGCAGTTGTTCATGCCTAGGTCTTGTCTAGACTGGCCTATTCTAGGAGCTTGATCATCTAGACATGGGGCAGAACACTGCTGCCAGGCTTACTAGCTATTACATCTTGCTACAAACATATTGCATTGGTGCTGCACAGCCTCCTTTGGCTTCTAGTTCATTACAGAATAATCTGTAACATCTCTCCATTGCTATATTTATTGTCCATTAATGACCTAGATTACACTAATCTGAAGGAGCTGGTTGCACCATATTGCCTTGCCTGGTTTTGTGCACCATCTCCCTAGGATACGGATAGCTACACAGGTGTCGTTTCATACCTCTGGTGTTCACTCTTTTGCTTTTTTAGACCCTTCACTTTTTGAACCTAGTAGTACTGCGGTGGTAGTGCTGCAGTAGCGTTGTTCCCTCACAGTTAGACGTTGCCTGTTCGATTCTCAGTTAGAGCGTCTTCTGTGTGGCGACATGCGTGAACGGGTGTTCCTTCATTGAAGGTTGTGCGTTAGGCCCGGCAAGCCAGCACTTAACACTCTACTGCCAATCATTAGCAGACCAGAGTTCTGCTGTGGCGACCCCTAATCAGGAAAAGCCGAAAGACACAAAAAATCTTGTTGACTTCAGAAGTGTTTGCCTTTGGCTCACTTCCTTAGGGCACCATAAACACATCATTTTGAAAAATTTTAGACTGAGCGAGATGACTACTATATTTTTAATTCAAGTATAAAATTAATATGGCTTCATTTACTGAGTATTGTATTTTTTTTTATCTTTGTATTTAATTGTTTGATTTACTCTTTATAACTGGTTTTGCTGTAAGACATCTTAATAAAGTTAAAGTTGAATTAAAACAACCAGATTAAGTTTCACAGCTATTTCACATTGGCAGTGGTAGTAATACTATCCCACCATCTAAACACTTTTTAACTAAGTCACAGGAAGCTCAGCAGAGCTGAGAAAAATTAATCCCACACTACTACCACCATTTTTAGCTATTTGAATATTTCTTCACGTTCTGCATTTGGGCAGATAATCTCATTTTGCTTTAATTGCAGAAAAATTCATGAAGCATTGAAAAATAGATTCTTAGTAACAGAGACAAGAGTATCTTAAATAACAGCATTTCAAGTCAGGCAGAAACAAGAGCATTATTCTTTAAAATTAGCTTTGAAATACATTACACAAGATTTATGCATATGCGTGTATTAGTTAATTGAGAAGTCCAGCAGGGAATCTCATATTCTGTGGAGTCCCAGGGAGAAAAATCTCCAATAAAAAACAATAAATAACAGTTAACAAAGAAAAGGGTGAAAGGAAGTACAAAATAATATGAAGTCAGGTCCAGTGCTGCATGAAACATTTGAAACACATAGATACAGCTCAAGCACCTGTATTCAAGAATTAAAACAAAACAAGTAATATGCAAAAACAGTATAAAATGGCAGTATAGGCATTCACGTAAAGTGCCAGCTTTCATTAAAGAAGTGATGCAAAAAAGTTATAGTTTTTATGTGGGCAAAATGGAAAGAAGCCTGCATATATGTATCAGGGAGCACATCCATGATAAAAGATAATTTAAGCTAACAAATATTTTGTATAAACATTTTAGTGAAGTTGAATATTCAGTTAAACTCTGGTTTCAAGTTCAGCTACTTTGATGTAATGTAACAAGTGATGAGGATAGAAAGTATTTACTGCTACATGAAGCCAGAAAACATCAATGTCTGGCTTCTTGACAGCTTACTGAGAAGACCATGGTCACAGGAATGAATCTGTGTATTTCACTCAGTGATATTGCAAACCTGATGATACAAGTTGCTACAAACAGTTTGTGAAATGTCAGAAATGAGATACTCTTTATTGAAAATTTGGTGAGAAGATGATCATCATGGCATGCAAACCCAGAATACAGAAAATGCAGCTGCAAACTCCCCTCATGTGTCAACTAATGGTCAACCAAGTCACTAAAACCATTGGAAATGTTTAATGTACAGTGTCAGAACAAAAGTGGTACAAAACAAAAAAGCAGATAACACCATATATGTGTGACCCATCAGGGGTGTACCCTGGTCTTGTAAATTATTACTGTCAGTCCCATAATGTGGCCCCTGTGAGTAATCCATCAACAAAATGAATGCATGCATTTCTGCACAAACTGCCTGCACTCATAAAATATGCATGCTGTGTACAGCCATTGCCTCTTGCAATAAATACAAGAATATGTGCCCAGATATGCAATCCCCACCCTTACTACTTAACCAAATAATGAGCATTTCTATAATACAGGCAAAAGATTTGAAAAGCCTTCCCACCTCACTAATATTAATATACTTGAAAGATGAATAGAGAAGCATGTACTCTTTTATAACACATATCATGGTCAGATTTGGGGCTGAGGATGTCTCAAATAGATTCCTACAGGGCATGATAGTGCTTTTTTCGTGGATAAGAACCCCCATAGTCTGTATACCCCATGCAATGATGCCAACCTTCCACCCTATTCTGCAAGTATAAAAATATACTCTGTTTCTTACTTATAAATAAATAAATAACAGGCAGAATGATGCAATTAGTCAAATGGTATCTTATGGGGAAAGTGCTGACTACACACGGCAAGGATTATAAACTCTACAAATATCCAATAGTGAAGAGAAGGGGGTAGTCACTGTGGATGAAAATACAGCAGCCATTAAGAACATTTGGTAGGTTAGTTTTAGTCATGGCAGAAAATTAGATATGACCAGTGGTCACATTTGCAGGGCAAAAGGAGCACCTGCCAAAGATCATTGATTTAATTTAATGTCCCCATTCCTTGCAACTGTGTCCGATTGTGCAGAATCATCCTTGATATTACTTCATACTTTTGTAGTGTCCATTATGAAATATTTGATTTTCCTGAAAGAAATGCTGGGAATAACAGTCAGTCAATACAGCCAGATATTATACTTTTGTACTTGTTGTTCAGAAATTGCATGTTGATGTAACAACTGCTGTATTGTTAACTTTTACTGATAAATTGCTGAGCATTACAGTCAGCCAATAATGACAAACATTGGTTGGGCTGGAAAGGATCCCATCACAAATATAACCTGCTGCTGCAGAAAGGGATAGTTTTTTATAATTGCAAAATACCGTGATTCAAAGATAGATTAGGCACAATGGAGAAAGATCTCTATCAGTTAATTTATGTGTCTCTGAATCACTGGATGTTACCACTAATGCTAATTTGTACTTTACTGCAGTAATCACTGCTGGCAGCCAATGCATTGCATTGGGACAAGCGTCCCTTTCATTTGCTCACCCACACACATGCACATATTCAAAAAAGAAACACACACACAAAAAACATAAATACATGGACACATCCCCATACCCCTCAAACCTCCCTAATTTTGCAGGACATTCATGATTTTGACTTATAGTTTCTATGTTCCTTGTCACAGATAAATAACAGTCAATAATGCAAGATATTAGAGTTTCATGCTTCTTATTGTTCATGTAAAGCTTCTTGTAGCAAAATCTGTTGTTCTATTAACTTTTTTAAGTTAATATCCAAATAGTGAAGCCAACCAAAAAAAATTGAACACTAAAAAAGTAGTATTGCAGCAGCTGAAACCAGGATTTAACAAACTTCATTAATATTAAAACAGACTTACATTAAATATAAAATAAACACCAGATTAAGCGCTTTCATCCAATACAAACTTGGACTTCTTCAGAATCTAAACCTTAAGAATGTGAGGAAACTTATATAGAAAATTGTATCAGAATGTCATTAATCAGTTAGTAAATTTCTCATCAACCATTTAAAGGAACACACATAAAACCAATAGAAAATATATAACAATCCTAAAAGGAAAACAACATTCCACCCTGTAAAAACATATTAACACATGTACATTTTAAAAATCACATTTAAAAATATAAACTCAATGTTGAATATGTATATATATATATATATATATATATATATATATATATATATATATATATATTAAAACATGCATAGAAAAATATAAGAAATACACTAAGACCTGAAGTTTAAAATGGATTGAAGGGAAATACTATCATTAATACCCAGGAAACAAATAGCATTTAACCATAACTGCCTTCTAACTTCCTTTTCTTCTAACAGGGTCATATCATTACTATCTCTAGGATTACGACAAATCTTATCAAGAAAGCCAAATTTAAAAACAGAACAATTAGGACTTGACAACAAATGCTTAGAAAGCGTATTATTATTATCTTGCTTTCAAATCTGGTGTAAGTGTTCATAAATCCTATTCTTAAGGGCTCTATCAGTTTTGCCGACATAGAATGCGGGACAATTCAAGCATTTTGCTAAATAAATAACCTGTTTAGTGGTACAATTGCCCATCTTAAATATTACCTTAGACTTAATATTATTTTTAAGACTAAGAGTACCAGAATCAAAAAGATAGGGACATTGGTTACATGTACCACATTTTTAAGTGCCCCTTAGTACCTTTCTCTCATATTCCCTAGGGGCTTTACATGCTCGGAATTGTGTTTTAAACTGGCCACTGTCTTAAAAACAAAAGTTGGTCTAAACCCTAATAGATGATAAATATGAGGATTACTTCTCAAAGTATTCCAATTTCTAATAAAAACATTTTTAATATCCCTAACATGGGGGTGATATTCCAAAACTAAAGCTCTATAAAAATCATTACCTTCACTCCTTTCTGTAATCTGCTTCAAAACTTCACCCAATAAAGGTTTATACTTAACACATACCTGGTCACATATTTTACCATATCTCTGGAGTATGCCCTCTGCATAAACATAGCCCCTACCAAATCCATTTCTTTAATTACATCTTCATACAAAGTCGTCATTCTCACCACCCTAATGCACTGCTTCTTAATAATACTTTTTTTCTGACTAAGGGGATAACAGCTTGAGCATTCTAAATAAGAATTACTAAACATATATATATATATATATATATATATATATATATATATATATATATATATATATATATATATATATATATATGGGAAAAGCCAAAAGACACAACAACAACAACAATATATATATATATATATATATATATATATATATATATATATATATATATATATATATATATATATATATATATATATATATATATATATATATATATATATATATAAAATATGATGCCACAGTATAAAGAAAAAATGATCAATTTCAACAATTGGTTAAGTTTCTGGTGTCATTCAAAGGGGATCCAGTATCTGTCCACCTGGGATGACATGCTCGGTAAGCCACGTTGCTTCGCAAGAGATGGCTTGCACCTGTCACCCTTAGGCTTTCGAATACTGGCCAAGGATTTTGCCACCCCCATAGTGCCTTTTTTAGACAAGGCTCAAAAGACAAACCCACCACCGTAAATACCACAAGTAACCAAAAATTGAGGGTAATGCTACTCAACGCCAGAAGTCTAAACCTCAAAATGCATGCACTCGAGGCACTCCTCTGTATGGAGAACATCAATATCTGTGGAGCAACAGAAACCTGGTTTAAGGCCCAAGAGAGCACCTCAGCACTACCAGGCTATAACTCATGCCATAATTTTCAGCCACAGAACCCGGACCGAAACACAAAATGTGGGGGTGTATCCATATTCATCAAGGATACCCACACCTCCAGGTTAGTGGCCAGCACCATGCCTCAGAGATCATCCATGTGCAACTAGCAATGGGCAAAACTGCAATTCAAATTGTAGCCTGCTACAGATCACCTACCATGACCCAGGACCCCCATTCCGCATTTCTGGAAACACTGGAAAATATGAAGGACCTACCAAACACCCTAATATTGGGTGATTTCAATTACCCAAACATTAACTGGGTGAACTACTTAAGTACTAAATCCCTTGCCTAATGCTTCCTAGAATTTATAAACTCGAACACCCTAGATCAACTGGTCAACACCCCTACCAGAGGTGACAACATATTGGACCTGGTCATCACCAACGTGGGCGACCAGTGTTCTACACCGGAGGTCAAACCCTCGCTGGTTATATCAGAACATAGACTAATCACTCTGGATATGCACATTCCGCCCCCACCACCAATCAAGAAAACCATAGTGAAAAACTTTTCAAAAGCAAACTTCACGTTACTTAAGACTGAGGTGGAAAGGTTCACAGCCCCCATGTTAAAGGACAACTCTGTCCAAGCTGCTGAATCTCTTACAGAGGCACTCAGTGAGCACCTGCAAGAATGCATGGATCGTGCTCTCCCAAGCAAAACCAAGACTCACTCCTCCAAGAAAAGGAAACCAGTCTGGTGGACCCCTGCCATAAACAAGCTATACAATAGAAGGAGGAAACTAGTGCAGAAAAGAGTAAAATCCCAAGAAGGAAAGACATCCCTGATTAGTATCAGAAAGAAACTACGAACCCTCATAAAATCATCCAAGGCTAGCTTCGAAAGAAAAATTGCCAAGGTCTCCAAAGATAACCACAAAGCGTTCTTTAGCTATGTCAGGAACCTAAGCGGAAACTCTCAGATCTGCTCTGAGTTAGTGCAGAATGCCACAAAATACACTGAACTGACTGGTATTGCCAACATTCTGGCAGACAGGTTTAGTGCAAACTTTACCCTCCCCCCCTCACCACCTAAAGGGCCCATAACCATACCAGAAGAATGTAGTGCCCTGGCAATCACTGACATACAGTTTAAAACAGCCCTATCCAAAGCCAAAAATACAGCTTCAATGGAACCAGATAGTGTTCCAGGTTACACGAGCTCCAAAATGAACTAACCCCTCACCTAAACACACTGCTCAAACTCAGCCTCTCTACAGGCTACATACCCATAGAGTGGCGCACAGAAACAGTTATCCCACCTCACATAGGTGGAGCCACAACAGACCCCGGGAACTATCGCCCTATAAGCCTGACTAGCCTGGTCTGCAAGGCTATAGAGCGTATCATCATGGAATTCATTAACACAGACATTGAGAACCTTCAAACATTGGAACCTACCCAGTTTGGCTTTGTTAAGGGCAGCTCATGCCTCCTAAACCTGGTGGACTTCTTTGAGACAGTTACCAAGGCTTTAGATGAGGGAAAGGAGGTCCACACAGCCTTCCTAGACCTCACAAAGGCTTTTGACACCATTTCCCATTCTGGTATTATAGATAAGCTCACCAGCCTGAACATAAACCCCTACGTCACGAGATGGGTTGCCAACTGGCTCACTGATAGAACCCACATGGTGAGAGCTGCAGGCTCTAGGTCTGACTCTAAACCAGTTACAAGTGGTGTCCCCCAGGGCTCAGTCCTGGGACCCCTCCTGTTTGGTATATACTTCTCAGAGGTAAAGGCAAGCACAGGAGGACTATGGCTGACCAGGTTCACAGACAACTGAAAACTGGGGGCCATAACTGACTCTCCAGCTGATACAGACATCCTCCAGAATGGTCTCAATGAGATGGATACCTGGTGTCAAAATCATGGCCTCAAGCTAAATGTCAAAAAGTGCATATTCATCCCCTTTGGAAAAAACAAAGTACCCGCGAACTACCACATATGTGGTAGTCCCCTAAATACAAAAAATGTGATAAGGGATCTGGGGACCCAAGTAGATAGTAATCTCTCCTTTGATAATCATATTGCCAAGGTAGTTAGAAAATCTTTCTATGAGGCCCACCTAATCACAAAAGGGTTTGCATCTAGAGCAAAAGAGGTTATTGTGCCCCTCTACTCATCACTCATCAGAACCATCATAACATACAACACCCCATTTGGGATGTACCTTACAAGACACCTGCAACAGCTGGAAAGGCCACAAAAGTACCTCATCAAGAGGATTACTGGCCTCAAACATATGCCCTATGCAGCCCGACTGAAGAAACTCCAGCTGTACTTGGTTGCATACCGCTTACTGAGACGTGATCTCTGCCTGACATAGAAGGCCATGTCCAACCCAGAATTGATGGACATGCTCCACCTAAAAAAAACAAATCTCAGCCATATTTCTCTGCAGCTGAATGTCACTTCAGCCACTTGTCCCCAGTCAAATGTACCACAGGGAAATGTCTCACTGCCTAGGCGCCTGAACCCATATATATATATATATATATATATATATATATATATATATATATATTGGATTTAAACCATGACTGGTATGGGAAATGAATGTATCCAAGTAATGGATACTTTCATTACTAATATGATGTGTGAATTTTAAAAAAGAACATGTTTGATTTAAATACATCATAAATTCTTCTATTAGTAAAACAGACCCCTTCCATAAAATGAATATGCCATCCAAAAATTGAACATATAATTTAATATATTCAAAATACTCACTTTTAACAACAAAACTTGATTCCTACTCTAACAATACTAGGTTAGCATATATGGGTCATAAGAGGCCCCCATAGAAACCCCTTTTATTTGTCTGAAATATTCTCCCTCAAAATAAATATAATTATTTTCCAAAACTAAAGTCATGATTTCAATAATTAATTTAGTCTTATCACAGTCAAACTTGGAAAATTTCTTCATACTCCTACAAAAGAACTCTAAGCCTTCTTTTTTTGGTATTGAAGAAAATAGGTCTACAACATCTATTGTTAAAAAATTAAAGCTTTAGGCCATAAATCATCTCTTAAACATCTTAAAAAGTCCCAAAAGTCTACTACCAAATGTTGAACATTAAAAGAGGTGGGTTTTAACCACTTATCTATTACCACCCCAAAAGGCTATGTCTTAGACTTACTACCAGAGACTATAGGATGAAATGGAGGCCTTTCAACATTCTTATGGACCTTAGGAATACCGAATGTCATGGCTATAATTGGATTTTTAACCTTTAGAAAATTATAAATGCCAAAAGTAATTCTCTGATCAAGTAAAACCTCTTCCAAATATGAATCTATTCTCCAATATGCAATATTAATTTCATTCAGTGAAACAGTTTCATAAGTCTTAGTGTCACTTAAAATGTCATACATTGTTCTAAAATATTCAAGAGTGTCAAATAAAACTATACCCTTGCCATATCAGGGTTGATTACACAACTAGAATTGTCACTTCTCAAATTCTGAAAACAACCCATTCTGCCTTAGTTAAATTGTATACATTCTTCCTTTTCCTTTTGTATTTAACTTGTAAGTCATATAAATCTTCCATAATTGTTTTTTTCTAAAGACTGATAAGGTAGGATGTAAAGAGGGATTAAGCTTGCTTCTTTACTTTAAAATGCAGTTATTGTACTTTTCTTCCCTCTCTTTGTCTTTAAAAGTGATGGCTAAGTTTAATTTCTTAATAAATAACTTTGTTTCAATCAAAGTATCTACTGCAGTAAAATTCTTTGTGGAGACAAAGTTCAGTCCTTTAGAAAAAAAAGAAAAATGCTCCCTAACCACATTTAGTTTAGTACAGTTATCTATATTAAAATTGTTAAATGTGTGCACTACCCGATGACTAATTTTTATCGCTGGTGAAACCAATTCCCCCCTGTTGGTTCCTTCTTCTGTCGATTTTGAAACCTCTTCTGCCCTGAATCTATATAATTCTGCTTGATACTCCTAAATCCCCGGTTTCTCTGGCTGTAAAATTTACATTATTATTTTCATATTGGATATCCTTCCTATTGTTTTTCTTTAATATCTCTTTTCCTGAATCTTTAAAATCCTTATTTTTCCTAAAATATTTATTCCAGGGATAAACCTGTTTACTATTGTTGTTGTTGTTGTTGTGTCTTTCGGCTTTTCCCGGTCAGGGTTCGCCACAGCGGAACTCCTGTCCGCTAATGATTGGCAGTTGATTTTTACATGCCGAGTTGCCAGCTCTGACGCACGACCTTCAACGAAGGTACGCCCATTCATGCATGTCTCCACACAGAAGACGCTCTAGCTGAGAATCGAACAGGACAATGTGGTACTGTGAGGCGACAACGCTACCGCAGCACCACCACCGCACTATTATATTGCATGAAGTCCCCTATCTATTTTTTTTTTTAGTTTTCTTTTGAAATATTTTAACACATTTTTTATCCACAAGTAAAAACTGCTTCTTATAAAAGTCCTCCCATTGCTTAAATATTAAATCATTAGTAATATCATGTTTGAGCTTTTCCACCTCCTCAAAGTGCTTAATTAACCATTGTTATACTTAATTAACAGTTTCATAAATTCAAAACAGGAATTGTCAAACAAAACAGAAAATTCTTTGCATATTCCATCATCTAACTCTAAACCCAAGGGGATTTTAAAAAACTAAAACCTTGGGATACAATACTTAATTCAATACATCTGGATAAATATGCATTGTCCATCTGTACTTGCTTAACTCTAAAAAAGTTTTTTCTCCAGTGTTAAAATCATGTCCTTCATGGAATCATATACAAATGAATTACTGTTACCCTACTAATGTACAGGCATACCATTTGCTTTATTGAATTTAAACTTGTTAACAATAAAATGTTCAAAGTCAAAAGTTGTTTTATCATAACCGACACTTGAAAAACATTCCTTGTGAGAACCTCCGTTCATTTTTTGGACAAAATATTCATTTTATGGAAGGGGTTTGTTTTGCAAATAGAAGAATTTGTGCTGTATTTAAATCAAACATGTTCTTTTTTAAAATTCACACATCATGTTAGTAATAAAAGTATCCATTACTTGGATACATTAATTTCCCACACCAATCATGGTTTTAAATCTAATATAAATAGGAAAAAATGTTTAGTAATTCTTGTTGAAAAAACTCAAGCTGTCATCCTCTTAGTCAGAAAAAAAAGTATTATTAAGGAGCAGTGCTTTTGGGTGGCAAGAATGATGACTTTGTATGAAGATGTAATTAAACAAATGGGTTTGGTAGGGGGTATGTTTATACCAAGGGGGTACCCCATAGAGTTGGTAAAAGATGTGCCTGGGTATGTGTTAAGTATAAACCTTTAATGGGTGAAGGTTTGAAGCAGATTACAGAAAGAAGTGAAGGCAATGATTTTTATAGGGCTTTAGTTTTGTAATATAACCCCCATATTAGAGATATTAAAGATATGTTTATTAGAAATTGGAATATTGTGAGACGTAATCCTGATATTTATCATCTATTAGGGGTTAGATCAACTTTTGTTTTTAAGATGGGGACAATTTAAAACACAATTTTGAGCATGTTAAGCCCCTAGGGAGTATGAGTGAAAGGGATGAAGGGGACACTAAAAATGTGGTACATGTAGCCAATGTCCCTATATTCTTGATTTTGGTACTCTTATTCTTAAAAACAATATTAAGTCTATGGTAATAGTAAAGAAGGGCAATTGTACCACTAAACAAGTTATTTTGTTTTAGCAAAATGCTTGAATTGTCCCGCATTCTATCTGGGCAAAACTGATAGAGCCCTTAAGAATAGGATTTATGAACATTTATACCAGATTTTGAAGCAAGATAATAATGCTGTTTCTAAGCATTTTTTGTCAAGCCCTAATTGTTCTATTTTTAAATTTGATATTCTTGATAAGATTTCTCAAAATCCTAGAGGTGGTAATAATAAGACCCTATTAGAAGAAAAGGAAGTTAGATGGCAGTTAAGGTTAAATGCTACTTGTTTCCCGGGTATTAATGATGATGATATTTCCCGTCAATCCATTAATCCATTTTAAACTTCAGGTCTTAGTGATTTTAATATATTTTTATGCACATTTTAATATATATATATATATATATATATATATATATATATATATATATATGCATTTAACACTGGGTTTATATTTTTAAATGTGATTTTTAAAATGTACGTGTGTTAATATGTTAATATGTTTTACAGGGTGGAATGTTGTTTTCCTTTTAGAATTATTATATATTTTCTATCGGTTTTATGTGTGTTCCTTTAAATGGTTGATGAGAAGTTTACTAACTGATTAATGAATGGCTGACACAATCTTCTATATAAGTTTCCTCTCATTCTTAAGGTTTTAGATTCTGAAGAAGTCCTAGTTTATACTGGATGAATGGGCTTAATATGGTATTTATTTTTTTATTTAATAAAAGTCTGTTTTAATACTAATGAAGTTTGTTGAATCCTGGTTTCAGCTGCTGTGATACTACATTTTTAGTGTTTAACGTTTTAATTTAATTAAATTAATATTTCCAAAGTGTCCATGGTGTCATATGTATCCCCTTTATTAACACCCTTGTCATTAGTCTAGGGGGGAAGAAAGGTATCAAAGCCCTCACCCCACATACTTACAGACATACACAAACACATAAACTCACAAACTTATACTCAGACACTCACCATGCATCAGACAAACCCTTTTTTCGATCCACACTCACAGACATACTCAGCTACATACAAACACACACACACACACACACGCACAAACAAACATGCAAATTCAACCTTTCCCCATAAATAAGCCCTACTGTGGTCATGCAGACAGACACAAACTCACACAGACAGAAAAACATACACACATAATACCACACACACATACACCAGCAGTGACATCCCCACTCTACTTTTCCTCTAAGTTCCTACTGTGATCACCCAGAAAACACAAACTCAGGCACACGCACATAGGTTCATAGGTTAGTACTAAGCTAACTGCCCTTGCGAGCCATTCTAAGCCTAGCCAATTATCCCTTGTGAGACTCAAACCCTACACCTTGTGTTTGTAAGGCAAACACCTTAACCATTAGGCCACCCTCCCAACCCAGACACACACACACACACACACGCGCACACACACAGACGCATGTGCACGCGTGCACACACACACACACACACACACACACACACACACACACACACACACACACACATACTAGTCACGCATGCCCCACCATTACCTCTCTGCTAAACTTCCCAGCCTACTATGCAGTCTCTGCCATTGAAAGTATTGGGCGAAGATACTTTTGTCTGTGTTAATTAACATGGCTGGCTGTGTAGATCATCTCTGTAAATCCCTCATAACAGGCATTTGTAGAGAAGAATACATGACTAATTATTATATGTTACTCTCCTGGAATACCTTAATAGCACCTTATTATCACTGTGGTACACCATGGAGACAGGACATTATTGTGATTCTACAGACTTCATAAAGTCACTGTGTTGAGACTGATCCTCCTGTAGAAAAGGGCCATGTTAGGGCTTACCGCTGGTGGTACCCCTTTCTGAATGTCAGGGATTAGTTTCATATTTCTTATTGCTTAGAAAGTACATGTTAATTCAAGACTTGTTGTTCTGTTAACTTTTTCTAGTAAATTCCTTAAGAATTCCATCAGTCAAATAATGTCAGATATTTCAGTGCTGTACTTTGTTCAGATAATGCATGATGATGCAAAGCCTGGTTGTGTATTAACTTGTTCGATGAATTAGAGTTATTTAAAAATTGTCCTTGATTTTGGGCCTTCCTTTCTTCTATAATTTTTGTCTTTCTCTGATTCTTATGCAAATATGTTGACAGTTATGAATGCCCCTGCATTTCACATATTTTTGGGTCCATCATAAAAGGTGAGGTCTTGTGGTCAATCACAGAGGATTGCAGTCACTAAATAATGATAGACATTTGAGTTTCAGACTTAAATGCAACACAAACCTGGTATTTTAACTCACCAAGTATGGAACAGTAATATTTAAAAAAATATGTCCCTAATTTTAGGCCTTAGTTTCTCCAATATTTCTGAAAATGTCCCTGATTCTTTTGCAAGTTAAGACAGTAGTGTAGTTTTATATTATTTATTTATTTAGTTATATTTTAGAAGAGTCAGACATCAAAGATGTACACTGATATTTGCTATAATTGCTTGTGTTGTTAGTGAAGAAAAATGATAAGCTGCTATTTCAATTATATTCTGTCTGTGGGATTAATGTGATTTGTGTGATGCAAGTTGGAATACTTTAACATGTGGATATTGTTTGTGTGGAGCAGAGTTGAAATTCATTACACAGCCATCATTTTTTTAGCATAATCAAGGAATCAAGATGTCTAAAGTTCATACAAAAGTGTCTATAACTTCTGTCTGGGAGTTGTCTCTAGATGAAATTAATTGTGCCTCTTGTTGTTTGCAGAGTTTAGGGTGGCCACATTGGTGCAGTGGCTAGCATTGCTACCTCACAGAAAGAGGTTCTCTGGTTCAATTTTTGGCTGGGGGACCTTCTGTGCAGAGTCTGCATGTCCACCCTGTGGTCCCCTGGGTTTCCTCCGGGTGCTCTGGTTTCATCCCAAAGACATGCAGTAGGTGGATTGGATACTCTAAATTGGCCCTAGGTGTGAGTGTGTGCATGTGTGTGCCTTCTGTGTAAGGTGGAGCACCGGTCTGGCAACTTGACACTGTAAAACTCCACTGCCAATCATAAGTGGACAGATGATCCACTGTGGTGACCACTAATTGGGAAAAGCCGAAAGAAGAAGTTGTTGGCAGAGTTTAGATGGATACTTATCTGACTTTTCAGGACTAGTGTGTATTAGTGTGACGTCAAATAGCATTTTATTATTTTGACTGTTTTATTTATTTATTTTACCACAGTCTAACATCTGAGATATATGCATTAAAGTGGATATACTTAATGAACATAGAGGCCAACTGTGGTTATAACGGATGTCCGCCTACTGCTTTATGGTTACTGTTAAATAGTAGTCACTGATCTGAAGTGGCAGAAGTAGTGTCAAACAATGCAATTCATTTGCTAAAATCAGTGTAAAACTAATATTGCTATGGCTTATGCTTGTGTGTGGGAGTAGGGGTGTAGCCAGGAAGTTATATTTTGTACTCAAACCTAATGTTTTGCCCCACCATCCTTTTAAAATGTGTGCTCAACCCTCAAAATGCAACCTCCAAACATAAACAAATGGAACCAGTTATTTTCAACTTACAACAATGAAAATATATTTTTGCAGATGTATTCCTTTCAAACAGGCAGGCTTTGTGTACATCTATAGCACATTCATTTACACAGTTCTAAACATTTTCTGATTTTTGAGTGTAGAAATTTCCAAGGTATGCTCGGAATACAACATGCTCATTTGAGTACACAGAGTATGCCTAGCTAAGGTCACAGTGTATTTAAGATTAACAAGTTGGACATAATTTTTTCACTTTCCACAACAATCATTTGCATTGCACACAACCCATGGCTATCTTTGGTGGATTAGCAGGATCAGAATGTGTGTAAAATAAACTGATTACTGACACAATGGCACAGTGAGCAGCATTGCCATCTCATAGCATAAAGCTCTGGTTGAGTCCTTGGTTATGGCTTCTTCTGTGTGTAGTCTGCACCCCTTCCATGTATATGTGTGGGTTTATTCATGTGGTCTGGTTTTCTGCAACAGCTCAAAAATGTGACGTAGGTAAACTGTTTTTTCTCCAGTTTGCCTGTAAGTATGCTTGCAGTATTTGTGTGTTTGTGTGTGTGAAAGTAGGTGTGTGTTTGTGTAAAAATCAATATGACTTGTAATAGACCTTGCTTTCAGGACCAGAACCACTCCACTGGTATGTGTGTGTGTGTGTGTGTGTGTGTGTGTGTGTGTGTGTGTGTGTGTGTGTGTGTGTGTGTGTGTGTGTGTGTGTGTCTGTGTGTGTGTCTGTCTGTGTGTGTGTCTGTCTGTACACATATGTAAGAGGGTTAAAATAAAGTACTGTTGCCAATTGTTATTATTTTTGTTTTATTACTATATGCATCTAAGGTGGATACAGTCAATAAATTTGGCTTTAATTGCTGAGTACATGGGTTGTCTGTTGATGAAAGTGATTGACACTGTTGGTATTTATGCAAGTTAAGCAGTGATTATTCTGGCTTTGCAAAAGTTGTGTATATTTGTGTGAAGCCAACTAGAATACTTTACTGTGGCTATGTTTAACACAGTCAGATATCTGAGATGTTCAGAGTCAAGAAATGGCTATGACTGATAACTATGGGGATTGTCTGTGATGAAAATAGCTGTGTGTGTGTGTGTGTGTGTGAGGGAGAATGTGCAGTTTATCTAAATGGACCAAGCTGGCCATATTTATTTTCACTTTCCATCACAGTTAAACATCAGTATTGCACTTAATGAGTGGCTGCCCTGCCTTTGGCAGTCTAAGTGGGATGTATGTAGTAGCAAATAATCATTTCCAGAGTGTTGTATCAAGCAGTGTTGTCTTCTAACAATTCTTTGTTTTGTCAGGTTGAGTTTTTGCTATGATTCCTTCAGTGTAGAGTCTGCATGTATACTCTGTCTCTATGTGAGTTTTGTCCATGATTTTTGATTATTTTTTCCAGATCAACAACTATATAGTATATATATCTCTAGCCATCTGTATTCTTTCCTTCATCTCAGTCTAACAGCAGAGGGGTAAATAGAAGGTGGTGATCTTACATGGGGGAGGGGGGGTCTATGTCATAAAACCGAAAAAGCAAACTCTCGAATGCTCATATGAGCGAATAATCAAAAACATGAAATTGGTATTGTGGGGGCTGTGCCCCCCACTCCCCCACTAAATATATATTCCTACTCCAAGATCGCACTACAGTGAGGAAAGGGCAAATATTCTGATCTTCACTGTACTGTGATCCCAGAATACTACTTTTGAGTTTCTGATTATTCGCTCATGTGAGCGTTTGAGAGTTTGGGTTTTTGTCTTTCTGAAGTAGACCCGGGGGAGGCAAGCACTATTCCCAGATAGGACTTGTATATCCTTGAAAACATCTGTTTTCTCAGCTTATTGGGGAACAACTATTTTGTTAGCTTTGAACACTAAGCTTCAGAAACAACTTGAAAAAAAAAATAAGACTGATGTTCTTTCCTTATATATGATTTTATTCATACCATCATTAGATCAAATGGTTGCATAAAAGCTCTAATGCATGTAGAACTCTATGAGTTTAGGGAACCTAGCAGGCCCCTGGCTTAATTTAGTTGATTTTAACAAATGTATTACAGTGGGTCCTTGGCCAGATAGGGAATGTTAAAAGAGTGGGAGGAAAAGCTAAAAAGTAAGATGTATGAAAAAAAGAAAAAAAAAATAATCTAGCTGGATGGCTTAGGGCCAGAATAAGGAGGAAACAGGAGAGAGTCATGGGGGGTGCATAGGGGAATTGTTTGCATGCAGACCACTATGTTAAGGGGGCTGTGGCCTTTTGTGGCTCAAGAGATGGAACCATTTGTAACAATGAGTCGTGCACTCACTGCAGATGGCTTTGGTATAGGTTCTACCACCTCACCACAGCCATATTAGCTGAAGCCTTTACCATTACCTGCAGTTCAGCCTGTTAATATTCAGGACTGCTTCACCACAGGTTGCTTGCAGAGGATGAGCTGCCACTCTTACCCTTCAAAACAAGTCCATGACAAACTGTGGGGGAGACCTCCCCTAGTCATAAGATCATAGGATCACAGGAAGTAGCTAGGCTACTGTCACTAGGGCTCTTACAAGCCTAGATAAGTTCTACCCTTATTTCAACAATATCAGCACCTATTGCCCCTGTCAAAGAGGGACACAGGTGGAACCCCTAAGGTGAATTTATGGTTACCCATCCAATCTTCCAGATTACATTTGAAGAGGACTAATGAGGTACTTTGTTCAACATGAAGTGGGAGTCTGTTCCAAAAGTGTGGTAACCTCTAAGAGACAAATCTGTCCCCTCCAGCATGTTCTATTAATGTCACATAGCAGGTTAAGGTCTTTAGCGCGAGTAACCTGTGTACCATTTGACTTGTGGATGTGCAGCATTTCCAATAAATAAGAGTCAAAGATTGTCTTATATGCAAGGCATAGATCATCTCTGAGTAGTCTATATGAAACAGAATAAAGTAATATTGATTTCAGATGATTCACATAGGACAGATACTGAAGACCTTGAATTTCGTTGTAAGGAACCTTTGCCATCTCTCAAACTGCTGCAGGTGCTTGGAAAAGTACATACCAAAAGGGTCATTGTACTCAATTATTGGCCTGATGAGAGAAGAGTAAAAGAGAGGTTATAATTTCTTTTTTTCTGGATGCAATGCCCTTACTATGAGATGAGCAATATAGAATGCCCTTTGTATCACTGTTGAGATGTGGTGATCAAAGGTAAGGTTGCTATGAACCTGTGTCCCCAGGTATCTCACCACTGAGTGCATACTTAGAGTGTTGCTATTGATGTGGTAGTTAGTAGGAACATTTATCTTACTGAAAGAAATGATAATGCTTTTTTTGCATTGAGTTTAAGGCCATGACTTTGGCACCAATCATTTGTTTGTGTAAAATCCTCTTGTAGGATGTTGACATCATTTGGAGTGTGGTAGTTGATTGCAGTTGAGCTACCCAGATTTTTCTGGATCTGTAGAAGAAGACCAAAAAGTGAGAAAAAGAAGAAGTCACAAGTAGGATAATACAATGATTATTATATTATGTTATAATACTAACTAATATCAGCATTATTATGAATAACATTGTGATACTCAATGTGATGTAATATAAAAATGTAGTCTAATATAATTCAAATATATTACATATGTTTAAATATTAAAATATAATAACATATAACTAGTATTATATACAATAAAGCAAAAAATAAGCTTTATTATAGATATTAGCATTTTTCTTAGATAGAGTACTTATGGGTTCAATTGACTAGCTATGCCAGTCTCCTGTGATAAGATATAACTGCAGTAATCTTCCTGAATAAACCCACGTGCAGCTGAAGAAATGCACGTGCAGTTGTAGCATTTCAGGGAAATGGCTAATGCAAAATAGCCATGTGCACTTCCCTGAAGCCTTACACTAGGAATGGAATAGTATACTAGAACTATTCAAAGACAAACAATGCTATTTGGGGAGTGAAACAATAAAAATGTAGACATATTTTTAATGGCATTGGCATACACGTATCGATGATTATTGTAAGAACAGAGATGTTAATACAACATCAGATAAATATTGCAAAAAGTGTGTGTGTGTGTGTGTGTGTGTGTGTGTGTGTGTGTGTGTGTGTGTGTGTGTGTGTGTGTGTGCATGTATGTTTGTAAGTGCCTGTGCAACAGCACTTGATATTCTGGGATTGGGAATACCAAGGCACTTGCTTCTAACTGCACTGTGTTTAATTCAGAGATATGCTAATAAGTCATTAATGAGGTTTTGCTCCTTATGCCTCTTGCATGTATTTATTTATTTATTCATTTATGTTTTTATTTTCTTTCATTTGTTTACTGAGATCGTCCAGTTGGGTATACAAAGTAACCACTTTTCAGCAGCTAATGCAGAAATAAATGTATCATACTAACAGAGAAATAATGCAAAAACAAATCATATATACAAATAACAAGGAGAGTAATAGCCAAAAACATTACAATAGTGAAAGCTTTGAAAAATATTTAAACAATTTATTCAAAAACAGAAATGATAGAGAGTAGGAGTCTAGTGAAAGTTTTGATTTTGAGAATGTAGTTGAAGCAAAGACTAGTGATTGTCATAATTGAAAAAGGAAAAACATTTATGTAGTGTGAAGTTAGCATAATAGAGCTAAAGATACATGAAAAAGATAGTGAGATACCCATAAAATATAGAACTGGTATAGTTGGATAGGCTTACTAGGGTGCAGAACAGAAGCAATGTCGTGATTCCATTCAGTTGCAGCTTGAAGGATTTATTCTTGTTTATTTGCTTGAGGGTTAGAAGTAAGGAATTCCATAATCTGAAAACATAAGAGCAGTGCAAAGAGTCACCTGCAGATTTAGTTATAAGGCATAGAAGTTTGCAAATAGAGCAAAGTGATCTTGGAGAGTAGAGTTTGGGAATATTGCTTAGAGCTCACCAGCAAAACCCTAATAACACTATGTTAATATTTTTTTCTGAATCTTCTGTAGTATTTCACAGTCATAAACTGAATGCTGTAAATTTGCTTTTATTACTCTATTACACCTTCAAAATGTAATGTGATGTGTGTTATACAGTACATACTGAAAATCATATATTGTATAATGAAGGGTCTCTGAAGAAACCTCAATGAAAAAAAGTTTTCAGAATAATGAAGAAGCTGCCATTTCAGCAGATTTTAATTTTTTCATTAAGCTTGGAGAAGTTGGCCTAATGTAAATATTTGCAGTTCTTTTCATTTAAGCTTGAAATATTTGCTAGATCTAATATAATCTAGACAGACGTAATCATAAATCTATTTCCTTACACAGTCAATGTAGAATGTTTAGTAATCATAGATATGATTCTTTTTTGTTTTTCTGAAATTCATTCAATGTTATCTAATACAATTTATTTAATATTTTGAACCAATAACTCATCACTAGAGTCTAACTCAAAGGTATACATTTGAGTGTCAGTTGAATGATTACACAACTTATGAAGCCATTAAAACAGTATTTGGAATTATTATCTGCCTTCTTTAGCTTGGGAGAAACTCCCCAGATATGGCTCAGAACTAGTTCAAAATGATGAACATGGCTGACAGGTTCAGTGCAAACACTTCCCAAAAAAGGAGAGATATCTATACCAAATGAAACATCTCAAGCAAGTGAGAACTGCTCTCTCTCAAAGCAAAAACACAGAGGTGTGCTGTGTGAAGAACTCAATGAGAATTAAACCCACAGCTAGGACTCATAGTCTCACCTCTGGATGTGCCCAGGGGGTGGCGGCACTCGACTGTGGTCCCACTTCACAAGGTGGTGCCTCCACAGACTCTGGAAATTACGCCCATTAGCTTGACAAGCCCTTATCTGCAAAGCTATGGAGAGGATCATAATGGACCTCATAAATAAAGACATAGGGAATTTGCAGTTTTCGGCAGTCTCAAAAAAGCCATTGATCTGGGAATGAGGGAAGGCACATATACCCACCCTCCGATATAGCACGAGCGATAAGCCCCTACAATACCTCGGGTATCATCATTGAAAAACTCATCAGCTTAAACACCAGCACACCAGCTGTCACAAGGCTGAGTTGCTGGAGTGACAGACACAACCCACAGGGTCAGAGGCGCTGTGTCTCATCTCCTGTCCTCACTGGGCCAGTGGTCAGGCCACAGTCAGTGGGCCACATACTCTTTTTTACCTTTTTACTTTTCTACAAGCAAAAACACACAGTGGCTGACAAATGCAAAAGATTGCAGAGCAAACAAAACTGGGCGTTTGAAACACACATCACACAGATATCCTCTCGAAGGGTCCTTCCAGAAGGAATGGGATGGACAAGGATGGGCCATGTGCAAAAGTTAAAATGCAAAAAAATGCATAAAAATACCTAGCAAACATAAACCCTAACTAAAGGTTACCTGGTAATCCTCTTAGCACGAGAAGTTATCAGACACTGTTGGGACCCAGGGACCATAGGACCCAGGTTGACACACATATGTAGCTAATGTAGCTAGTAGGCCCAAAGTAGTTAGAAGACCTTCTCATCATGAGATTCACATCTTCATCATAGATCAAGGGTCATCCTCTCTATCACCATCACTCATCCTCATCAGACCAATGATATGTATCTGACCCCCAAATGTATCTGACCGACACTTGCAGCAGCTAGAGGCCACAAAGCAAAGTTCAAAAGGAAAAGGGTAAAAAAATCAAAAATTCTCTCCTGAACCGACTGAAGAACAGCTCTATTCAGTATGCTCACGCTCACTTGAGCTCAGAGTTGACCCTGACACACAAAGGCCATGTCAAAAACCCAGGGTTGATGAATATCACCTCAAAAAAAAATCTAGATCCGTCAGAGCCACAGGGTGGGAGACTTAAACCGACCGGCTATTATTATAATATGCTGGAGGGGAGGATAGATTCATCACCCAAAAAGATGCTGTGGAACAAAAACAAACGGTATATGTGAGGCAGAGCACCTCGCTGGCCTTGTTCAAGAGAAATCTATGGGAGACAGATATACTCAGAGATTATCTCCCTCAGTGTCACTGCACAGCAAAAGGCAAAAAATAATGGGGGTATATAATGGGTATAAAGGGCTTAAGCCACAAAAAAATAGGCTGCTATTTATATAGGCCCCCCGGACGAGATAGGCAGATATGAACCTATGAACCTATGAACCTATTATCTTTTAAACATACCATTTGTTTATGATCAAACCATCAATGACATAAGGTACAAAAAGCCATGGGAGAGATGGAAAACCCAAATTTCTAAATATTTTCAACAGATTGTTTATGCAGTTAGAATTTGCTAGCTTTATGGTACATTTATTAATCAAACTGTTCAAAATTTATAACTTTTTTTTCAACAGTATACATATTTGAGAATATGTCTTTAACTTTAATTTATCTCAAATGTACTCCTGTATCAATTTCCATTGATTCTATATGTGATCTCCACTTATCAAACAAATAACTATGGTTAACAAAGTTTGCAGGTGACTGTAAGCTGGGAGTCATAGTCAAACCCCCCTGTGATATACATGTAGTCCATCAGGAATTTACACTTGTCAATAGTTGGTGTACCAAAAACTAAAGTCCAGAATTTGTAACATTGTATCATTTACTAAGCATCTCTTGTTCTAGCTTATAGCATAAATAACTCACCACTTCAAAATTGAAAGGTCATAAGAGACCTAGGTATCTGGTTGCATCGCTCCCTTCACATTTGATCATCACTTTTTAACAGTCATTATGAAAAAAGCTTTTACCTTGTACAGCTCATAGCAAGTTATTTCTTCCAGATTGAAAGAAGTCCTCACCTCCTTGTACTCTAAACTAATTAGAGCCCTCACTGAGTATAACACCACCTTGGGATGTACCTTACTAAGAATATTAAGCAGTTTGACTGATGAAGTTTGTAACTATAAATATGGGCTTAAAATATATGAACTACCAAGAAAGACCGGAGGCTTTATCCCTATACTCAGTTTCATATGGCCTCCATAATGGTAATGTGTGCTTTGCTTATAGGGCGTTGAGGGATCCAGCAATCAAAAACTCTTATACTTCCATAAGTCAAACAGTCCAGCTAACACTAGGGCCAGAGAACTAAATCTACTCCAACAAATAAATAAAACAAGGACGGCTGGATTTGTCAAAAGGTGATTACCCCTTCCCTGGAATAAATTCCCTCTTCAGAGTTAAGCATTGTGAAACACTCTCTGCATTTAAAAAGGAGCTGGAGAACTTAATGGATATTCTTAAATGCATCCCTGGCATTACTGGCCTATCTGTCCTTGAAAAGAGAGGCAAGGCCTAAGGGTAGGTATTGACAAGGCAAAAACGGCCTAGTGGCTCATTTGCATTGTAACTCCTATGATCTTATAAGGTGATCCTAGATTCATGTACTCATTGGTTTGTCCTGCTTAATAAAGAACCAGTGATGAATCCAAAAAACTCCACCTCCTACTTCTTCAGTCTGCATTCTTATTAAGCTGCAAGTCCTGTAAGACTACTGCTGGTGTGTGACAACACTGGAGATTGGATTCTATTTCTGCATTTAAAGTTTGGATACCTCCATTATTTTTTATATTTTCTTTTAGCATATAATAGTTTGCGTTATTTTAAATTTTGTTTTACCTTAATTTGTTTTTGTTCTTGGAGTTTTAAAAGTTCTTGGCTAGGGTCAGTTTGAAAAAAAAAATCTTTTTTCCATTCACTAATTAAAAAGGAATTAAAACTAGCTAATTGGCATGAGGAACTGAAAAGTTAGATTTTTTTATTTAGGTCATCTGGCTACATTTTTTTTTAGCTGCAAGTGCTGTGAGACTACAGTAGGTGTGTAAGTGCATTGGATTTTTCCCACCCACCAGCCCAGTGTCTGTTGTGATTTTAAACTTGGTGGCTTTTTTGTTGCCTCCCAATGTACATTCGACATTGGATGCTCCTTCTAATCTCATTTCATCTGCTTATACTATTGGGTTCTGAAATAGCAAACTGGAATGCCCTCCAGTTCCACTATTAAAGTTTTAGTTAGTCTCTGTTTCATATCATTAAAGTTAGTTAGTGCACATTGCAATATTTAGAGCACTAATCCCTTATTTCCATCTTACCTTTCAAATCTGCAACATCTGGGACTAGACTTCCAATCATTGGGAAGCACAGGAGCTGCTTCTCAGGAATCAGCTTGGGATTAGTGCTTCTGTTTTGCTACTGGTGACAAAAGGGGAAGAGGGACATTTTTTCACAGTTTCAATGTTTCAAAATGTATGGGAAGTTGTGAAAAGGTCAAAGGCTATCATAGCACAGGCACCAACGTCATAGAGAAGACATTCAAGCCAAACCATGTATCCTAAGACTTTTTGAATGTTTCTAGTAAACTGCATTTCCTTACTTGTAGCGATACACTATTCTATGATCAATCTCACATAGAATAAAACTTTGGCCCAGAATCATGATCACTTGCTTGTCATATTAAGCCCAGGCATATGATGAGTTGCAACAACAGAGCAGTTTACGATTCAGGAAACAGCAGTACATATCAGGGCTGACTGCAAAACAAGGGTTAGCAGCAGCATATGCTAATGACTGTATAACAGGCTGTGCAGTATACTAGTGAAGCAAAAAAGCCATTGTGGAGCAATTCAGAAATGCATTAAACTAGTGCAAACATGTCATGCTCACTTTAGATCTGAATTCCAACACATCCTGGAATACAGCCACAGGAGACCTTTGCAAAATGTTATGGGTTGCTGCAGTCATTGTAAACCCGTATCTGCTACAGGCTCTCATATATGATGCTGCTTTTCCTGCTACCAGACGTCACCCTAAAAGGCATGAGATGTATAGACCACATTGGACCAACCATGTACTACAAGAAACTGAAATACTATAGCATATGTGGTGGACATGGATACCATATAGGAAATTGTGGACATCTGTCAGCCCAGTCTGAGGTCCTGTGGGAATGTAAAAACAAGGTATACGTAGCTTTACATATTTTAGCTACAGGGACTTTTCAGTGACCTACAGGAGACACAGTGGGGGTTTCACAGAACTCTGCCTGTAGAATACTGCACCAGTTCCTCAATGGAATGCAATGCTTCAACATGTAGGGGCAATATCTGATCTCCTCATACTGCAGAGGAGAGAGCTATTACTATGCAACATTTCTATGCCATAGCTCATTTCCCTAAGGTACTAAAGGCCATAGACAGCATCCACATTGAAATAAAAGCCTCACCTGATGAACTGAGAAGGACAAATGTGAAGAGAAAAGAGTATCACTACAACTGTAATGTGGTCTGTAATGCACACTGTATCAACTCTAATGTATGTCCAGGTTACTCTGCCAGTTTTCATAACTCCCACATATAACACACCTGTAAACTGCATCTAAGGTTTTCAAAGGGTGACTTCTCACAAGAACATCTAGTGGGGATGTAGGATATGCACTAGACCCCTGGCTCATGACTACTATGAGAAACCCACACAACTCTACTGAAGAAGGTTACAACACTGAGCATACACAGACTAGAAATGTCACAAAGCATTTGACCTGCTCAAATCATGGTTCTACAGGCTGTATACATCTGGGGGTGTCCTGCAATATACTCCCCACCTCTGCCAAACTATTGATTGCCTGTGCCATCTTACATAATATTATACTTAGTAAACAGGTGAACGTGGTGCATCAGGACAGGGTCCATTGTTCCCAGCACTACAGGTAGGTCAGCTAGCACAATTGTGGGGTCAGATGAGGAACCAGAAGCTGGTGATGATCATGGCAGATGGAGGACTGCACAACATGCCATGGCACTGGCTGTGAGGCAGTGAACTGCACTTACACTCCATACTTAAGACATTTAAAAGCTAAGCAAATGCAAACAGTAACACTGATGCATACAACCAATCTAGGCTTTGCTTAACCATGCAATGGCTGGCTAATATGCACATCAGACACATGCTACCCCAGGCTAGGAAATTCTCAGCAGCAGTAACAAAAGTCAGTGATTAAACTGTAATGAAGCGATAGTGCAGGACATCAAGGAAGAGAGCACTAAGTAAAAATCAATGATCTCTAAACAAGAATGTCATAATAATGACTGATAATATCCAGCGAATAGATACTCCAACTTTGATGCATTCAAATGAAACACACATTAATTTACTATGCATTTAATTGATACATGCATCAGACATAGACTCATAAACCACACAGGTGGTAGCGCAATGTCAGCATTATCTGCAAAGGTAGATGATCAAGACTTCTATGCAACCTATGAGTACAGAATGAAAGCAAATAAAATAAGACACAAATGACACATTTTAGTTCTATAGCACAAAGAAGACTTGTTTTGTCTAAAACACACATTGTCTGCTCATTAGGGACATCTGACTTAAGCAGCACAATTCAGACATGCTTCCAGAGGTCTGAACAATCTTGACATTATCTGCACAAGGGAGTGAGCAAGCTGTCCTACACAACTACTCCTACTATTACAAATACAACTAGTACCAGAACTGAAGTTAAACAGCATAAACAAAAGCGAAAATTATTACATATTCTCTTGAAGACATGACTTTTGACTAAACAAGCATTAGCTAGCCACTTTATCTATCCAAAATAGACAACCCTCAGTTACAGATTGTGCAAGGGGGTTGGGAAAATCAGCATTAGCTTAACAGTATGTGGGGGGGGGGGTACAGGAGGGCAAGCCTGACATGGAGGAACTGTGTGTGAGTGTGAGAAATGAAGTCAGAGCAAGTAATTATTGTCATGGCCAGTCTCCAGATGTAATGAGATCCATTGTTAAGTGTGTGTGTGTGTGTGTGTGTGTGTGTGTGTGTGTGTGTGTGTGTGTGTGTGTGTGTGTGTGTGTGTGTGTGTGTGTGTGGTGGCATGGTCAATGTGAGGTGTACAGTGTGTGGATCTATAGGGACAAAGCCACATTTGTGCCAGCACTCCACCCTGACATACTAGATATGTGTGAGCCATGTGTGGCAGAGGTTTGTCATTGGCATTCTTAATCACACAAACTACCTCTGCCAGGAGTAGTACTACTAATTCTACAACGTTGGTTAGAAGTCAGAGTGCTACATGTATGTGAAAAATGTCTGTTGGATGAGCTGTCATCATGACTACAGTGACTATTATGACCATGCAGTTGACCGTTCCTGGCTATGGACACATTCACAACAAATGTAACAGTGGAATTACTGCCACTACATGAGCGGGATGTGGCATGTCAATGGCCACATCGACTAAAACCTGACAATGTACTGGCAGACCAGCCTCATTAATGCCCTTCCTCAGCAGATGATAAAGAACAGAGATTTTATAGCTGAGCATATAATTCATCCTGTCCGAGGAGTCACATGCACAGTTCATGCAGTCTCATACATCGGAATTCACAACATGTAGTAGTCTGACTACCTCTTCTGATGCCCTAGTGGAATTTTACCTGTGCCTCCACAATGGCCTTGCACATATGTCAGATGGCAGATACTGACACATCAACCTCAAGAGTAGGGATGAAAGCATACCTTCTCTGAGCAGCTCTACTGACACCCCTGTGTGGTACTTCACCCTTGCGAAGGGTAGGGGGATATTCCGCCAGCTCTGTGACTGTGGTAACCATACAAACTTGGTCCACCATATCCCCATCAACTGTCCACTCTCAGATGGGCCTGTGTCATGAGTATATGTAGGTGCAATGACTGTGTTCATACTGTGGAAGGGGGATGTTTAAATCATGATCCTCGTGTCAGATAAACCCTTGACAATCCCAGACTGTGCCTATACATCACCACCATCATCTTCACAGGCTAGCGCTCCTTAATTATAAGAAAGAGGGAGGTCCATAGTGCTGCTGCCAGACAATGCCTCTCCTGTGGACATACAGTAGAAAAACAGAAGAATTAAGAGAAATAGAAACATGACTAAAATATCATACCCACACCTAACTAAATCAACCAACATGCAAATGCAAATAATTTTTGAGAATACTAATACCAAAAAGCTATGTCCATTGAGAATACTAATATCAAAAAGGTATGCCCATTGAGAATACTAATTCCAAAAAGGTATGTCCATTGAGAATACCAATACCAAAAAGGTATGTCCATTGAGAGAATACTAATACCAAAAAGGTATGTCCATTGAGAATACCAATACCAAAAGGTACGTCCATTGAGAATTCCAATACCAAAAAGGTATGTCCATTGAGAATACCAATACCAAAAAGGTATGTCCATTGAGAATACTAATACAAAAAAGGTATGTCCAATGAGAATACCAATACCAAAAAGGTATGTCCATTGAGAATACCAATACCAAAAAGGTATGTCCATTGAGAATACTAATACAAAAAAGGTATGTCCATTGAGAATACCAATACCAAAAAGGTATGTCCATTGAGAATACTAATACAAAAAAGGTATGTCCATTGAGAATACTGATACCAAGAAGGTATGTCCATGCCCTGTGTAGGGGGCTGTTGCATCTTAATGCCAGATGTCCCTAGATAAACAAATTTCAGTGGATTGAATTATAAGTACAGAACTTGCAACTTAATAGGAATTGTAAGAGTGGATGACATTTATAAATTTGAAAGGCATACCCAGGGCATCAGTAGTGGAAGTGACATGGTTCTCATCCACCTATGCCCAATATCTAACTCTGCACTTTAGAACTCTTCTGAGCTGCCTGAATCCTTTACACTCCTTAATGTCAGTCGGTGGTGGTTTGGTAGATGGTCACCACCATTACCCCTTTAGTCCTGTGCCACAGCCTTTGCTCTGTCAGTAACCTTTTCAGTCATCTCAGTGACCCAGTATTCCACCATTTGGTAATCATGGCCCTGGCCATTGACAGCAATGACATCATTGCCCACCTGCTGCTAGATACAATCACAATCTCAGGAGAGTGTGTCAGTGGAATGTGTATCTAGGAACCATGCCCAATGGAGATGGATGGCCTGTATTATGACCTCATTCTCAGCATCTGAAAAGGAAGGTTTTCAAGAGGATAACACTTTTTGGGGGTTTTGCTGCTATATCCCTTTTTTGATAGAAGAAAAATATTTATATTAGACACAAAGGACACACATGGAGGGAGGGGGTGATAACATCTGTTATACTTATGGAAGCAATATATGTCATTATGCAGTCATCAATTATCATTGTGGAAAATAGTCAAAAATAATAAGGCAGTCCCTGTAATATCCCCGTATGTAGTCACCATCTAAAAGAATAAAAATTATAGCTATAGAACAGAGCAAACTTATTTCACATACATACAATATTAGGTGCGACTACTAAATACATAAAACAGCATAACCAGAGACAATGGTTTAATATAAAATAAAACCCCACATAAATCCTATATTTCAAATCGGTCTACTTGAGTAGACAGAATTTCATTTTACTGAGACAAAACACCAAACTGTCACTAAATTGAAACTACACACTACCAAAATTTGTAACTAGGAAATTAGACACTTGGGCCAATATGGTGACATTTGCCCTTTTCCCCACTGTAGTGTGATCCTGGAGTTG
Source organism: Protopterus annectens (assembly GCF_019279795.1). Taxonomy (NCBI): domain Eukaryota; kingdom Metazoa; phylum Chordata; order Ceratodontiformes; family Protopteridae; genus Protopterus; species Protopterus annectens. The sequence continues at coordinate 557,769,450 of NC_056736.1, forward strand.
ATATATTTAGTTGGCAGAGTGTGGGAACATGGGGGTGGGCTTTACATAGTGTGGTATATGTTCAGTTTTATTCTTGGTCAAGTGTCTCATTTCCCAGTTAAAAATTTCAGTAGTGTGTAGTTTTGATTTCATGACAGTTTAACATTGTCACCTCAGTAAAATAAAATGTGGGTAAGTGAAAATTCAGTTTACTCAAGTAGACCCTTTCAAACACATTTCTGAACATTTTTTTAAATATTGGCCATGCTCTTTTTTCAACTTGTTATATCTGTCTAAATATATGTACCACATAAATATAAATACACACTGTATGACTTGAAGTTATGCATTTTTTAATATGTTTTTCTTCTGTATTAGTTTCTGTAATAACTATTTAACTGTAACCATATTAACTCAATGTGGAACTTTTTTCCAGTGTCTCTGCTGAAAATGGGATTTTATCCCATTCAGACTTTTCTAGTAAACAAATGTCAAATAAAAATAAATTTAAAAAAAAATCTAAGGATGCTGCAATAATACTATAGAAAACTTTTAACACATGCATGTTTGCTGTAGTGGCTGATCCACATGAAACATGTAAGGGATAACTGTAATACAAAAAGATTATTTTGAAAAAATACTACCAGGCTACACAGCACACATTACAAATAATATCAGCATCTATACTATGAATCATTAGTTTTATGTAAGATTACATGCCTTGAAAGTTTTCAGACTGTCATTGTAAATACTGCAGATTGACACTGTTATCTGCACTTTAGCAGCACTTAGGAAACCAAGCAGTGTTCCCTAGCATGATGGAAGTTCCATGGCCCCAAGTCCTGCTTATAGAGTGTAGGTTATACTCTCTGGGCACGTTGACCATGTTACTTAGGCCACATCTCTATTTCTGAATCACTCAATTTGCTCAATTTGCTGGGCAGGTAAACACGGTGTCAGTTCCTACACAATGACATGCCTCATTAGCAGTACTGATCATTCAATGATTTGTTCTGCATCACTGCTAATGAGATGTACACATAGAGAGGGTGTGCCAGAGAAAAAGACTTACAAAGAAGGTTTAAGTTATATATATATATATATATATATATATATATATATATATATATATATATATATATATATATATATAATATATATATCCTGAGTTTGGAGTAAACGTTGATACACAGTTTTGTTAACATTTGGGAAGAAGACAAGGTGCCTGCTCACACATGGAATGAACATTGATAACAAAGTGGATGAAACCACAGTATGTGTCCACCTTATAAGGAAAGGTTTATATTTTAGCAATTTTTAAAATATTCCTTGTACAATGGTAATACAACAAAGTAATGCACGACTGCTTTCAGCAACTCTTGTCTTGCAAACAGTTGTTTGTAACCTCACATCCTTTAGCGTTCTTACATTTCCAGTGATCATAGTCACAGAATTGTACTGTGCCAGGCAAAATTGCAACAGCTAACAGCATGTATATAATGCAGAAGAAATGTAAATGTCACAAGCACAATGCTAAGCACGTGTTTCACATTCTCATTTTTCATTAAAATGTTCAGGTGATACAGCTTGTTCGTCATGTCTTATTGTAATGGCATAGGTGCAGTGTTCAAATCTTGTGAAGGGATTATGTACATGTAAGCAGAGACCTGGAACATACTCATTTACTTCTATAAACACACATAGCTGAGAAGTCATCAGACTAATTTATGAGTAACACAAGTTTTTTTTTTTTTTTTGCTTCATCCTTTGTGTGATAGTTGTCATTAAGCATCTGTGGCCATCACTGATGTCCTTTAATAAATGACAGTTTCCATCCTAGCAGAAGCTCAAAATTTAATTTTGCAAGTGCAAAAATTTAGATAACCTTTGTGTATATAAAACTGGTGGCAGTACATGTTACTCAACATTTTGAACATTACTGAATTCAGAAAATTACTATTGTTATACAGCTTCCTGAATGGCCTAGCGCATTAATGAAATATCTCCTGAATAACAGCACAAGCAGTGCAGGGATTAAATCCACATTAGGCATACCCCGGGATTCATGAACGTTGCGCCAGGCGGATGCATAGCGTAGGCGTTACAACGCCAAATATGGCCGGCGAGCGATTCAGGTACGATCCAATCCCACGTGCACTACCGGCGTGCACCGGATCTGCGCCACCCCCGGCGTAGGTATGCTAAACACCCCATGTGCAGTGTTGCACCATGCAAATGAAGGCATATAGCGATCCATGAAGTGGCGCAGGCGTAGCATAAGGGCACGGCAATGTAAACCAAAAAAAAAATGGTTTACATTTACCCAAACATAACATAGGAGTAACGGAAGGCTGTCAATGTCAGGTATCACACTGTTGCCATATGCCAATGGCGAAAGACACAGAGAATGTCAATAGAAAACATGCACAACATGTAAATAATAACATAAATGGTATGTCCACAGAAACTCACAGCAGAACCCCAGGACATGTCCGCGGAAGGTGCTAAACAATGAAATAATATGACAATGTCATAAAACAGCAGTGTAATACACATCAGCTTCACAGCCACAATACACCATGGTATGCAAGGAAAGCCACATCCATGGTGCAAGGGTTGCCAAGGAGTCACGGCAGTGTTCGGCGTGGTAACTATGAATTAGTAGTCAATGCCATGCAAATGAGGCAGATAATACTGAATCGCAAAACCCCCACTGGCGTAAGGCTGTACCAAACGGCGCAGCGGTAATACACCGAGGAGTGGCTCCGAGGGAATACATGTCACCTGCAGAGGGGTGTGCCACTGTAGGAGGAAGCACATTGGAGCCCAGCAAACCTGGGCTGTACATTGCACAGCACAGCTGCAGGACCGGCGTGTGTGGAAATATTTGAGCTGAGAGCACACAATGCGCGCAGAGGTGCATGTGCACGAGGATGACTATGTTCCCTTAACCTAGTCATGTGACGCTCGCCCCACAAACAACATCGGATACAGGAAGGTGATGTTGAGAATATGAGGAAATGCGGAAGCAGTGTAATCGGAGTAGTAATGAGCAATCAACAGTAATCAACCCACGAAGGCCAATTGGCGGCAGCTGACAACTCTGTATGCAGAAACCTGCAAAACGGGATAGGGGAGGCAAATGAATGCAAAGAAAGTAGGGGAGGTATCAGATTACAAAGAGTGAAGACCTGACACAGCAGAGCCAAGTAGACAGGCAGCATAACGGCGGTGGCACACAAAATGCACGATATGCCATGTCCCAGAAACTACACATGACAGGGCTCTGCAGGATGCATGCCAGGAAATAGTAGGTGCAACGTGCAGAAACAGTAAGGTAAGGTCGAAATCTAATCCAATGCAGGCAAGAGTAATGCAACACCAAAGGCAACAGCGTTGCAGTGCCAACGGTAAAACACGGAAGATAATCCACAGATACGGCCGCACAGACACACCCTATGACATCACTGGGTGTACAGCACAACAGTATAAAGTGTGAATGCACACAACACACAGCCGTGTATTCCCAAACGCCGCACTCTAGGTGTAAACACACGGAGAACTTTTAAAATGTACATGTTGGGTGCCGCCGTGGCCTTGATCCATCAGCATGTGTTAGAGAGAGACGGAGTTGTGGAGGAGGGTGCCGACAACTACCATAGGCCTCAGAGGAGAAGGAGAGTGTTCAGACCAAGGGTAACCTACCAGGGGCTACAAGACCTGGAGATAGTAGAGCGTTACAGGGTGGATAGGGACACTTTACAGCAAATAGCGGAGCTGTGCCGGCCACGCCTGAGAACAAGAAACAACAGAGGGGAGCCCATCCCAGTGGACACAAAGGTATGTGTAAGCTTGCGAATACTGGCCACAGGTACCTTTCAAAGGCCAACTGGGGATATAATGGGCATCTCACAGGCATCAGCATCCAGGGTACTACACCAGTTTCTGGATGCCATGTTACCACATGCCAATGAGCATATATACTTCCCCAGATCTCAGGAGGAGTTGGCTAGCAATATCGCCACTTCCACCATGTGGCACAATACCGGAGGTACTGGGTGCGATAGACTGTACGCACATACAAATCAAGTCACCACCTGGGGAGCAGGGTAGACGCTACATAAACCGCAAGGGATTCCCCTCCATCAATTGCCAGGTCATGTGCAATGCGCAGGGCATTATCATGGATGTGTGTGCTGGCAGCCCTGGAAGCTACCACGACTCCCATATCTGGCATGCCTCACAGCTGTATCAGGTATTCACCAGGGGGGACATCCCACAAGGCCACCTTGTGGGGGATGCTGGCTATGCACTGGAGCCATGGATGATGACTCCCATCAGAAATGCACACACATACATGCAAGAACGCCATAATGAGGCACACGCACAAACCAGAATAATCATAGAGCATGTGTTTGGGATGCTGAAATCATGGTTCCGGTGCTTGGATACATCCGGTGGAGCCCTGCCGTACTCTCCAGGCACATGTGCCCACATATTCATAGTATGTGCCATGCTACATAATATGATCCTGCAGAAGCAGCTGCTGCAGGGACATAATGGTGAAGGGCCACAAAGCCCACCACAACTGCCAAGGCCAGTACAGGCACAGAGGGTTCAGGACCATGAACACACTGTGCCAGCCCCAGTAGGCAGATGGAGGCGTACCCAATATGCCTATGCCCTGGCAAAGAGGGAACATATAGCACATACTCTGACAGCGTAGGCCCCATGGACTGACACCTCCCTACCTACACACACAGTGAAATGGACGGCACACAAACATGGCCACCCGTAAAGTGTACTGTATGGGTAGCCCCATGTGTGACTCCAACATAGGCAGCACCCAAACACTGCACACCCAACAGCCAGCGGAGCATGGAACGCCAACACCTGAACCATACGTGGGTCCTACAGCAGACGGCGTTGCTGTATGCTGCCACGTTTGCCGCAAGGTGTATACATATAGACATGTACATATGTGCATATACAGATATGGAGATAGATATAATTACACACATAGAAATATATGTACACATATACATATAAAGTACAACAGGTAAGACAGGGAATCAGAGGGATGTAAGGTGACAGATAAGTAACACGCGATATCTGTACATAGTAAACATAGTGAACGACAACCTGAGCATCCAGGAGGTTTAACAGAACAGGAAACTGCCACCCATGAAAAGGTCAACATACCGAAATGCATAACCGCGAGTCGGGATGATCGCCAAGCCACAGTACAGTAACAGTACATGTGCGGGTAATACTATGATGATATGAGGGGGGAGGTAGACACTGCCACCAGTGATGTGGGCCACGCAGGTACTGTGTGCAACCGTCCCTGTGACTGCCGCAGTATGTGTATGTGTGCGGTGAGGGTGCTGTGTGTTTCGCTGTGCGAGTGTAATGTGTGTGCTACTGTAAAATGTGTATGTTGGTGCCATGTGACAGGAGGAGTGGAACAACATGTGTAGGCATACAGTATAGGAACCACAGGCGTATGTACACCAGTACTCCCAAAGTAGTACTGAGAGCCCCTCCATGGCTAGGCGTGTGGCGACGTATAACGATGCAAAGTGAAAATGTCCCAGAATGTACCACAGGAATATACCCAACATGAAATGGAAAGGACGTATGTACAAATCATGACCATATGTATGACACCGATATGCCAATTGCAAAACGATACGTTGGCAAAGTTACACAGCAATAGGTATGTACCGCGGAAATACGCATGTGCTACCCCGGTACTGATCATGGCCACGTATCGGCCTGTAAACACCGCTGTGTGTTCTACAAGTGTCAAAAAAGCAATCGCCACCTGAATAGGTGGCAACCACTAGCAAACAGGCCGTCCCAAGTACAGGACCACAATGACTGTAAATATCCGGGACAGAATGACAAGGGATAGTCGTCATGTACAAACAACCGCAGATATACCACCGATGTGACGGAGGAATACATGCAGGAAGCACACACGCAGGCGATACCAACACCACATGACAACAACACAACCTACACTCCCAGAACAACAGACAAGTAACTGCCAACTCCCCAGGCAGGGATGGAGCACACAGACAAGCATACCGTGTATGTAGAGATGCAAGGCCTACAACCCGTATCCGTCACCTACAACCTCCGATATTCCCCATCGCACATATCAAAGGGATACAAGCCGTAATAGCAGCACAAACATACAGGCAGTCAATGACAGCTGCATAACCGCAACATCTCGCGTGGGAAACACTATCAACAGCGGATGCATACTTGCATCCGTTGTTTAAAGGAATACAACAGCTATGTTACACATCCGAATGCAAAACGCCATCAACAGACGCCGTCAGGACAGGGACACCCACATGTCGAACATAATACCATACCCAACACACACAATCCACGGCTAACACCACTGCAAAATGTACCTGATGCCACACATAGTGGCTGCAGTTACACATAACATAACACAATACAGACCATCTCCATGAAGGTAGGGCAAATAACCAACGCCCAGGTGAGGAATGCAACCATGCCCTAGTTACGACGCGTAATGTATGAATGGAGTAGATGCACAGGTGATATGCGCACAAGTACACACTGAGGAACAGCTATTGGTGTGATGAACCCACATGTTGCAGGTAATGACGGATATAAGGATGACTCCCAGGATATTCAAACCGTATGCTCATACCAAACTACAACTCAAAAACGGATAGAGTGAGAAAACGCAATAGTGAGACACGCAACAAAAAATGGAAGGAAACACAGACAAGGTATGTAGAACCCACGATATGTACTGGTGTGTAATGCATGATGTGTATGACGAAGCTGCACTGTATGTGAACGGTGTTTGTAAGTAAGGATACTTGTCCATAATGCAGAGAGTGGTGAAAGGTGGTTATGTAGTGCTATCCTGCTGAGCATACCAACGACTGTGGACACCGTGTGCACAGCAGTGGGACATCATGTACACAGCCGGGATAACACAAGGGCTGCCACAGGGGGGCATAACACAGAACAATGCCACACCACACGCCGATGCTGGCAGTGGATGTCCAACAAGGAAGTGCCATAGCAGGGGATAGGACATGTATGTATACTGTCACAGCACACATGTGTATGGGCATATACCGTCGATGTCATACGTAATGTGCGCACGACGTGCATGTATGCTTTGCAGTAGGGGATACTATGTCAACTATGTGTAATGTAAAGCTGTCATGGTGGATATGACAGACATCATACACAGTATCACAGGCATATCATGCATAATGGAGTTATGGCCTATTGGTATGTACAATAACAGGATACGTATGGCCTGTACATATGGGACAGAGTAGTAGCATAATAGCCATCTGAAATGGAAGGAACACCAAGTAACCATGGCCAAACGATCTGTAGCAGGTGCAATGTGGGCAACAATGAAGTCCGGCAGGTCCATGTGTAAACACATGTGCAGTGTACACAGTAGTGTCACCTCCCCATGGTAGTGTCCAGTGAACAGCAGAGGTGGGTGTCAACTGCATGTCTACACAGTACTGCTGCTGTGGTGGTACCATGACTATGTGTCACTCAAACAGCAAGGGAGCTATCACATGAACAGTGCCACTGTGTGTCCCTGTGGGATGTGCACAGGACCTATGTTCCACAGCATGGTGTGTGTTGTGTCTGCGGAAGTAACACAGAAGCCCAGCCCATGCAATGTGGCATGTGTGCACATATCCATGAGTGGTCCGTTCACACTGCCCACTGCAATTGCCATGTATGAGTACTACATGCATCAGTAATGCGGAGGACATGGTCCATATCAGAGCAGAAGACACCCCTGTGTATGTGGTATGCAGATGTGTACAGATGTGTTACCCATCTGTCAGCCGCATATGTAAACTGTCTGAGCCTGGTACACATCATGGCATGATAATGCTGTGCCATGTAAAGTCGTAGCCATTGTGGAAGGTACACCACGAATGTGGTATTGTAACCCTGCCCGTGTGTAGATGTGTGTATGCCACAGGTACAATGGCTACCTATGTACCAGCATCACACACAGTACAGATAGGTGTGGCCCTGCAGATGTGTACCCATGCCACAGTGGAATACGGCAACCACAGCACCATGTGGGGCATGTGTGTGTACAGCAACCATGTACAATTTGATATGCATGTACGGGGACAGTATCCATGTGATACTCAGTGGATGAATGTTGCTATGCAAAGGTGATGTGCATGCACCATGTGCCATGCATCCTGATGCCATGACACCCACATGATGTATCTGCCACACTGACACCCGTACGGTTGTTATCAGTATGAGCTGGTGGAGCTATAATGGTGCCAGGTATGTAGATGTGGGATATCTAGGCATGGACAGTACTCTGTGACAGCATGTTGTGTATGTAAGCAAATAGTGAACATGAGGGGCCCCATGACTGAGGACTGTGTAATGCCACATGTACCTGACATGTAGTAGGTAGCATGATATGCTTGCACCACTGTGTGTCCTGTCCAGGAGTCATATAGCCTAACATCCTGAGACACAGGGTATGATGTGACGGTGGATTTGTACATTGCCAATACCAGAATGTGGAATGGTGCTGAAGGGCAATGTGAGGACAATGTCTGATCTGTTGCCCTCTGTACCACACCAACCACCCATGCAATGGTATGACAGGTGGCCAGCATGTGTATGTGGCATTGCTGTGGCACACAGAAGCCCAACAAGGGTGCCAGTAAAGGCATGGAGGTCATCAATGAGTGCGTGAAGCACGTTTGTGAGGATGTGCCCCAGTGCCATACAGAATGGTCCAGTCATGGGTGTACGAATGCAGTCCCACACGTGCAATGCAGTGCCACCCATGTGTAGTGCGATAGATGCGGCAGTGTGACAGTCAAGGTACACAATGTCCGACAACAGGCTAGCAGTGAATTCAATGGGCTGGTGTGGAGACACATACCAAACAGGTTGGCGGGACATAAAAGCTAGGGAGATCGGAAGGTGACATTGGGACAGTGTCTTAGGACATAACGTGTGCATGGCAGTACCATGTATGTGTCCACAGGGACATTACGATTTCCATGTATGGATTGCAACCCTGTAGTGAGTGAGAGTGTGTATTGTTGGTAGGTACACCATTGCCTGGCATGTTGCCAACATTATCTCAGTCAGCAATGCCTGGGTGACTGTTGTACGTGACATCGAATGTGGATGTAGCCAAACAACACAGATATACCACCACACTGCCTGAGGACCCACACTGCAATGTGCGGCAGTCATGTGTAGGTAGCTATCCTTGGAGCATGTGATGGACCACGAGGACCCACCATGGCTGTCAAGTGATGCACCCCACACATGTGAATATACCCACCGTGCAACAGCCTGCACATGTGCCCATACAGCAGATGTGCATGGAACATGACCACCACTGTGGCATCTGTGAAAAGGCCAGTACCGCCATGTCTCTATGTGGAATAGCATGGTCCCTACCATTGCGTACATGCTACAGAAGTGCACTGTGATATGTGTCAGCATAGTCATGTACACTGTCCATCTGCCAGGGTGCCATGCCATTAACAACCCCTGTCAGCAGACGTCAGTAGTACCGGCCATAGAGCACATGTACCATGTATTCTGCGATGGGTGTGTGTCCAGGGTGTGGCTAGCAGGGCCATGAAGCATATATGTTCATCTACCAAAGGGGGGATAACCCCAGGTTTAACACACCAGACACATGGAGGTATCGTGCATGCTGAGGGTAGTGTAGGTATGGTATGTGTTGTGTAATGTGTCACCCAGCTAGGTGGTGTGCATGCCCAAGCATGTGTGGGTACATGGGAGTCCATTCTAGGGAAGTGTGGGTTGCTGTCAGCACATGGCAGTAGCAGCTGTCCGAGGCCCAATGTACAGTATGACAACACAGACAGCATGTAACCTGTGGTGTACAGTGTAATCTCTGTTGCGTGTTACAATGTGTCTAGCTGTCACAAACATGGGTATCTGAACATGGAGCACCTATGATGCATTGTGTTCGGCAAATATCCAGTATGTGTGCAAAACATTGTGTGATGTGGGATCCCCTCACCTGTGTGTGTTGCAGTCCAGGTATGTGCCTGGGAGGTATGATCCGTGTACAATCTGTACTTGCAGGTGTGCTGTGCAGAGCATGGAGGCAGGTCCCAGGCACTGCAGATAAATGTGAGGTGTGCACTAGTGTGTGTGCTTTGCTTGTGTGCAGCACAGTGGAAGGTGCAAGCACTGTCCCACATGACCGCATGCCGTACCTGCCTGTTACAGCCCTGCTGGAGACAGTCATGTGACACCGCCACAGAGGCAGTATAGCATGTGAAGATGTACATGTGTGCTCCACACCCCAGGCAGATGTTCGCAGGTCATGTGTGCCACAGTAGTGTGGTCGACCAGGACTGTCATAGTGGTCAGATACCACATGCCTGTATAAGTACAGTATGAGCATAGTCAACAGTTGCAGTGACAGAGTAGGTCAATGTACAGTGTCCCTGTGTTCAGACCACCGCCTACTGTACACTTGGCTAGACTCACACCCAGAGGGTGAATATACCGGTGAGCCATCACATGTCCCAATACACGTAGCCTGTATAATGTCATCACAGGGTGGTCACAATAACATGTGGTATGACAGACATGTTGTACCAGGTGATGTGTCATGTGTGCATATGTTGAGTTGCACAGCCGTTCACACGTCCGCAACATATCAGTGCATGATGGCTAGTGTAACATGATATGTGGAACTGCACTGTGATCCACAACAGGGTCATCTGAGACAGGTGTGTTGTGAATGGTGTAACCCATGGTTCCACGGGATATACACTGGTGCTGTTGGCTGCCATGCTGGGGGCCACCAGTGGTGCCTGCAGTGGTCATACAAACATACTGCACACATTGTTCTGGCAGGAATGTCCATTGTTGTGGATGATGTGTTGCTACGTGAAGGTAGGTGTGTGTTGGGAATGTTACCCATCCAGATGTGACCATCAGGCACAGTCATGGTTGTCGACAGCATCACACCCATCCACAGCTGTCAGAACCCTGTCCCCAGAATGGGTGGCAGCCACCCTCGTACTGTGTGATGTATGTGCAGATGGCGGAACACCTCCTACTGGCTGGATAACAGTGTCATCTAGGAAGGCTATGTGATGGCTGGAATACGCCGTTATAATGTATAATGCTGGTATCCCAATGAAGTACATGGAATCACACACAGTACGCCATGGCTGGCATGTAAACCATGTACAACAATGACTGTGTGACAGACACAAACAATGCAGAGCCATGTTGAACATGCACCCATGAGAACACCAAATGAGGTATGTTGCACATATCGATGTACAACTGTCATCTATGGCCATAGCATGGATGCAGACGCATATCCCCCACAGGCAGTACCACGCCATGTAGGTAGGGGGGCATTGCACGACTACATGTCACAGTTGCTGTACCGCCACATGTACTGCATATCCGTCATGTAGGGGTAGCAGTGGTACGTGACTGTTGGACATGCCTGTACAAATGACCATGTCCCACAGGATATGTGTTACGTGTGTACAACACGTGTTGTGCCGTCATCAAGCTGTGAAGTGTATGGCTGCCAGTGTACCTGTGTGACATATTCTGCAATGGGTGCAAAGGTACGCAGTAGTGCATTGCATGCCCACATGCCCCACACAGGTGCATAGCCTGAACATACAATACAAAGAGGGTGTTGGATCATAGCAACCCACAAGAGGAGATGGGTACGGGTGGCAACCCACTACCACCTGTTCGGGTAAGGTGTGCATGTCCATGACACATTAGCACCTGAGAAGCTAGCAGTACAGCAGTACAGGGTGGCATGCATATATGTTCACTTTTACCCCTGTGTGTCTCACCACTGGCCCGTGGACAGACAGACACCAACACAATGTGCAGAATTGACATGTGCACAGCACATCACTGCTGGCTACTGTAGAACAGGCTTACTGTGTAGACATGTGCACAGAAGGTCTGCGCCAGCCACACTCAAACACGTTATGTGTCGAACCACACCATTATTGTAGCCCATGCCACAGACAGATGTTCACGCATCTGTGTATGTACGTCTGGGAATGTCCCCGGCCTAGCAGTATAGCTGTGTCAGTGTTGCGAACAACATACTGAATGGGCTGTGTGTGTGAGGTGTGCGTCATACGTGTATGGTCCGATGGATGATACCATCAGTGCCCCTGCTATGTGAACATCCCTGTCCCCATACATGGATACCTATGCTGTGCCCAACACCACACTCCCTGTGGGAGGGATGGCGCTGTGTGTTGCACCAGCTGACATGGGGGTGGCAGCAGGCACTGGATGTAGACATATGTGGTACCCATGTCAGGCCAGGCAACCAGCCATGTGCACGGGATAGCAGTGTGTGGGCACATACAGCACTGTGTTGAACAATATCGCAGCACATAGCACCTGTCAGGGGTAATGTGTATGCATGGATGTGCGATACCTGCATGCACCGTACACACCCCCACCAAGCAGCGTGCAGCCTACTTTGCAGAAGGCCATTGTCCACACCATGATGATAGACATGTGTAATGTCCATATACACATAGCAATGACATATGGAATGGACAGCCACCTTGCCAATATCAGTACCCCCCAGGTGGGACACATCCCAGTGCCATGTATGTGACATACCCTGCCATACCATGCAGCCCTGCCCAGCAAGGCTGCACATGCTATCACAGTCCTACATGGTGCGATGGACAAATGGCACTTGCACTATCAACCGTCCACAGCAGTAATGTGGCACTGATGCACCCTGTGGTGTCACAGGTGCTGTGTGTTGGTGTGAACAACATGCGTGCGCACATGCTATGCATGACCTTTCCTGCTAATGTCACATGTTTACACAATGTCCCATGTGTATCACATGTGCAATACAGGTGAGCCGTGGCAGGTTGGCCAACACCTGTACAGTGCTGTGTAGATGTACATGGCACAACACATGCATGTACAGGTGTCCATGTGTATGTGTGCAGTGCCACCGCTGACGTTCATAATGGCCGTGTACGTGATGCCTAGTGACATATACACAGAATCTAGGTGAACAGTAGAACTGTTGTCACATTGGGACATGTGCCAACTGGTATGAACACAGGTGCAGGCAGGTACACATGTCCACAGCAGGCTACCATCAACATGGTGTGTGTACAGTGTGATGAGTTGACACACAGATATGATATGAAACCCACTGCTTAATGGTGTGACGGCAACACGTCAGCTGTGTCACTGCCATGATGCATCGCAGAGATTACTGTGCAGATGTTGTACATGCCATAGCAATGTATGTCCAGCAGTATGCCAGTACATCAGTGTGAATGTGACCTGTCACCATCATTATGTCTTACAGATAATGCCACATTACTGGCTGCCAGCCTTCAGCCGCCAGGAGGATGATGTGATAATACCGTTGCTCCACGACAACTACGAGCTACTATTCAGCCATGTGCCACAACAAGCACAGCAGCGGGACGATGTGTGGCAGGATATGCACAGGAGGGTGAACAACGTGGGTGGCAACAACCGCACCTACCAGCAGATCTGCCGACACTGCACAGACCTAATACGGCATGCGAAACAGCGTGCCGCCGCAATCGCCAGACAACAAGGTGGGACAGGTGGTGGGCCACCAACCCAGCACCCACTCTTACACACAGAGGAGCTCCTGGCCAGTCTGGGGACACCCAGGGAACAACATGCAGAAACACTCGCTGCCATCGTGGAGGTGGGTGTCTCCCAACCAACAAGCCTGGAGCTGCCTGGTAAGTCAGTCTTGCATGTGTGTATGATAACTGACGTAGGTGTGGGTGTCATAGTACACCACATAATGTACCAACACATGCCAGGTATATGGCCACACAAGCTGCATACTACAGTATGCTACGTTGTGTTTGCAGACATGTGCATAACACATGCTACCACACAGGTACATGATGTGACATGCACAGTGCTTACTGTGGTTACAGTAATGGATAATGTGTATACTGTTGTGTCGCTCCTATACAGGTATGTCTGGCGTGTCGCACAGCCATGGGTCCGTCGCAGGTGAGACTGTTGCTAGTAATAGGCATGTTACAGTGTATAGATATTCCCCATGTGTCCAGGTATGACATGCACACCTGGGTCTGCTCCAGTCACGGTATACAGGTTGCACCACCCGACACACATGCCACCCATGTACAGTAGATACAACCGTTAGTATACACCGGCATGACACCACATAACCCATCGGTGTGATATGTGCAGTCAGCTATGTATACAATGGTGGAGGTGTTCTACAATGGCTGCATGTGTAGCATGCATCGGAATGCCTTTGCGGTACGCACCCTGTACCACATAGTGAGCTGTGATCTGGCCAGCACACAGGTGTTACCAATGTGACCTATTCCACTGCATTGTGTGCACACATTGTGACATGGCACATGACATGTCCCATGCATGTGGTGTTCTGTCTGCAACAATGTCACACCATGACATGACCTATGCATGACATAGCAGACATCCACAATGTCTGCATAGCCTTCGGGATTGTGACACCCCAGACTAGTATGGGTGTATGTCACATGGGCCACCACAGGGATGTGTACACGATGCCCACCACACACAATTGTCCATGACCCAGTCAAACATGGCCATGGGTGATACCCACAGGCATGTTGCCACACAGTACATCTGCAGTGGGTAGTCACCGTTGCACCCTGTCCACACATAGTGCGATCATAGCTGTAGTGGACCCCCTGTACATCTGATGTGGTACACCAGACAAACGAAATGCCTGTCTGCAGCCACTGGAGGTGCCACCAATGTCTACCATATACGTGCTGTGGAAGAGCATGACTGTGTTGCACACATGGCAATGCAATGCGTCCATGTTACGCATCGCACAGAAACATACCTGTGTCTTGCTGCCATGCAGTGGCACAGTGCCCGTACTCCCCACTGTACAGCTATGTACACAGCTCACACCAACCACACCTGCACAGACATCCTTGTTACACATGCATTCTATCTGTAGCCTGTACACATAACACTGCACTGTGACGTCCAGTTTGATGTGGTGCATGTGGTGGGACACCATCGTCACATGTCCAAATGTTATCGCACATGTTGGCGGAGTACATGACAAAGTGACGCCAGCCATGTGTACTGTTCACCCGCCTGTGGCCACACGGTGTATCACGGTGATGCATGCAAACTACCATGAATGTGTGTACTGCATGCCTACTGAAATGACACCTGCTTGATGTAGTGTGCACCCCAGGGCAGTATGCATACTACCACTATTAATGTCTGGCCTGCATTCACTGAGCTGTGGTGTGGGAATGCTGCATGCCATCTGCAATATCACATGCATGATGTGTCTGCATGTGTGTGTGTCTGCGTGTGTGTGTCAGCGTGTGTGTGTCTCCGCATGTGTGTGTGTGTGTGTGTGTGTGTGTGTGTGTGTGTGTGTGTGTGTGTGTGTCTGCATGTGTGTCTGTGTGTGTAATGTATCTTACAGTATGTCTTTGTATTCACAGGTGCTGTAGGTGCGTTCCCCTCCTGCGGTCCATCTGATGCTAGTGTCCCCACAGATACTAGCGGTGATGACCATATGCATGAGGCACAGGCAGGGTCGTCACGGGCAGAAGCTGTGCCATTGTTTAACATCCCACCTATGTCCCCTTCATCTCCGCACATGGTTCAGATGCCGACACATACCACATCACCGTTGCCCATAGAGGAAGGACAGTCAGCGTCTGTTGGCACTAAGCAGGAATGTGTGGTGGCTACAGAAGGTGCGGGTACACACCATGTTGCCAGTGTAATGACTGGTGATGTGCCACACAGGCATGTGGCTGGTGCTGCTCGTAGGAGGAGCTCTGGTAGACATGCACCTGCCATACAGGGTGCAGCAGCTGGTATCACCAGATGCATGTTCCAGACTGTAATGGCGGCACAGGCACGTGCTGAACTGCAGAACCAAGAAGGGCAGAGGCTGCAGAGGGCCGCAATCCGTTCCCTAAATGAGAACATCCAGTCATTGGTGAATGCTCAACAGCAGCTTGCCGATGTTCTGGATAGGAGATTAGGTGAGATGGTTGGAATCCTCGACCAAGGCATGTCAATCTGCGAGCGTGAGCTGTTTGTGCTGGAACACCTGGTAGGGGTGAGGCGTAGGAGACATGGCCGTAGGCCAGCAACACCACCTAGTGTAGGTTGACGTATGCATGCCACCTCTCATGCCCACTCACACAGTGCTGGTAGCAGCAGCAGTGCAGCTGGTGCTACACCAACCACACCAGGACACAGCAGGCCACATGGGCGTGGCCCTGGCTGGTCCCAGTGTGGACACGGTTCCAGCGGATATGTGTCATCAGAGAGTGGCCACTCCATACCTCCACCCGGTAGTGCCAGTGTGACCCCAGGCAAGCACGGGTCACGTGGCTGCAGGCAGACACAGTGAGCCGTACAACCTGCACTGTACAGTCTGGGGCTGCCAAGTATACCCTGTGTAGGCATCACAGATGGCTGAACTGTGTACACACATACCCACACACAGCAGACACAACTGTAGGGCTCCACCACATCCACATGCATTCTGCACAGTCATGCCCAGTAAATGCACCGGCCCTTACACACACACATGATGTCATCCATTGGTACAGCCTATGCCCCTGGCACACATATCACCCTGTGCATATGATGAAGTCTCTGCCACAGCACCGTGATCCACACCATCGGTGCACAGTTATGCAAACATATTCTGATGCACAGGGTGGACAAGATAGTGAGAGGTGTATGTGATACCTCTGTCCGCATAGTGCGTGATGTGTATGTTGCAGTGGTTGTGTATGACAGGTGACAGGTGCGTATGTGACGTGGGTTGTGTACTGACATCATGCAGTAGACATACCATGTAGTGCAGGTGCAGCATACATTGATCTGTGTACACGGTATGTGTGGCGGTTACATGTGTAGCACCATGTTGGTTCTGTTAACCTGTATGCCAAATATGGTGTACTTACATGTGCCTACTGGGAGCACTGTTATCAGTCCCCCACGTGTAGCTGTGGGTTACCCACAGGCACATCTGGCAATATCAGCATACCACAGGTACCCGCAACCTGCATGGTCCCCTACATAGGTACATAGGCACATAAGTACATACCAGGCTATGTGCCCTACGGCATGTGTAAGCCTAGCCAGAGTGTGTGTGGCTTTCACCACCCCTTAGGATGAGGATACTACATCCATCAGTCCGCTGTCCCTCTGTCCAGCAGTGACACAGAGATGATGCCTGGCACATACCTACGATCACACATCCACATGTCAGGATTACTCTTGGACAAAGTCAGTCAGGGGCTCTGCTTCACATGGGCTGGGAATCCTTTCCATGTTGTAGGGGGTCTCTGGGCGATGACCCTGACCCCCAGCACGTCCTATTTATGTCCATGTTGAGGTTTCTGTCAGTTGCTTCTGTGCCCGTGTTTGTTTGGAGCCTAGGAGGTGGAACATGTCCATGTCACCCAGGTCGGACATGGCTGTGTATGTCAGGCACAGATCACCACAGAGCAGACGGGCTGAGAAGGTATACAGCCGGAGTCCCCTCGGTCGGGCAGCGTGTGACACATGTCTCAGCACCTTTATCCCTGTGTTGTGGAATGTTTGAGGTCCTTCCGAGTGCTGCAGGTGTCAGGTTAGGTACATTCCAGATGTGGCGTTGTACGCAATCATTGGTCTGATGTGTGAAGAGTACAGGGGTACAATGACCTCCCCTGATGTGGATGTGAATCCCTTCATGACCAGGTGGGCACAGTGGAATGTCTTCCCAACCACATTGGCAATGTGAGTGTCAACAGAGGTTACCGACAGGTTTGGTACCCATGTCCCTGATCACGTCCACCATGTTTAATGGATTACCACCTATATGGTAAGTCGGGGTGAACATGTCTTTCCCAAAGGGTAGGTCTACACCTTCTCTGGCATGTAGCATCAGGCCATGGCTCTGGCACCAGTTATCCATTTCTATGAGACCCCAGGTGGATGTCCGTGTCTGATGGGGTGTTGAGTATGGTGGCCGGTGTGCAGTCATCTGCATACCTTGTCTGCCACAATCCCCCTGTGTTTGCATGCACATTGGAAAGTTGAATGCCGAACAGGAGGGGGCCCAGGACTGAGCCCTGTGGGCCACCACTCGGGACCAGCTTGGAGTCTGACATGGCACCAGGAACACAAAACCTGTGTGGTGTGACCTCCATCCAGTTGGCAAACCATCGTGTGACATATGCCTCCACATGTACGCTGGTGAGCCTTTCTATGATGCCCATGTGGAGTGTGGTTTGAACGCTCCCGCCAGGTCATGGTAGTCTGTGCAAACCGACGTACCCCCATCAATGGCCTTAGTGACTCCTCCAGACAGGTCGAGCAGGTTTGGGAGGCAGGATCTGCCCTTGACTAAGTCGATGTGGGTATGTTCCCCCCGCCCCCCCTTTTTT
>NC_056736.1:557788470-557790970 GCF_019279795.1 Protopterus annectens
TCCATCTACAACTTTTGGTTTGAGTTTCATTTTCCAGTTTGTTGTGTGCTTATAAGTTTTTGTGCTTTGACTTGCAACAGAGTGGGATGGCCTTAGAAGAGAGTACACAGGACACTTTTCTTAAACCTCTCAGTATAATCGGTGCCTGAACAGTTTACAGCATTCCTCGAACATCTTGCCAGTACAGTTACTGGAGCCATTTAAGATGTTTTTTCTAGATTGTGTGTGTCCCCAGCTGCACTATCCAGTTGGTTTGGGTTCATTTTCACAGTCTCAACAGTCATTGGGAATTACAAACAACAATGAGCAAAGGCATGAGGGTAATGACGCCATTAACACACCTGCTAACATAGGAATTACAAACAACAATGAGCAAAGGCATGAGGGTAATGACGCCACTAACACACCTGCTAACATAGGAATTACAAACAACAATGAGCAAAGGCATGAGGGTAATGACGCCATTAACACGCCCGCTGACATAGGAATTGCAAACAACAATGAGGAAAGGCATGAGGGTAATGACGCCACTAACACACCTGCTAACATAGGAATTACAAACAACAATGAGCAAAGGCATGAGGGTAATGATGCCATTAACACACCTGCTAACATAGGAATTACAAACAACAATGAGCAAAGGCATGAGGGTAATGACACCACTAACACACCTGCTAACATAGGAATTACAAACAACAATGAGCAAAGGCATGAGGGTAGTAACACCACTAACACACCTGCTAACATAGGAATTACAAACAATGAGCAAAGGCATGAGGGTAATGATGCCACTAACACACCTGCTAACACCAGCAGTGGTCCAAGTGGGAACAGAATTGTTCACTTAGATCGCAGCATTTTGGATTATGTGTTTAAGGAAGTCAACAATCCTTTTTTGGACATCATTTTCGAACCGAATGGTGAAAATGTAAGTGCTGTTATTAATAATAATGTTACAAGTCATTATGAAGATGCTGGCAGTTGCAGGAAAGACATTTTTGAGCTTGAGAAGCTCACAGTTCTCTTTATATCTATGGAACTGGAGATGTTATATCTCAGTGAATGTATTAAGCGTAAATGTGTTCCACAGGGACTAAGACTATCAAAATTTCCAGACTGTGTGAATTTTGGTGACCCATTTTACATTGAGTTAGTCAACTTATTCAATGAAACAGGGGTTAACATGATGCATACGCTTGTAACACATTATTTAAAAGAGATTGACACAGTCAAAGAAAATATGGCAAATTTAGACAACAAAAATAAGGGACATTGTTGTTTCAATGTACTTTCTGATTTATACAGTAGCATTGAGGCCAAAGCTGATAGGCACAGAGCCTCCGTAGTCACAAGGAAGCAGTCTAAACTGCGGAGGGATCTTTTGGCCTATGCCAAAAAAGAGGCCTACCCTTTGCAACGTCAGCAGGCTTTTCAGGAGAACACTATCAATACCAATGCTACTTATGACAACAACGTTAGACAGGGTGAGGTGAATGATAATGGAAGTGGAAACAACAATAGTATGAGCACTAATAATAACAATGTCCCTAACAACAACAACAACAACAACAACAGTAACACAGTTCAGCAAGTTTCAGTGGGATCTGTCTGACAATAATATTCCAACATTTGCTAAAGTGGTTTCATCTACAAATAACCCCCGTGGATCAGGTCCTTTTTTGGTGGACCAAGGGGGCAACAAACGAACTCCCAGATGGTTAAACCAGGTTCAGAACAAGACAAAAACGTGGGGAAGAAACAACAACAGAAAGAAAAACTAAAAGTTTCAGACATTGAAAAAGTTGCAGACTTTGAGATTCGCAATTTTGAATTTTTCAAACAGTGTTTTATCTAATGATGTGATTTCAGTTTTGAAAAAAGGTTTTTCCTATATACCAAGTATTTCCGTCAATATCACCAGACTGTTAGTTGATTTCAAACAATTTTTGAGAAAATTGAACTTTCGTTACCTACTGCATGATTTAAAATGTAGACAAACAAGATGTTTATAACAAATTTAAAAAGAACAGTACATACAACCCCCCTTGTGCAACACCTTGCAAGTGTTTGCTGACGTGTGCACTGGACATGAGAAATATTGTAAAGGACACCCACATTCATAACCTTACTGTGGAAGAACACCAGGCAGTGTGTGTTTTAAGTAAAACTAATGACAGAGTAATGAGAGCTGACAAGGGTGGTATGATGGTGATTATGTGTACTGAAGATTATGTTACAAATACTGAAGACATGTTGGTTAATGATACAGCTTATTCTGTTGTAGATAAGAATATAATTAACAACAGTTTTTTTTGAGAATAAACACTGATCTTTTTGACATGTTTTGCCAGGGTAGTTTATGTCATGACACATATGCATATTTGTTAGTGGAACATCCCAGTATGGGACGTTTCTTTGGGAAACCCAAAGTACACAAATCAGAAACAAATTTGCCCTTTAGGCCCATTATTTCAGCCAAGAGATCCAAGACAGAAAATAT
>NC_056736.1:557795970-557908470 GCF_019279795.1 Protopterus annectens
ACGTGAAGGTTGTTCCAACTGAAGGATAGAGCATCCACTTTCCAAGCTTTTGGATGAAACATTTTTGTGCAAAATTTTGGCAGCTGAAAATTTAGTGGAGAAGCGAACAGATCTATGTCTGGAGTTCCCCAAGCCACTGTTAACTGTTGGAATACGTGAGGATCCACAATTTGTCTGCTCAATACATCTGCTAAGGAGTTCTGTGCTCCTGGCAGAAACCGTGCTTGAAGAGTGATGTGCAAACTCAGAGCAGTCTCCCACAATATCATAGCTTGTCTGCAAAGAGGGTAAGAATGGGTTCCCCCCTGCTTGTTGATGTACCACATGACTGTTGTGTTGTCTGTTTGAATCAACACCTGTCCTGGTTGAAGTAGGTCCTTGAAGGCCATCAGGGCAAACTGGACTGCTAACATCTCCTTCATGTTGATATGCAAATGCTGTAGTCTGGGAGGCCACGTGTCTTGAATCTATTTCCCATTGAAGTGTGCTCCCCAAGCCAGGTCTGAGGCATCAGTCGTTAAGATCTGACTCGCCTCTGGTCGGGTCACAGAGAGTCCCTTGTTTAGGTGACATTCCTGAGCCCACCACAAGAATTCTTTCTGGATATAAGGTAAAATCTGAATGACAGTGTCCAAATCGTGGCAGTGTTGAGTCCATACACTTTTGAGATACCATTGTAGCTTCCTCATATGCAGTTTGGCATTGGGAAGTACCAGAATGCAAGATGCCATGAACCCCAAGGCTTGAAGGACTGTCCTTGCAGTCAGCCTGGACAGTACTGATAATTGCTGGAAGTATAGGTGAGGATTTCTTTGTTTGTCCGGGGTCAAAAAAGCCATCTGAGAGGCTGTATTCAGTCTCACACCCAGAAAGCACATGTCTTGAGAGGGTACTAGACTGGACTATGTTTCGTTCACAGAATACCCTAGGCACCTTAAAACTGCCATTACATACTGTAGATGTTGAAGTAACTTGTCTTTGTCTTGAGCAAGAATCAGGCAATCGTCCAGATAAGGATAAATTTGTATTCCCTTCAGTCTTAAGAAAGCTATTACAGGAGCCAGAACCTTTGTGAACACCCTGGGTGCAGTAGATAAGCCAAAGGGCAATGCAGAGAACTGATAATGAGAAGTACCAGCCCGAAAACGCAGGAATCTCCTGCAGCTGGGCCTGATAGGAATGTGAAGATAAGCCTCTTTGAGATCCAGAGTTACCATCCAGTGATCTTTGCCTAGCAGAGGCAGAGGTTGCTGTAATGTTAACATCTTGAACTTTGGAATGTCTAGGTATGTATTGAGAATGGACAAATCCAGAATTGGCCTCCAAGTGTCTCCTTTCTTTGGCACAAGGAATAGGCGAGAATAAAACCCTTGGCCTACTTCTGACGGAGGTACCACCTGGATTGCCCCCATCTGCAAAAGCAAAGAAATTTGTTCGTGAGCCTCCAGCCTTTGCTGAGGAGGTACATCTGGCATGCCTTTGAAAGAAGGAAAAGTGTGAAAATAAAACTTGTAGCCTTGATTTATTATGTCAAACACCCATTTGTCCTGGGTGACCAAATGCCAATTTTGTTTGAAAAGTGCCAACTTTCCTCCTAGAGGAGCTGCCAGACGGAAAGAATCTGGCAGCTGGAGATACAGGTCATTGGGTCTGTTTACGAAAAGGCTGACCCCTGCCCTCACCAGAAGATTGTGCAGGAGAACTCCAAGTCCTAGGTCTGAAAGAACCCTGAGCGTGAGCCCTGCCCCTACCACGTCTAGACCTACCCTTAGACTGAAAATCCGAAGAAGGGTAAGACCATCCTCTTGCAGGCCAATTCCTGCTAAACTTAGGGGGCTGCACTTGCAAAAATTCCTTAACCGTCTGCATAGACTTAGCTTTGTCTTCCATCTTTTTCAACACTGACTCCACAGGAGAACCAAAAAGAACTTCAGATTGAAGAAGAGCATCCAAAATACGAGCTTTAACATGCTCTGACAAATTTTGATCCTTAAGCCAGGCGTGTCTACGAATAACTGAACCAGTAGCAGCCACCCTGGAAGAAGCCTGAAGAGCATCGAAGCCACACTGCAAGGAATGCTTACCAACTTGATCTGAAGCATGAACTAAGTCCTGCAATTCCTTACACTCTATACCCTCAGATAAAGCATCTACCTTAGATTTCAACTGACCTAACAGAAAGTTCTGATACTTCAGCATATGAAACTGGCAATTTAAAGCCCTCATAGCTAACGTGGAGGAGGTATACACTTTTTTACCCCACCTATCCAAAGCTCTAGCATCTTTATCCAGAGGAACTGGATTCTTAACTACAGAAGCCCTGACACCCTTAGGCCCTTGAACAATAGTTTCCGGGTCAGCTCTAGGACTCTTGTACAAATATTTATGTGCCTCTGGAACTCTGTAATACCTGTCTGGCTTGACAGGGGCAGGGGGTAAAGAATCTGGATTAAGGGAAGCTTCAGAAAAAACATCCTGAACATCATCTAAAACAGGGGGAATAGCCAAAGGTCTATGTTGTGGCAAAAACAAAAATTCCCTAAGCCTCTTACGAGAATCTGAAAAATCCTGACCTTCCCACTTGAAATGCTCCCTCATGGAGTGCAAGGTTTCAGAAAAGGAAAAATCCTCTGGAGGAGAAGCAGAAGGACAAGAATCTTCTGCATCCGAATCAGAATAGGGAGGAAAATCCTGAATATCCTCAGCTGAGGACTCAGAGTAGTCTGAGGAATGCTCCAATCCCTCTAAATCTGTCTCCACCCTAGGCCTCTTCTCTGGAGGGGGCATAGAACCCCTGATCAAAGTAATCAAATCCTCTGCCATTTTCAACATATGTTTTTTAGGAACAGAGCCCAAAGAACTAGGGCTATGGCCTGTACCAGAAAGACCAGGTCTAGCCTTAGCAGGGCCTTTAGTGACAGAAGTAGAAGGCCTAATAACCTTTTGTAAGGATGGAACCACAGAAACTTGAGAAGCCCCCTCGGCCTGACCTGACTCCTGAGAGGCCAACTCCTGTAAAAGTAAAGGTTCCCCCTGGGATTCAGTCGAAACCTCGGCTGGATCCACAGATTCAACCGTAGATTCCATAGAACCGGCGTCCGCAACGGACGACTCATCCGGTTTAGACTTTAAAGATTTATCTTTTCGCTTTTTTGCGGTAGCGGGCGTCGGAGGATCCAATGGCATGTTGTAGTTACACCGCTTACCGAAAACAAGCCTAGCACAGTCTAATCTGCGTTTTATGGTGCGCTTATTAAATCTAGCGCAAAAGCGACACCCGACTACGTCGTGCTCAGGCCCCAAGCAAGGAATACAGAGAGAATGATAGTCCCTATGAGGTATCTGTTTCCCACAAGAAATACAATTATTAACTTTTTCTGACATCCGGATTAACTGAGGCAAGAAAAGACAAAAATATTCCCCAACGGGGTACTTAGCCCAACTTGGTCTTTGGTCTGAAACTCGAAAAACGAAAATTTCACGAACGGCACTTGCAAATGTTGCTTCTGCTTCGGACCACGCGGCAAGAAAGACTGAGAATATGGCGTCGGTCATGCGCTTAAGTACTACTGCGTACTGACGTCAGCTCTGAGCGACCATGACAGACGCCGGCCTAATACTTTGGTATTCGTGCCGACCGAGGACAGCGGACTACCCACAGGTTATGACTGCAGCAATGTGAGACGAAGAACATCGGTTCCTACAGACACAGTTCTATTAACGAGCAAGAAAATTCTATCAGATTCTCTGACAACTAGAGCCGACAGGACAGCATCTCCAACTTATAGCTTGAAGGCAGCTTAAGAAAAACATCCTGAAAACCAACAGGAGGACCACTGTGTCGAATTTAAGGTTATTTGTAAAACATCCAGTAGCCACAGCAGTGCTGCAAAACAAATAGTGACCAAGAGAGCATGATCTAAGGAATTCTACAGGTATTGATCCAAACATGACACAATATGCAGAGCAGAATGCATTTGTAGGCGACTTATAAAAACTGACTGGCTATCTAGTTAGCTCCCTTGGATTCACAATGTTTCCCAAGGAAACAGAAGGCTGATCATTTCAGCTCACAAAATAAGCTATCAGCTCTCAAGCCATCACACAAGTATTTCCACTGCAGAAAAAAAAAAATAAAAAAAAATGATCCAATCACACAGGTAAAGTTTTACCGGTCATGTTTAGCTTAACCACACACACTTAAAAGGAGGATAAATGAAAAATCTATCTTACAAGGAGTTAAAGAGAATTAAGTAAATGGAAATTATGTATGAACATAACAATGGATCCATTTATTCATTTCTGTCCAAAACATCTGTTGGGTCTTTGCGACAGTTATACTGGCATAGCTAGTTCGTGCTCCTCAAATATTTCCCTCCCACAATCCACCTGCCCTCTTAGCCCAGCTTGCCTCAGAAAGAGTTTGCTGCCTAAATCACTAGAACACTGTATTACCTCTTCAGTATCCTCAATAGCAGAAGGCTGGGGGATAGTGGGGGGGTTGGTCATATTGTGAGTCAGAATCTCCAGCTACTGGAACTCTTGGGTGGTATCATGACAAAAGCTCTTTAAGGACAGAGGCTCCAAAGGAAGCTCTAAACCTAGAGATCATATCCCATTTGTAGTGTTTTGAAAAGGTATGCAATGTTGACCAAGTTGCTGCAGCAAATCAAAGAATTCTTGAAGAACGTCATTGAAGTAGCTTTGGAATGTGTAGAATGCGCTTTGGGTTTAACTGACTGGGGCACATTGTGATTTTGAGAGACAGATGTGAAACGGTCCAACAGCGGTCTAGATAAGGTTAACCTGGAGACTTTTTTTACTCCATCTGTTTTGAGCTAAGAAAATGAATAACTGTGAATCTTTTCTGTTTTTTGCTGCGATACAAGTAAAATCTTAGCTGCCTAAGAACATCCAGGGCACAAAGTGTGTAATCACCTTTTCTGGAATAGCTGGAAAAGAATACAGGTTGCTGACAAACTGATTCAGATGCTACCTTATGAATGAAAGAGGGACCAGTCCAGAGAGGGACTCTCTTTATGGAAGACAACATAAAGCCTGAGAGAAGACAGAACATGAAGCTCAAACTCTCCTGGCTGAAGTAACAGCATGAAAAGAGTTTTTCATGCAAGACATTTCAGTGTCATTGAAGAAGCTGATTCAAAAGCCTACAATACCAAGTTGAGATCCCAAAGGGGAGCAGGTTACTTGATCAGTGGCCTCAAAGAGGAAGACTCCTTCTAAGACGGTGTTGCATACTTTTTGTTTGATGCCAGCAAATGACAATCTATCTGAAAAGGACATCTGAAATTGATACTAGCTGTACTTTAATAGTGGAAAAGCTAACCCCTAAAAAAAACATAAGGATGCCAGAGAAGTACAGTTGTGTACAATTACCATAAATGTAGATGTTTGAGTGTACTCACTGTTCCAGTCATCACATTTGGGTTATCCCTGCCAGGGTAGCCCTCGGCCGGACAGAATAGCAGAGGTGTATTTCTGCGTCGGTTGCCGTTGCTTCAGGACTGACGTCAGGTCATCAGTAGTATAAAGTAAGGCAGCCGACACCATTACATCAGTTTTTCTTGCCCTAATCTGTTATGAGCCCCCAGGTGGGAGCCAGGTTCTGGTGGAACAATTCCATCAGTAGAAAGTAAATACCAATATTTATTTATTTATTTTATTTTACATTTGTTGACCGGAATAGTCCGATTGGATACATGTCCATTTTCAGCGGAGACCTGGGGAAAAAAGCTCCAAGATAATAATACACATTGAACATTTAGTAAATGCTAGTTTCAAGCAGATTACAGTCATAAGCAATGCCAACATTTAGCACATATAGTACTTTTTTACAAAACATAACATTATTTTGAAAGTTAAACATACATAACATTACATTCAGGTTTAAGACACTGAGCAGCAGTTATACAATTGACCCTTCCTGAAATGGAGTGGGAGAAAAAGTTAGAAGTAGTTGAAGGTACAGCACCTAAGAAATAGAGAGGTCACTACTCGGGGTTAGTGCAAGGACATAACCAATGAGTTTTGAAGTATTTCTTGAGTTTGTTTTTGAATTGAGTTAGTGAGGGTTCTAGGGTCAAGTCAACTGGGAGTCTGTTCTATATTTTTCCAACAGAGTCACCAGCTGAGTAGTTGGATTTGTAAGTTTGCTCTAGGAGTCTAGAGGATGATCGCAGTGGCCGGGTGCTGGTGTAGGGACTGATAATATTTTTTAGTGCAGGTGTATTTTCTGGTTGGTAAAGGACTATGTGCCACTATTAGCTGGATGAACTGCAGTAGGCTTGGCAGTTCAAGCCATCCTTGTCGATTTAGATTGTGACAGTGGTGTGTCCGGTAGGCTGTGCCAGTAGCAAATCTGGCAATGTGGTTATAGCAGGATGATAGTTTATTAAGATCTGTTTTGTTTAAGTTGGAGAATAGAGGTGAGGCATAGAGAAGAGTTGACAACAGATGGGAACGGGCAATTGCAGTTCTAGCAAGTGGGGTAAGGAAAGGTTTGATTCTGTAAAGAGAGCCAAGTTTTTTATCAATGGTTTTGATAGTTTGATTGATATGCGCATCAAACTTCAGGTTATCAACTATGACACCCAGTAGTTTAGTTTGGGCTTCTGGGGAGATGATAGTGTCATTGTTAGCAGTTATGTTGAAGGCTGGCAGGGGGGTCCTGCATGTAGGGGAGAAGAGGAACAACTTAGTTTTGTTGTCCCTTGTAAGGAAAGAGAAGAAAGAAGTGGGGGATGGAGGGAGGGAACCAGGACTGCAACACTGAATACACTCAAACATCTACATTTATGGTAAGTGTACACAACCGTACTATGTTCTTCGTGTTTCACTGTTGCAGTCATCACATTTGGGTTGATTCCCAAAGCTGAGGAAAAGGGTGGAGGCAGTCAAGGAAACTAGGGGCTGGTTAGGACACCCTGCAAGACTGCAGGGGCAAACCCTGCCCTGGATTTAGAGAAGATAGGCAGGTGGTAATGTTTGGTGAAGGTGTGAACAGATGTCCAGGTGGCAGCCTCCAAGATGTCCCTGGTAAGGACTCCTCGGAGTAAAGCTGTAGAGGTGGAGGCTGTTCTGGTGGAGTGAGTCCTGACCCCCTTGGGGGGAGGCTTTCCATGTTGTTTGTAGCAGAAATGGATGCAGTGTGCTGTCCATTTGGAGATGGTTTGTCTGGAGATGGCTTTGCCCTCTGTCCCTGCAGCAAAGCTAGCAAAGAATTGACCAGACTTTCTGAAAGCTTTAGTCCTGTCTAGATAGAATCTGAGCTGTCTGTGCACATCTAGAGAGAGTGCAGGATCCTTTCCCCCTTGTTCTGTGGGTTATGGAAAAAGGTGGACAAATGAATGGATTGGTTGAGAGCCACAGAGGACACCACCTTGGACATGAAGGATGGGTTAGTCCTGAGGGATACCCTGTCAGCATGGAAGATGATGAAGGGTTCCACAGCCATGAGTGCTTGCAGCTCGGAGACCCTTCTGGCTGAAGAGATGGCCAGAAGGAAAGCTGTCTTCCAGGAGAGAAATTTTAGATCTGCTGAAGAGGCTGGTTCGAAGGGGGGGGGGCTTTTTCAACACAAAGTTAAGGTCCCAAGCTGGGGTGGCCTTAAGTTGCTAGTCCCTCATAGGAAGTGTATGATCAGAGGGTGTGAGAAAAGGGGCTACTCAGTGGGAAATTGAGCAGAGATAGCACAGGCATAAATTTTAATAGAGGAAAAGGAGAGTCCACTGTGTAGCAGGTCAGCTAAATAATCTAGGATGAGAGGGAGGGAGGGCTGTGCCATATTGGCTCCCTTAGTCTGAATCCAGGTGCAGAACCTTTTCCATTTGTCAGCATAAGACGTCCTAGTGCTAGGGCATCTGGCCTCACGTACAACATCCAGAATCTGTTTGTTGAGGTTGGCAGATTGATCGGGGGTTAGGGAATAAGCCAAGCTGCCAAATTGAGCGTCTGCAATTGCGGGTGCATGAATTCCCCTTCCCTTTGGGTCAGGAGGTTTAGAATCTGAGGGAGATGCCAAGGTGGCAGAGGGGACAGGCTGCGCAGCAAGGGGTACCAGTGCTGGCAAGGCCAATCAGGAGCTATAAGAATTGTCCTTGGTTTTTCCTTCTTTAATATGAGCAGCACCCTGGGGATGAGAGGTAGTGGAGTTAAGGCAAAGACCGATAAATTGACCCAGGGGATGGACAGATCATCCACTTTCCAAGCCATGCAGTGATGCTCCCAGGTACAGAACTTGCTGAGCTGATGGTTGGTGTGGGAGGCAAAGAGGTCGACCTTCGGGGTGCCCCATTTCTGAGTTATTAGGGCGAAGGTTCTTCTGTTAAGCTACCACTCATGTGGGTCCAGAAGATTTCTGCTTAAGTGGTCCGCCAGAGAGTTGAGAGAACCCAGTAGGAATTGTGTGAACAGGTGGAGTTGCATGGCATGTGACAAGGGGTCATGGCCAACCTGCATAGAAGGTAGGACCGAGTCCCTCCCTGCTTAATATACCACATCACAGTTGTGCTGTCTGTTTTGATCAGAAGAGCCCCTGGGAAGAGAAGGGGCTTGAAAGCTATCAAGGCATGCTGGACAGCTATCATCTCTTTTTGGTTGATGTGCAGATGGATTTTGCTGTGGGCTCCATTGACCCTGTCTGCACCTGCCATCTAGGTGTGCACCCCAGGCATAATCTGATGCATCTATGGTGAGGGTCTGGGCGGCGTGGGGTCGTGATAAAGGCAGTCCTTTGTTGAGGAAGCATGCTGTTGCCCACCAAGAAAAATATTTTCTGAGACAATGTATTATAGGTATAAGAGTCTCCAGGTCTTGAGAGTGTTGACACCAAAGACTTTTTAGGTATCATTGAAGTTTCTTCATATGCAGTCTGGCATATGGAAGGAGTAGAATGCAAGATGCCATGAACCCCAGAGCTTGTAGGATTTTCCTTGCAGATAGTTGGGGTCTGGTGGCTAGTTGAGAGAAATAGGCTGTCAGGAAGGTTTGCTTTTCTGGTGTAAGGAATGCCATCTGGGATGCTGTGTCCAGGCTTGCTCTCAGGAATATAATCCTTTGGGTGGGTACCCGTTTGGATTTCTTTTCAATTATTGTGTACTCTAGGGAGGTTAGTAGGGACTTTACAAAGGCCAGGTGCTTGAGCAGCTTTTCCTAGCTGTCCTCAGAATTAGGCAGTCATCTAAGTATGGGTAAATGGGTATACTCCTGTGTCTGCAAAAGGCAATGGCCAGAGCCAGACATTTTGTGAAAACTCTGGGAGCAGTAGATAAGCCAAAGGGAAGCCCAGAGAACTGAAACTGCTGAGATACTGCCGTGAAACGGAGATATTTCCTGCATGATTCCCTGATAGGAATGTGGAGGTAGGCCTCCTTTAGGTCTAGGGTGGCTAGCCAAGCATCCTTGGACAGCATGGGTAGCAGCTGCTGGAGGGTGAGCATTTTTAATTTTGGGATCACCAGAAAGGTGTTTAGAATGGATAGATCGAGGATGGGGTCTCAGATGCCCTCTTTCCTGGGTACCAGAAAAAGTCTGGGGTAGAAAGCTTGTCCTTTCTGTTCTGCAGGAACGTGCTCTACTGCCCTCATGGAGAGCAGGGAAAGGACTTGTTTTTGCACCTTTGCTCACTGGTTTGGAGGTAGATCTGGGAACCCTTCTGGAGTTGGAAGGGTATGGAAAGAAAATCTGTATCCCTGGGACACTATGTTGAGAACCCAGTGGTCATTGGCAATGGTGGCCCAGGTGTTTGCATGAAAGGAGAGTTTTCCTCCTAGAGGTAAGTGGAGGTGGGCAGAGGGAGGGGGTGGGGGAGGAGAGTCACTGTGAGTTCTTACCATAATGAGGTGGCTTAGAACTCCCAGGTTTTGAAGTGGAGGTAGTCCATTGCTTAGATCTCTGCATTCCCTGTGGCTGCGGTCTGTGGGGTCTGGTTCCCCGGGGTCTGGGCTGAACTGACCTGGTGGGAGCAGGAAAGGACCAGTGCTTGGAGGGAAAATGCCTGCTGAACCTAGGTGGCTGGACCTGTAAGAAATCCTTAACTGTCTGCATAGAATTTGCTTTTTCTTCCAGCCTTTTTAAGACTTCTTCTGCCTTAGTGCCAAATAAGTTGTCTTTGTGCAAGGGGGTATCCAACAATTTAGATTTAACTTGGTCTGGCAAGGGCTGTTCCTTAAGCCATGCATGCCTTCTAAGGACAGAACCGGTGACTGCTGCTCTGCAAGAAGCTTCTAGGGCATCAAAACCACAGTGCAAGGTGTGTTTCATTACTTGGCTGGCAGAAAGCATTAACTCTTGCAACTCTTTAGATTCTGCACAAGCAGGAAAAGAAGACATTTTTTGTTTGAGGAGTTCCAGGGTATGTTGCTGAAATTTTAGCATATGGAACTGACAATTTAGTGCTCTGATAGCAAGAGTAACGGAGGTGTATACTTTTTTACCCCATCTGTCTAGTGCTCGGGAATCACTATCTGAGGGGGTGGGATTCTTAGCAGAGGTTGCTTTAATTCCTTTAGGCTCTTGAGAAATGACCTCAGGGTCAGCAGTAGGATTTCTAAAAAGAAATTTATGCGGGTCAGGGACTCTAATACCTGTGTGATTTTCTGGGTGCAGGAGGGAGGGTGTCAGGAGTAAAGCTGGATTTCAGGAAAACATCCTCCACAACATCCAGGACTGAGGGGATGGCCAGGGGTCTGTGCTGTGGAAGATCTAAGAATTCCCAGAGTCTCTTTTTAGACTAAGGGAAGTCTTGACTCCCATTGGAAATGCTTCCTTAAGGTGTGAATGGTTTCCCCAAAGGAAAAATCTTCTGGGGGAGAGGCTGAAGGAATGGAATCCTCTGCATCAGAATCCTCATAAACAGAGAGGGGTTGCATGTCTTCATACTCAGATGCATCAGAGTCATTGGACTCCTGTTCAGAAAAAAACTACAGGGGACAGATCTCTTTTTCTTTTGGAAAGGGTAGCCTGGCTTCCCCTGATCAGCATGACAAGGTCTTCCACCATTTTAAGCATTTGAGACTGAGGCAAGGAAGCAGGTGCCTGAGATTGGGTTGTCAGTTTCTTGGGTGTGGTTCATAACCTCGGCATAAGAAACTCGGTAGTTTTCGAAGGAACGGTAGTTGCAAAAGAAGTCGTCGGTTTGTGTCGAGAATCAGTAGTGCAATGGACTTCCTCAGAAGCTGGTGCCTGCTCAGCGGCTTCGAACCCATCCAAGGTAGAGACGACCGGAGGATCCTTAGTCAAAGAAGAGTTTTGTGGCATACCAGACTCTGAAAGGGTCTCGGTAGCAGCCTGCGAATCCACAGAAGCAGACATCAGGAGTTGCAAAAGCAGTTCACTGAGGACCAGAGAACTGATGACTAGCTTAACGGGAGCATCGTCGGTAGGTTTGTACCTGTGCAGTTTGTCTCCGTCTTTATCTTTATGTTTTTTCTGAAGATCTGCTGTCAGATGGCTTACCGAAGCCATATCGGAATTCGAGGACTGTAAGAGAAAATATCTAGCTACAATAAGGGCCCGACGACATATAGTTCTGGCGTTGAACAAAGCACAGAAGCGACAGCAGGGGACATCGTGGTCTGGGCCTAAGCAAGTGACGCAGTAAGAATGAAAGCCTCATCGTGGTATTTGCTTTCCACAGGCAAGACAATTGTTAACTTTTTCTGACATTGGTTAGTGCAAGAAAAAAGGATCCCCAATGGGGTACTTAGCTTCAGAAGACTTCGGCTTCAATTTGGAAGACAAAACTCAGGTAGCGGCCGACTGGCACTCATGCAAACTGCTTCTTCTTCGGGCTCCACAGCAAGAAAGACTGATGTAATGGCGTTGGCTGCCTTACTTTATACTACTGATGACCTGACGTCAGTCCTGAAGCGACAGCAACCGGCGCAGAAATACTAAGCCTCTGGTATTCGGGCCGGCCGAGGGATACCCTGGCAGGGATAACCCAAATGCGATGACTGCAACAGTGAAACACGAAGAACATCTGCAAAACATCAGGAACTGAGAACTCTAAATGACAAGTTTGATGAGACGTAACCCAGAGAGCAAAAGTTTCCATTTATTAAAAATTACCTTCCATGTGGAGTCTTTCCAGGATGCGGATAGAATCCTTACAACATCCTGGGATAGAACAGGGTACATGGCCATCACTGGAGCTGAAGGAACCATGTGGTTAATTTTAGATTCTGGAAAACTGGATGAGGCTTCAAGGAGGGATGGAGTAGAAGATCCATGATTAGGTCTAAAAACCATGGAGGCCTCTTGAGATGAGGCTTAAGCAGATGAACCAAATATGCCTGGGCCAGAAGGGAACAATGAGAATTACCATTGCTCTGCACCACAGATCCTTCTGTAGGAATCTCAGAATTAGGGGAATTGGAGAGTAGGCAAACAGCATCCCAGAAGGTCACTGTTCAAATACAGCATCCCTTGGGATCTGTCTTGGGGGATATAAAGGCAAAGGAAGTGTTGTATTCGGTGTTCACCACAAATGTAAAAACATTGCAGCACTAATTGTTCCAATGGCTGAAAATGACTCGAACCACAATTCGACTAAGAGACCACTCTTGAGTAATGAGGATAGTCATGCTTAGCCTGTCTGCAATATAGCTGGATTTCCCAAGAATGTGAGCTGCCATTAGAGAAAGCAGTGCAAGCCATTGCTCACCATCATGCTCTTATCGCTTCCCGACACAGATGGTACGACCTGGTCCATCCCTGCTTGTTTCTGTACCATAATACCATCACACCACAGGTCTAGATGGAAATCATACCCTGAGAGAGAAATTCTTTGAAGTTATTGGAATGCTAGAAAAACCACCCTCATCACCAATATACTGATGTGAAGGCCGGCCTCAAAAACATTTCAAACACTTCGGGCTATTTTCCCCAGAAATACCCAACTCCAAGGAAGAGGCATTCATTATGACTACCACTGCTACAAGAGAAAAGCTCTTCTCATGCGGACAAGTGGGAAAGAAAACCAGCAGCATAGATAATTATGTAAGTGTTTGTTAATGGAAAATCTGAGACTGTCCATCAGTTGGGATCAACGATTGCGCAACAACCACTGTCAACATCCTCATGTGGTAAAACGTAAAATAAACCATCAGAATAAAAGCCATTATACTTAGAGCTCTCAGGGCCAAGGAGGCTGAGGGTTTGAGGTGTCAAAGGAGTTCCTGTATTGTCCTGTAGAGGATCTCATTCTTTCTGATTACTATCCGTCAAACTGTCCAGATGGCAGCCAATGAACCGCAAGCATTGGGTTGGCTCCAGTTGAGATTTCTTGACACTGACTGGTATGTCCAAAGACAAACAAATCTGGAGAAGGTGATAACTGGCTTCTAATAAAAATTCTATTGTTGGGGCATTCCAGGAGCCACTCATCTAAATATGTAACACACTGGTCCTGTGAAGTCAGAGACGGGCTATGACTACAGCCATGTACTTGGTGAACACTCTGGGAGGGGCTGTGGTGAGACCTGTGAAGATAAGTGAAGGCTGCCAGCCTAGCCAGACAGAATTTTGTAGATAATTCTGTCATTTGTAAATATTAATATAAGCCACAGGCTTGTTCTCTTAAATGGGAAAAAGTGGTGTTAAATGTGGAACTGCAAAAATGTAAATGCACTCTGCTGTAACAAAGCTAACAAGTCAATTATTTGGTGTCAAAACTTGGAGCAGACATGTCTGGATGAAAGAATTCTGACTATTGTCTTGAGACCAGAGTAATTGCTAGAATTTTCATGCATAAATTATTTTATTGTTCTGGCTTCCTGACCAGCTGCAAGATCAAGGGCTATTAACCTCTGAGAATCTGTTAGCCTGGGAACCAGAAAGAAATGATATAATCTAAAATTAATCAATGGTACTGTGTTATCAATTTAAGGACAGACAGAATGAAAGCATTAGAGTATTTTGTCTTGAGAACACCCAACTCAGCACTGCCTGTGTCTAGATGCAAGTAGGATTTTAGAACTGTGTTTACTCTAGATATAGCAAGGAAACAGAAAGATGAGAGTAGTTTGCTTTTCTGTGATGACAGAACTTTTCCACGGTATTCAGCATTTCTCTGTGATCTCTGAACTCTTGACTAGCACTGTGTAGCAAGAAGTATTGTCTTGTGTTTTTATTATTTATTAAATATTTTTAAGCCTTTCAACTGTGACTGTTTAATGTAGAGTTAACTTATGTTCTAGAGTACATTGCATGTAAATAGTGATGCTGTACCAAGTCACTCTAATAAGCCTTGACTGTTCAGTCACACTTGCCATTTGGATAATAATATTGCACAATAATAATTGGACACCCTTTCAGAAGGACCTTCATGTAGTTGATATTAGTGGGTGGTGGCAGCTGGTACTACCTTTTAGACTGGGCAGAAAAGAGGCACAGCTGGAACCTGTGCCAGCCTTCCCCAGGAGTGTCTGTGTGGCTGTATAAACTCTCATCTCAAAGTGTGTGTGTGTGTGTGTGTGTGTGTGTGTGTGTGTGTGTGTGAGTGGGCAGGGACACAAAGCACTGGTTGGACAGAGGGTGCTGGAGGTTTTAGCTTGCCCACTAGGCTGAGATCTGGACCCTATAGCTGTGCCAGTGGGGAGTCTTATTGGGAACCTGAAATGAAAGGGAGCAACCAGCCCCAGACTGACTGTGATCTGTGTGTGCTCTTCAGGGAAATTGTAATTTACTGTGTGTGCATTTATTATCCTTTCCTTATATGGACGCCCCTCATTGGTGAGGATTGAGGCTCCTTAATTGCTGGGGCCAGTGCATGGGCATCGCATATTAATTGTTTGGCAGTGGTGGGATATCCACACCACATATGAATTGGTTAGCAAAAACTAATTGGCTTGTAGTGGTGTGGGTAGAGTGAATTCCTGTAGCTTGTGCACAGTGATCACTGAAGGTGTTTTTGTACTCAATCAGCCACGCAGTGAATACTCAGTTCAGATCACAACTGTTTTATTCCTTTTGTTAGCTTAGTTTAGTCAGGTAGAGCAGGCATGTCAGCAGAGGAGTACAGAAAGCTGACAAGGAGCCAGCTGGCTGAGATGTGCCAGGCTAGGGGACTGGTGCATGGAAACCTGACTAAGGCAGACATGATTGCAGCTTTTGTCACAGCTGCATAAGAAAACAGCAACCAGGAAGATGATCAGACTGGAAGTGGAGATGTACCACCCTCAGAGAATGGACAGCTCAACCTTTCTGCAGAGGACTTAAAAATCCATCTGGAGCTAAAGCGACTTAAGTTGGAGGCCAGGCATGTGGAAATAGAAGCAGCTGAGAAACTGAGGCATCCAGAGAGTGAGGACAAGGAGAAACTGTGATGTTTGCAAGCCGAGGAGAATGAGAAACTGTTATACCTGGTAGCTGAGGAAAAGGAGAGGCAGCATGAGAAGGAGATGCTGACTCTTCTCCAGAGTCATGGAGGTAATGGGGAAGGGAGTAACTGGACGCCAGAAGCACAAAAGGTCAGTAAATTTCTTCCGCAGTTTAAAGAGGGGGATAATACTGATAGTTTCATTCATATGTTTGGCAGGGTATGTAAACAGTATGATGCTGACCAAAGGCTTTGGGTTCAGTTCCTGATCCCCTTACTCCATGGTAAAGCTGTAACTGTGCTGTCCAAAATGTCTGACACTGCATGTTTTGATTATACTGCTGTTAAGAATCAATTGTTAGAATTGTTTAAGCTAACACCTGAAACATATAGGAAAAGTTTTGTGAGCACAAACGCAAGGCAGATGAAAGTGTGTGTGAATATGTTGCTGAACTGAGCACTTATTTTCATAGGTGGGTGAGTGGATGTCAGGTCACCACTTTTGAAGGGCTGGCAGACCTTTTGGTGAGGGAACAAGCCCTTAGCACTTTGCCTGAGGACATGATGATCTGGTTAGCTGATAGACAATGTGCTACTTCAGATGAGTTGGGGAAAAAGAGAGACTATACCGCAAGCAGGGCATCCCTGCACAGAAAATGGACACCCAGTACTGCTCATGGGTCTAAAGGAACCCATGGTGAGCAGCACAGACTGCCACAACAGAATCTGCTAGTAGCAGGGGGAAGCCACTAGTCCAGGTACACGTCCAGGACCTAGGGTTAAATGTTTTGAATGCAACCAGTGGGGCCATGTGGCATAAAGATGTCCACGGAGGCAAGGTGGGGAACAAAAGGTGAGAGAGACAGTAAATGGGAAACACAAAATGCCAATAGTGGGTTGTTTTGAGACACCCAGGGTACTGAACTGCCATCCTGCAGATGTCCTGATACGGAAGGATTTGGATGAGGCAGTACCATGTGCTTATGCAGTTACATGCAGTCAGGGTAGGAGACAAGCATGCGAGTCTGGTAGCCTGGGGAGACCCAGACAGACTGCATACTTGCAGCCAGGACTGGTGAGGTGGTTACTTCAGGGAGGGAGCTACGCTGTAGCAGTGAGACTGAAGGTGAGCCACAGCTGCTTGGGGGTATTGATGTTCCCTTGGACAGAGTGACTGCAAAGGTAGAGGGGAGTAGTAGTACCCAGGCTGAGAGTGAGGCACCACTGTCAAGAGGATGCCAGACTTCCTGTGGAAGAGGAGCTGGGAAGGGTTACAAAGAGAGTTGAGACAGGCTCAGCTCTCAGACCCTACACTGCAAGGCCTGAGGCAGGTAGCAAGTAAGGCAAACGAGTCTCAAGAGAAGGGGGAATCTGTATAGTGGGACAAAGGGTTACTGTACAAAGAGTGGATCCCTGAGGGAGAGCTAGAAGGTGAGAGGATACAGCAGTTGGTAGTGCCTAGAGCCTACCATCAGGCGCTTCTAGCCATAGCCCATGATATTCCCTTTGCAGGTCATATGGACATAAAACGTACAAAGAGCCGTATTATGCAGAATTTCTATTGGCCTGGAATTTCCAGAGATGTAACAGGGTACTGCAGGACCTGTGAGCAGTGCAAAAAGGTAGGCAAGGCAGGAGACAAGGTGAGAGCTCCTTTGATGTCTTTGCCTGTGATTGAGAAGCCATTTCAAAGGGTAGCTATGGATATTGTGGGGCCTCTGAGTACCCCAAGTTCCACAGGTAAAAAGTATATCCTAGTGGTAGTGCATTATGCTACACGATACCCGGAGGCAGTGGCTCTGTCCTCCACTGAGGCAGAAAAGGTGGCAAAATGCTTTGTTACAGATTTTCAGCAGGGTAGGTTTCCCAAAAGAAATACTGACTGACAGAGGTGCCAATTTCATGTCAGACCTGCTGGCTTGTCTGTGGACGTCCTGTGGGGTGAAGCACCTGAAGACCACCCCTACCATCCCCAGACTAATGGTCTTGTTGAGAGGCTAAACTCTACAATCAAGTCCATGCTACAGGCATCTGCAGACCAGTTTAAGAGGGAGTGGGACAAATATTTGCCCCATCTGTTTGCT
This sequence comes from Protopterus annectens, assembly GCF_019279795.1. Lineage (NCBI taxonomy): Eukaryota > Metazoa > Chordata > Ceratodontiformes > Protopteridae > Protopterus > Protopterus annectens. Next base: position 557,813,395 of record NC_056736.1, read on the forward strand.
TATAGAGATTCTAGAGATTCCCCAGGAATCCACAGGTTTTTCACCCTTTGAGTTGTTGTACGGGTACAGGGTAAGTGGAACCCTAGATTTAACTCGTGATGAGTGGGAAGGTGTGAGTGAACCTCACAAGGAGTCTGTTGTGGCATATGTCCTAAACCTCAGGAAAGGCTCAGGAAACTCATGGGCTTGGCCCAGGAGAACCTGGCAGAAGCCCAACAACAGAAAAAGGTGTGGTATGACAGGACTGCTCAAGCTAGAGGGTATGCTGTAGGGCAGCAAGTAATGGTTTTCATTCCTGTCAGACACAACAAGCTGCAAGCAGTTTGGGAGGGACCCTACAACGTGGTAAGAAAGGTAAGTGATGTTAACTACATGGTGGAACTGCTAGGCAGGATGCAGGGGCACAAACTGTACCATGTTAACATGATGAAACCTTACCATGACATGGAGGCCCTTGTACTGAGCATTTGCAGTGGATTGCAGGAGGAGTCTGAGGGAGATCTGGTGACCGATCTCCTCAATGACGCTCAGACTGACACCTCAGTGGAAGGGGTAGCAATGTCCCAGCAGCTATCTCTTACCCAGATTTGAGAAATCCGAGCAGTGTTACAGGACTTTGGGGACACGTTCATTGGGAAACCAGGGTGCACCCACCTGGTGCAGCACCAGGTGGAGACAGGACCCCAAAGGCCTATTAGGCAGGCCCCTTATAAGGTGCCCGAGAGAGTCAGACTCTGAGGGAGGAGATACAGGAGATGCTGGAACTAGTGGCGATTCAAGAGTCAAACAAACAGTCCCTGGGCCTCCCCAGTGGTGCTGGTGCCAAAGAAGGATGGTAGCACCAGTTTGTGTGTGGACTACAGGAAAATTAAATACTCACACAGAGTCAGATCCTTACCCCATGCCTAGGACAGACAAGGCCCTAGAGCAGCTGGGTGGGGCTAAGTATCTTACAACCATTGATCTTACTACGGGTTACAGGCAGGTGCCCTTGACTCCCAGTGCTAGAGAGAGGTCAGCCTTTGTGACTCCTTTTGGCTTGTATGAGTTCACAAAGATGCCCTTTGGGATGAAAAATGCCCCAGCAACTTTGCAAAGGCTGGTAGATCATATCTTAGCAGGAGGGTTTGCCCTTGCTTACCTAGATGATATTGCCATCTACAGACATTCCTCACAAGAGCACCTTCAACATGTCAGGAAGGTGTTGGGCAAATTACAAAGGGCAGGGTTGACCACCAAGCCCAACAAATGTCAGGTGGCTATGGCAGAGGTCTCCTACCTGGGACAGAGTGGTGAGTGATAAGATCAGGCCAGAACCTGCCAAAGTAGAAGCCATTCAGGCATGGCCTGCATCCATTACCAAAAGGCAGGTGAGGGCATTCTTAGGGGCAGCGGAGTACTACAGAAAGTTTGTCCCCAGTTATAGTATTATAGCAGCTCCCCTCACAGACCTGACCAGGAAGAACAGGCCAGATAAGGTAGTGTGGACCCCAGCATGTGAGCAGGCATTCCAGGAGCTTAAGGAAGCTTTGGGAAGACCCTCTGTGTTAGCCAGTCCAGATTACACCAAAGAATTTGTTGTACAGGTGGATGCTTCGATCCATGGGGTGGGGGCTGTACTTAGCCAGATTTCTTCAGAGGAAGAAGAGCACCCAGTGGTTTACCTCAGTCGTAGGCTCCAACCCAGGGAGGAATGCTATGCAGCTGTAGAAAGGGAATGTCTACCACAGCATGGGCACTGCAGAATCTGTATGGAAGAAAATTCACTGTAGTGATAGGTCACAATCCCCTAACATGGTTAAAACAAAGCCAGCCAGCAAAATGCCAAGTTGCTAAGATGGAACCTAGGGTTGCACACATATGTCAGTGCAGCACAGCAGTGGGATTAGCAATGCCATTGCAGATGGGCTCTCAAGACAGGGAATGGGGTAAGGTATACTCAGCTAGACCTAACCCTCTCAAGCAACGTTTCTCATGGGGGGGGGGGGGTCTGAAGACAGGTGAAGGCTGCCAGCCTAGTCAGATAGAATTTTGTAGACAATTCTGTCATTTGTAAATATTAATATAAGCCACAGACTTGTTCTCTTAAATGGAAAAAAGTGGTGTTAAATGTGGAACTGCAAAAATGTAACATAGCACTCTGCTGTAACAAAGCTAATAAGTCAATTCTTTGATGTCAAAACTTGGAGCTGATATGTCTGATGAAGGAATTCTGGCTATTGTCTTGAGACCCGCGCTAATTGGTAGAATTTGCATGCATAAATTATTTTATTGTTCTGGCTTCTTGACCAGCTGCAAGATCAAGGGCTATTAACCTCTGAGAATCTGTTAGCCTGGGACCAGAAAGAAATGATGTAATCTGAAATTAATCAGTGGTACTGTGTTATCAATTTAAGGACAGACAGAATAAGAGTATTAGAGCATTTTGTCTTGAGAACATCCAATGCAGCACTGCCTGTGTCTAGATGCAAGTAGGGTTTTAGAACTGTATTTTCTCTTAGATATAGATAGGAAATAGAAAGATTAAACTAGTTTGTTTTTCTGTGATGTCAGAACTTTTCTACAGTATTAAGTATTTCTCGGTGATCTCTGAACACTTGACTAGCACTGTGTAGTAAGAAGTATTGTCTTGTGTTTTTATTATTTATTATTAAATATTTTTAAACCTTTCAACTGTGGCTGTTTTATGTAGAGCTAATTTAAGCTCTAGAGTACATTGCATGTATATAGTGATACTGTACCAAGTCACTCTAATAAGCCTTGACTGTTCAGTCACACTTACCATTTGGATAATATTGCACAGTGATAATTGGACACGCTTTCAGAAGGGCCTTTGAGTAGCTGATATTAGTGGGTGGTGGCAGCTGGTACTACCTTTAAGACTGGGCAGAAAAGGGGTACAGCTGGAGAACCTGTGCCAGCCTTCCCCAGGAGTGTCTGAGTGGATGTATAAACTTTTATCTCAAAGTGTTGTGTGAGCTACTTGGGCAGGGACATAAAGCACTAGTTGGACAGAGGGTGCTGGAGGTTTTAGCTTGCCTACTAGGCTGAAATCTGGACCCTACAGCTGTGCCAGTGGGGAGTCTTAATGGGGACCTGGAGAGAAAGGGAGCAACCAGCCCCAGACTGACTGTGATCTCTGTGTGCTCTCAATGGAAACTGTACTTTACTATGCGTGTATTTATTATACTTTCCCTACATGGACACCTCTCTGGTGTTAGTAGTGAGGATGGAGGCTCCTTGATTGCTGGGCCAGTGCATGGGGCATCACAAGACTGAAGGGAAAGGCCTTGAACTGACAGTAATTGGTTCCAACTCAGAAGTGAAGAAACCTTTTTGGAAGCTGGAGTGATTCTGATGTGCAAGCATCCTGAAGGTCAAAGCAAATGTAGTTCTCCTTTAGACGAGGTACAATTGACGGCACTGTGACCATTCTAAACAGGGTCGTCTTCACCTACATTTTCATGTAGATGAGGTCCAAAATTGGCCCGAGGTCCTTGTTCTTCAAAACAAAAAGAATTGTGACTAATGACCTGACTACCTGGCCCGGTGGGTTCTCTTGGATGGCTCTTTTCATCAATAAGGATTGAACTTCCTTTTCAGACACTTAACTGGTGGAGTGGAACCTGATCAGCTGCCCTTGAGATTTGGGAGGGGGATGGAAAAAGGGTATGCGGCATCCCCCTTGATATTATCACTCACACCTAGGCATCCCGAGTGATGGCCAACCACATGGAGGCACAGGAGTATATACAACCCCCCCCCCCACGACTACCTCCAGATGGGAGCAGTTAGATAGCCCTTCAGGAACAAGATTGCTGGCAGGTCAAAAATAGCATGTGTGATTCTGGGTTCCTTGGGCCTCCATGACTTCTGGGGTCTGCATCTATTAAAGGGCCCACCTCTGCCACAAGTGCCCCATCAGAAGAGGAGTCAAAGGGAGAATGTTTGAACTTCTAGAAATAAAGATTTGGAGCCCTTTTTGGTTATAATTGTATGGTCTCTGTGGGTTCTCAAATATCACTTCCAAGGCAAATGACTTCCCACTCTGCTCACACCTCTGCATGCATTCCTTGACAGTGAGGCTACAAACATGGGGAACTATCACATGGCACATTGATAAAGAATGCTTTGAAACAGTCCACACCGTCACACAGGTGGAGCCAGTTAAGGCACTTCATGCAGATGTACAACCCACTGCCCAAGCCAGTCCATCAGCTACCTTATGTACGAGTCACATGAAAAAGTTAGTAATGTTATATATTGTATTCAAGGTCACCTCCATCTGCTTCCTTGAGTCTGGTGTTGAAGTTTCTTTTGAGTATCTAGTCCTTGCTTGGCCAGGTCCCTATGAGGTCTGTTCATGTGTGTGGCATAGTTTCAAGGCCATGATTACAAAGGTGTAAGAAGCATATGCCAGCTTCCTTAATCAGTCAGTTGCCATATCTTCGATCAGTTACTTCTTGGTGGCAGTAGAGACAATGATGGAATCCACCAGGGGACCCCATTCATCCAATATTGCCTGCTCTTGGTTGGTCTCAGTATTTTGTTAGGCATCCTTGGAACTACCTCGCAAAATTCAGGCTCTTGCCATGACTTCCGAACAAGCCAGATATATCAAATGATTGACTGGGGGAAGCTAAGCCTCAAATAAGACCTTGTCAAGAGGAGGGGCGGGGTTCAGCAGATCAGGTACCTTTTTGGAGCTTGAGCTTCAGAACTTCACCAACTGCAACATTTATTTATTTATTATTGATTTTATTTTATATTTGTTGACTGGGATAGTCCGACTGGATACATGTCCATTTTCAGCGGAAGCCCGGGGAGAAAAGCTCCAGGATAATAATTCACATTGAACATTTAGTAAAAGCTAGTTTCAAGCAGATTACAATCATAAGCAATACCAGCATTTAGCACATATATTACTAATTTATTATGAAACACTTTACAAAACATAAAATTATTTTCAAAGTTAAACATACATAACATTACATTCAGGTTTAAGACACACTCAGATGAACTCTAAAGGGAGCTCTCTCCATCATCCAAGTCAGACAGAGAGAGCTCTAGATGCTTTCTCTTGTTAAGTCCCCTTTCTCAAAACATCAGGTGGGGGGTATCTGAGTCTTCAGAGGAGGGAAAGGGTGCCCGAGCCATTTGAGGCTTAAAGCTATACACTGACCACTGGTCACATGTGTGGTCTGAAGAGTAGTAGAAGAGTGCCCAGGGGTGGAAATGTGACCCATGAAGCCTCAAAGATGGAGTTACATGTGGGTACAGAAATCTGGGTGTCGAATGTTGATCTTGTCCCCCTCAGGACAGGAAGATGACCTTTCAACACTAATTTGCTTCTCCTATGTCCTTTGTCTGAAGGACATGCATATATGGAAGTCCACTGTCAAATGATCAATGATAGTAAACACTAATTTTTATGAATGTGCTAGTTTGGGGGTGGGGGGTGAATCTTGCGCCTACATTAAGAACGCTTAAGGCTTCTCTCTCCTTGTCATTCATGACTACAGAAAAAGGTTCCATGGATGTCAAAGAAAGTCAAAAGACATGACACACACACAAAATAACTGACCATACCAACAACTATATTATACCCAAAACTCACTTGTAAGGGCCAAGAATAACTATCCTACAATTACATGTCATCCTAAGGCAAAGGACCCCAAGAAAGAAAGGCCTGCAAAGTTGCACAACTTAGAGAGTGTAATAAGGAGAATAACAGAAAGAAGAAAACAATGTCAAAATTGCATCAACAATTCCTAGTTACGTTCTATAGATGAAAGCAGCAAAAACTACACAAAAAAACATTTTTATATGGAAGCAGTGGCATACTTAGCTGCACATCGTAGATTCTACCATGATGGCAGTAAACGAGATTTGAGGGAAGCTGGGCTAACAGGGCAGGTGCACTATGGGAGGGAAAGGTTTGAAGAGCTCGATTCTTGAGCACTATCTATGCTGGTACAGATCTGACAAGAATCTTGAAGACCCAATAGTCTGATCGGATGGAACTAAATGTACCTCCATATGCGATTCTAGAGGGGGAAAAAAAAACACCAGCTACTAGATCACCCTTCTCTACTGCAGAGGAGAGAGAGCAGCAAAACCTAACTTTCTGGATTCTATTTGTGATCCAGTTTGCTATCCAATCAGTTACATTGGGATTAACATTTAGCTGGGACAATGTATCTATTATACAAAAGTATAGGATGGTGTCAAACCCCACTGCAAGGTCTAGATATGCAGATTGTAATGATCTGGCCTCACCCATTGCTTCAATAACCTTCTCAAAAATGTCAACCAAAACACAACTGTTTGGTGTCTATCAGTGCAATCAGCATAACCCTGAGGTCACAGGGGCTCATGCAGACATTATCTCAGCATCATCTCCATGGGAATAATGAATGAAGGAAACGACAATTGTAAAAAGGAGGAGAAGGAAACTCTAGAACATCTAGCATCAACAAGTAAAGAGATGCTATCAACTATGCCATTTGTTTAAAAATCTAGCACTGCACAAAATCTACAAAATATACCTTTAAAAGCAGCATCAGAGTCTGGTTCCCACAGGATAAGTCTACTATGAAAAGAAACTGGCATGGAAGAGCACACATTTTATGCAAAGTATGGCTAGCACACTGCATGGACAGATGGAAAGACACCTCATACGGAAAACAAAAACGTTAATTAAAAAAAACAGTTTCATCCCTTAGACACTGATATATGCATGCTAGATTCTCAAGAAGACTATCATCCTTAAGATGTGTGATCCTCCAGTAACACCTTTTAAAATTCACATACACTGTAATTATAAGCAAGACCCTCTGGGATGGAGGGGATCAGCACTAGTAAATGCAGAAAAAACGGTCATCATGTAAATTAATGTTGCAGGCTTCAAACTGCATAAAGCATATGATCTGAAAGTCCCAATCATTAGACCCCCAGAGGAAAACTATGAAATAATTTTTACAGTCTCCATGGAGAATTGTCATAGAATGGCTTATAAGTGGAAACACAAATGCCACAATCACTGGTCCCTGAACAGAGAAAGGTTACAGACTGGAAGAATGATTCATATGGCAACAGCAACAACTGCTCAACAGGGCTAGCTATACATGGAGAAGGATAAAAGTTAACTAGAAATTTCAACAGACCAAGCACAACTTCTAAATGCTTCTACTTCTGACTATATAATCTTCCCCTAACAAATACACATTCCAGTGGCCTGTACACAAAACTTAACAAGGAAAGGGCATCCTATTCAAGAGTATCCTATTTTGTATCAGTAGCCAAAAAGCTCAACAGAACTGATTGAATTACACTCTTTACCTACCCATACTGACAGACTGTATGAAACAAATAATAGAAATGTGAGAAAGGAACGCTAGATATTACATTGTTTCTACTACAAAGAAAAACATTTATTGGTGAACCAGTTCTTACATTCCTCATAGAAAAAAGTGTTACCAGTTGCACAGAGTAGAAAGAAGCTTGCTGAAAGGGCTAGGCTACTGGAACAGTGGTAGGACATTTGAAACTATTGCCCGCAACTGAAGACAGACTAACAACTCAGGAACTGGCGATCCAGCTGGTGTGGGGTACCACACTGTAAATTCCAAGTCTTCTTCATTGAGGGGTTGCTGTAAACAGGCACTCTCTAGTTAAAAAAAAAATGGAAGGTGGTGTCACGGATAAATGCAACCTGCTTAAGTTACAGCAGAGGGAGGTAGGGCTGGGAAGGCTGAAGCAGATACCTTCCAGTCACACAAAAACACAGCACACAAGAGACACATATGATGTCACTGCATATGCTGTCCTAGTTAAGGACAGTTGCCCAAAATTCAAGTTGTAGCTCCACCCAGTAAATAAATAATCATCTTCCTCTTGCAACTGTGGCATCTCCTTTCCTAGAATCTGAGACAGTCACTTGGGGGAAGGGACTAAAGTTTAGTGACAGGGACCAAAGAAATTTAAAACACAGCTAAGAAGATTCAATCATCTCTCTAAATTGGGATAATAAAAAAATAACAGATTCAAAAAAAGTGTGAAGAGCTGTATTAGTAGGACTAAAGGCATCAAAGGAAATATTTCCATTGTCTAACAAGGTAAACAAATAAGGTTAGAAATAAAATCTGGAAGACAAAAATCCAGCATAACTACTACAGCTGGCCTAACCACAGGTAGTCAAAGAAGATGGCTGGACATTAAAAGGGAATTGAGTATCCTAATATCGGACACTGCTCATAAATGGATGAGACCCAAATGTCCCCTATACACCACATGGAACAGGAAGACATCTGCTGCAGACAATCAAATTGCACAAAGAATCTGAAAGTCACAAACTCTGCCAAAAGAACTGCCCCTAGTGATGTACCCCAGGGTTCATTCCTTGGGAAATTACTTTGGCATTTTCTTCTCAGAGGTCAAAGCAAGGATTCATGGCTAAGTCTGCCGATAACTGTAAACTTGGTGCCATCAAACTCCCTAGAGGACACCAAAATCTTCCAAGAGGGTCTTTGCCAAACAAATAACTGGTGTTAAAACCATGGACTAAAACTGAATGCCAAGAAATGTATAATTGCATCCTTCAGCAAGCACGACTCCCCTTTTAGGTATTACAACGACCTGTCCTTTTGATCATAATGTATCCACTGCTGTAATGCAGTCCTTTTTCATTGTGCAGCTTATAACTAAAGGAGAGATTCAACTTGTGACAGGGGAAAGTGAAGATATTGGCAAGGGATGGTGAGGATAGAGTCCTCCTATTAAATGTTGTGTATGACCCTGTAAGGCATTTGTGAACCCACAATACCATAGCTTCAATTACTTTTAGATCCTAGAGTTTACAGGTTCATAGGTTGGTACTGGGCTATCTGCCCGAAGGCATATATTAGCCCAGCCACATTGTGCGGTATTCACCGCCCCTTTAATAGTTTCCTAGACCCTTGTACTAGCAGCTAGTACCCTTGGCCCCTATCTAGTTGTGCTGTTGGTGTGATCCCCAGTGTGAACTTTCTGTTACCTATCCACTCATCAAGGTTCCTCTTGAAGAGTGATAGTGAGGGGCTCTGTCTTATGTAGCTCGGGACCCTGTTCCACAGTAAGGGAAGTCTCTGCGAAGGGAATCTATCCCTCCAGCATGTTCTATTCATTGTTGTGTTGAGGTTTATATCCCTAGAGCATGTAGCCCGAGTAGATTTGGTTTTGCTAAGATGAAGCATGTTCAACAATTCTGGGTTGGACATGGCTCTGTACGTTAGACAGAGATCGCCTCTGAGAAAGTGGTATGCAACAGAGAACAGTCTTAGCTTTTTCAATCGTGCTGCATAGGGCAACTGTTTGAGGCCAGTAATCCTCTTGGTTAGGTACCTCTGTGGTCTCTCCAGCTGCTGGAGATGTCTAGCCAGATACATTCCAATTGGTGCATTGTACTCAATAATGGGTCTGATGAGGGAAGAGTAGAGGGTCACCATTACATCCTTAGATCTTGATGCGAACCCTTTCGTGATCAGATGTGTCACATAGAAGGATTTTCTAACCACTTTGGCAACATGGTTATCAAAGGAAAGCTGACTATCTACTTGGGTCCCTAGATCCCTTATTTCTTCTTCAGATTTCAGGGGATTACCTCCTATGTTGTAGTTTGTGGGTAACTCTGTTTTTTCCAAAGGGGATTACTATGCATTTTTTTGCATTTAGCTTCAGACCATGGCTTTGACACCATGCATCAGTCTCATTTAGGCCCTTCTGGAGGATCTCCATGTCGGCCGGAGACTCTATTATAGCACCCAGTTTGCAGTTGTCCACAAACTTAGACAGCTGCAGCTCTTCCGTGCTTGCCTGTACTTCTGAGAAGTATATGCCAGACAGGAGGGGCCCCAGGACAGAGCCCTGAGGCACACCACTCATTACTGGTCTGGATTCGGACATAGATCCTGCTACTCTTACTTTATGGGATCTGTCTGAGAGCCAGTTTGCGATCCATCTTGTGACGTAAGAGTTTATGCCCAGGCTGGTGAGCTTATCAATAATACCTGAATGGGGAATGGTGTCAAATGCTTTAGCAAGGTCAAGGTAAGCCATGTGTACCTCCTTTCCCTTATCTACAGCCTGAGTAACTGTCTCAAAGAAATCCACCTGGTTCAGGAGGCATGATCTGTCCTTGATGAAGCCGAACTGTGTGGGGTCCAGCGACTGGAGGTTCCCAATCTCTCCATTTATGAGTTCCATAATGATTCGCTCCATAGCCTTACAGATCAGACTAGTCAGGCTTATTGGTCGGTAGTTCCCAGGGTCAGATGTGGCCCCACCCTTGTGTAGCGGGACCACCGTTGCCGTGCACCATTCTATGGGCACATATCCTGTGGAGAGGCTGAGACTAAACAGGGTATTAAGATGCGGGGTTAATTCCTTTTGGAGCTCGCGTATGACACAGCCTGGGACACCATCTGGTCTCATGGAGGCAGTAACGAAGCTGGATACTGCTCAGGTAAAAAAGGTGATTTATTTCCAACGAACAGACAATACAATATGAGTGCTTTCGGGCGGTTGCCCTTCATCAGATAAAAAACATTACTAGTAAAACTTCTATTTAAAAAACAGTTGACCAATCAAAACTCAGTAAAAAACCCGCCTTTTGCTTAATGTTGGCTTAAGGGGGACTACATCATTTAAGCCTGGATCCCTATGTGCTGTTAACTCTAGGATCCATCTAGATTCAGCTAACTCAGTATTTAATCTAATGTCCCCCCCCCTATTTGTCAACTTTAAATTTACAATGACCCTGAACATAAACCTATGTGTGGGGTGATCCCTAACATGCCTATATAAAGCATTATGTTCATCATTATTCCTGATATTAGGACTTGTAGGACCACTGATTTAGTGTACATAGCTGAGTGTAGCTCATGTCCGTGTTTTTATGTAGGGAAGACCAATCAAATGCTGAAGGCTAGGATCCTTCAGCATATTTCTAATATCAGGAATAATGATGAACATAATGCTTTATATAGGCATGTTAGGGATCACCCCACACATAGGTTTATGTTCAGGGTCATTGTAAATTTAAAGTTGACAAATAGGGGGGGGGACATTAGATTAAATACTGAGTTAGCTGAATCTAGATGGATCCTAGAGTTAACAGCACATAGGGATCCAGGCTTAAATGATGTAGTCCCCCTTAAGCCAACATTAAGCAAAAGGCGGGTTTTTTACTGAGTTTTGATTGGTCAACTGTTTTTTAAATAGAAGTTTTACTAGTAATGTTTTTTATCTGATGAAGGGCAACCGCCCGAAAGCGCTCATATTGTATTGTCTGTTCGTTGGAAATAAATCACCTTTTTTACCTGAGCAGTATCCAGCTTCGTTACTTTGTTTGTTTGCTTTGGATTTTTACGTTTGCTGGGTTTTGGCAGAGCAACACCCTTCATTCTTTGGACTCATGGAGGCAGTGTTTTTAGCTTTAGATGGAGCCTTTGTTACGCAACGTATCAGTAATAACTGGACTTACATAATCCCCCTGGAACGGTAATAGGCCCTGTAGGTGGTGAGGGGGGGGGGGTATTTGCACTGAACCGGTCAGCCAAGATGTTGGCAATGTCAGAAGGGTCAGTGTATTTTGTTCCATTTTGTACTAGCTTAGAACAGACCTGAACGTTGCCATTTAGGTTTTTGACGTAGCCATAGCAGGCCTTATGGTTATCCTTGGCATCATTATGCATTATGTACAACTTCATAAGGTACACTGTTACATACTTTAGCTAGATCAAGGTAAGCTGTACAAGTACATAAATTAATGTAGGGTGGCCATCACACACACATTATGGATGGAGTTAGTTTTTAATGCTCTGTTAAAACTGTTGAAAAGAGGATATACTTGAAAATTTATGACTGCACAAATTAGGCTTATCTGCTCCCATGGAAATGGTGTTTCTGACCTTACTGAGGGCACAAATAACCATGACAGATGTAATTTCACATTGAATTTTATTGTCTGAAGGAAGAGAGGATAGGATAAGATCATAAGATCTTAGAAGGTTACAATGCTAACAGCTCTTGCGCATTTTTAAGCCTAGACATTCATGCCCCAATTTTCCCCTGAAATCTGCTCTAAATCTGTATACAGGTGTGTTAGGAGTACCTCTTGGTTTTATTATGGAGATACCATTATGTTGCAACACAAAATGTATTCTCCTTCACCTTCACTTTTAGAATATGGTTGCAGTAGGCCTCATTATTGTCACCTGTCATGATATCCATCCATCCACAACCCTTTTTCCCCATTTTTGCACATGGGGTCAGGGTGTCACTTCAACAGTAAATCATCTAGCGCCAAGATTCACACCACTGGGTGACTCTCATGGTTGTTCTTCCATACCACCCTACACACACTCCTATGACCGATTTAGACTATCCAATCATGACATTTTATATCAAATGAAGCTTTGCTTCTATTGATTGTTCTAGGGAGTTCTTTTCAGATGGCCGTGGCCTTAACTTTGCTGCACTGGGTGGGCAAAAGTCTAAAGGCTTTGCATGCTTTTTCATTTGCTTATAAAAAAGCTTGGTTTTGCAACTCCACCATTTAGGTTTACAGAGGAATTTCTTACCATTTATACCTCACAAAGATGAATCTGCTGATGTTGCCATTTAAACAGTTGTAGTGGGTTATGTATGATTCACCAGTAGGTTGCGAGGAAAGCCTAATAATAACCACATCTGACTGATGTAAGGTGACTACGGAGTACTGCAGTTGTTACTTGAAAAATACTTAAAAGATGGTATCAGTTAAGTTTAAGCATATGAAGAATGTTACTATACTGTGGTCAAAGGAAAACAGGGGTCGGGTGATGTTTAACTTGGCATGGTCAGCAAGGATGCCAACAAACTAATGGGCACAGTATTTTTTCATATAAGGGGTGGCGTAAGCCACAAAAATTTGGGCTATGCTTATAAATGCCTTAGGGCAGATAGCCTAGTATAAACCTATGAACCTATGAACCTATGGATGTTGGTCAGGAATATACTATATTTCCACTCCTGGTCGGCATTTATGTCACCTGTTCAAGATACTCAGTGTTTATGAAGTCTGATAACTTGTGGGCACAATTAATTGCTGAAGCACAACATTCCCAGTTACTGTGAACCTTGCTTGAAAAGAAAATGTCAAATGCTATCAGATTCTAAGTAATATTCTTTAAAACCTCTGGATGGCAAGAATTGTTACTGCACCAAATGGGTGTTTATCACATGGTTGGAGGCAAAGATCAGCAAAAGAGATTGAATATGAAGTAATTACACACTGACTATATTTATATGTACAAGACAGCACAGGGATGAGAATTCGCTCTTTGCCCACTGCAGTGTGATGTCAGAGTTAGTATATACAAAGTAGCGGGATGTGGGCTGCAAAAGACTTGCTAGTTTGCAAAAGAAAACTAAAAAAAGTCTTTTGCCTTTTTCCTAACTAGTCTTGAGCTACAATTGTTGGATTATTTTGCATTCAAATTCTTATCATTTCAGCCATTTGACATACACAAATTTCATATATACGTATATGTATGTGTGCACACGTGTGGTGTGTGTGTGTGACTTTCTCTACATACACACAACCATGGATATACATACATTCAGAAGCAAAATAACCTAGCAAGACTAAAAAACATAAGATGATTACTTTCTGACATTGATACACAATGTCTGTGCATTATCTGTTTTTGCACCAAAGTAAGGGACCAACATACAAACCAATCAAAAGGGAGCTATAACCAAAGCAGTCAAACTAAAACTAAAGCCCATAGTGCTACTGGCATTTGGCTTGAAGCCAAGCAACTAAAAATTTTACACTCAGAGTGGCAAATGTCATGCAGCTTCCTCTCAGTATCCAAACTGAAATTTTCACCCATAGGTGACAAAAGCTGCAGGACCTGCATCCTTAAAGGCATAAACATCAAGTAACCATCTTGCAGTTTCAAGAGTAGGTGCAAGCTCCCAGATGTTGTAAACAAAATGCGCTGGCTTCCTGGTACAGAACACAGACATCAAGAAGCTAGGTGATAGAGAAGTCTGTACCAACCTCATAGAAAAACAGACTACTCAGTTCTCAGTGATAGCAGTCACTGCCCGACTCCCAGAAACCAGCAATGACAACACCTTGAAGGAGAGAGATGTCAGCACTGCTTTCTGAAAGCAGTTGTCAGTGAAATGGACATTTCATCTGTCACACAGCTAACAAGGCTTTCCTGTGAAGAGTATAAGAAACCAACAATACACACAACAGTTAATTCATAGCAGACAATAACAGTGCAATGGTGTGTGTAACATCCCATTAGTTACTGAAAAGGAAATGTTGCAGTAGTCCAGCTATGATGGAAACATTAACAATACAAATTAACAAGATAAATTTACACAGCATAACAAAGGAGAAAGAGGCTAGGAATTTATAATTGGAAAATGTAGCAATAAGTTAAAGGGCAAATATGACTGAAATAGACAGCCATCAACCCCAAATTGTGGAAAGCCTATCCTGGTAAACCAGTGCATAAAAGTAATACAATAAAGATCATCTGATTTAAAATAAAGTGGAGCCTGTAAGAGGTAAAGATAAAAGGCGGCTCCTATGACTGATCAGTCAGTGTAAAATCAGGCAATGATTTCTTCTTTAAAAGCCACATTTTCTAACACTGGGCTCACAGAAAGTACAGTTGTGTACCTACCATAAATGTAGATGTTAGAGTGTATTCACTGTTGCAGTCATTACACTTGGGTTATCCTGCTGGCAGGCTAACTGCAGTCGGCCTGAATTCCAAAGTCCTGGTCCGGCGTCGGTTGCTGTCACCTCTTCCCTGATGTCAGTGCGCCAGGGGTATAAAAGATGCAGCCGACGCCATTTTCTTCAGTTTTTCTTGCCCCAGATGTCAGGTGCCCCCAAAAAGGTAGGCTAAAAAACATTGCTTATAAAGGCATGCACTAAAACAAACAATACCTTCATCTACAAGCAAATACGCCACATAGGTTGTATAGGATAGAGAAGTACAGATATGTCCCAGCAAAGAAAGGGGGATGGTGGGTGGGTAACCTGGACTGCAACAGTGAATACACTCGAACATCTACATTTATGGTAGGTACACAATTGTACTATGTTCATCGTGTTTCACTGTTGCAGTCATTACACTTGAGTTGAATCTCAAAGCTGAGGTTGGGCGGCTGGGTCTACATAGAATTAGGAGTGGCTACAAGGCCCTGCAGAACTGCAGTGGCAAAGCCTGCTCTGGATTTAGAGTAAAGAGGTAAGTGGTAGTGCTTAGTAAAAGTGTGCACTGAAGTCCAAGTTGCAGCCTCCAAAATATCCTTGGTTGGTACTCCTCTGGGGAAGGCCGCTGAGGTGGCTGCTACCCTGGTAGAATGTGGTCTAATGCCCTTAGGCACTGACTTGCCATGTTGTGAATAGCAGAAACGAATGCAGTGTCCTATCCATTTTGAAATAGTCTGCCTTGAGAGAGCCTTTCCTTGTGATCCCGCAGCATATGCCACTAAAAGTTGCTCAGTCTTTCTGAAAGCTTTAGTTTTGTCCAAGTAGAAGCGTAGCTGTCTGTGTATGTCCAAAGAATGCAGAAGTATCTCCCCTTTATTCTGTGGGTTTGGGAAAAAAGTAGGCAAATGAATGGTTTGGTTAAGAGCCACATTGGACACTAACTTAGGCATAAAAGTTGGGTTTGTCCTTAGAGAAACCCTGTCTGGATGGAAGATAATAAAAGGTTCCACAGCCATTAATGCCTGTAACTCTAAGACTCTTCTTGCTGAAGTTATTGCTAGGAGCAGAGCTGTTTTCCATAATAAGAATTTTATCTCAGCTGTATTGGCTGGCTCAAAAGGAGGCAGTGTGAATTTTTCCAAGACAAAATTGAGGTCCCATGCAGGTATTGGTGCTCTCCTTGGAGGTCTTATGTTTTTGGCCCCCCTGACGAACTGCCTAAGCAATGGATGTGAAAAAATAGGTGGGTCTGTATTTTAATGAGCTGAAATGGCAGAGGCATGGATCTTAATTGATGAGAAGGATAGGCCTTTGTCCAGCATCTCAGTTAGATATTGTAAAATCTGAGGAATATTTGGAACAAGCGTGTCTATTCCTTGTGCCTGGTTCCAAGCACAGAATCTCTTCCATTTTTCTGCATAAGATTTTCTGGTGCTGGGCCTCCTGGCCTCCAAAATAACATCCATAACCACTTTAGAGAGAGGTGTATTCTGAATGGTTACACTATCCACCATGCAGCTAGATTTAGGGTTCTGAGTTGGCTGTGCAGGATCTGATTGTTTTGTTGGGTCAGTAAATGAGGAATTTGAGGCAATGTCCAGGCTGGGCCTTGGGACAAGCTCCTTAGGATCGGGTACCAGTATTGGCATGGCCAATCTGGGGCAATTATTATCATTTGTGTCTTCTCTTGTCTGACCTTTAGGAGTACCTTGGGGAGGAGAGGCAGTGGAGGAAAGGCATATACTGTAAGGTTGTTCCAGCTGAATAAGGCATCCACTTTCCATGCTTGTTTGTGATAAGTCCTTGTGCAGAATCTCTGAAGTTGGCAGTTGTGAGGGGAGGCAAAAAGATCTATGTCTGGGCATCCCCATTTCCTTGTTATCATGCTGAAGATTTGTGGATCTAGTTTCCACTCATGAGGATCCATGAGGTTTCTGCTTAGTTCGTCTGCCAGAGCATTTGTTATTCCTGGCAGGAATTGTGTTTGCAGGTGTACTTGGTAGGTCAATGCTGTGTTCCACAAAATCATGGCTTGTCTGCAGAGGGGGTAGGAATGTGTGCCCCCCCTGCTTGTTTATGTACCACATAACTGTGGTGTTGCCCGTCTTTATCAGCAGCTGTCTTGGATGAAGTAAGTCCTTGAAGGCTGTCAGGGCATTATGTACAGCTAGCATCTCTTTTTGATTGATGTGAAGATGCCTTTGGCTTGGGGGCCATGTGCCCTGAATACATTTTCATGCCATGTGGGCCCCCCAGGCATAATCTGATGCATCTGTTGTTAGTGTTTGCCTAGCTGTGGGTAAAGTGAATGGCTGTCCCTTGTTGTGGTGACGGGCCTGTGCCCACCATCGAAACTCCTGTTGCAGGCAGGGAATGAGTGAAATTAATGATTCCAGGCTGTGGCAATGTTGAGTCCAAACAATTTTTGGTTTTTAGATACCATTGTAGTTTCCTCATATGCAGTCTTGCATATGGAATTAGCAGAATGCAGGAGGCCATGTAGCCCACAGCCTGCAGAATTTTTCTTGCAGTTAACTGGGTCTTTGTTGCCATGCTTTTGAAGTAAGAAGTCAGTTGCCTTTGTTTGTCTGGCGTGAGATAAGCCATCTGGGCAGTTGTATTTAAGCTTACACCCAGGAATATTATCTCTTGAGAGGGTACTAGTTTTGATTTTTCGTTTACTGTGTACCCTAGGCAAATTAGTAATCTTTTTACAAACGCCAGATGCTTTAGTAGAATGTCTTTGGTCTCTGCTTGAATAAGGCAGTCGTCCAAGTAAGGATATATTTGAATTCCTCTTTGTCTGCAAAATGCAATTACTGGTGCCAGGCATTTTGTGAAGACCCTGGGTGCAGTAGATAAGCTAAAGGGCAGTGCAGAGAATTGGTAGTGCATTGAGCCAGCTATGAATCTGAGGTATCTTCTGCAAGATTGTCTGATTGGGGCATGCAGGTATGCCTCTTTGAGGTCCAAAGCTACAAGCCAAGCCGTCTTGCCCAGCATGGGCAGAAGCTGCTGCAGAGTCAACATTTTGAATTTCAGAATGTCCAGAAAAGTATTTAGACTAGACAGGTCCAGAATTGGTCTCCATGCTTTGTCCCTTCTTGGTACTAACAAAAGTCTTGAGTAAAATCCTTGTCCCTGCTCTTGTTGTGGCACTGGCTGAATAGCCCTCATGTCCATGAGAGATGAAACTTGTTTTTGTGCCTCTGCCCATTGATTGTGTGGTAGGTCTGGCATACCTTTTGCCTTTGGAAGGGTGTGAAAGTGGAACCTGTAGCCCTGAGAGACTATATTTAGGACCCATTTGTCCTGGGTGATCGTGTGCCAATTTTGTGAAAAAAGTGCTAGTTTTCCCCCTAAAGGTGCTGCCAAAAGATAAATGCTTGGCATTGGCAGAGGGAAGTCATTGGGACTGTTTCCTATATGGCTGAGATTTGTCTTCTCCGCTTTTGGAGGTAGAAGCACCCCATTGTTTGGGCCTGTATGAGCCCTGGGGCTGTTGTTTGCCTCTAGGGCGTATGTATGTGCCTCTTTGTGGCCTGCCTGACAGGGGAAAGGACCAATTCTTAGAAGGCCAGTTCCTGCTAAATCTAGGTGGCTGTACCTGTAAGAAATCCTTCACTGTCTGCATACATTTAGCTTTATCCTCCCTTTTCTTCAACACCTCTTCTGCCTTAACACCAAACTAAGTATCATGCTGTAATGGAGCATCCAATAATTTTGCTTTAACGTGATCAGGCAGAGTCTGTTCCTTTAACCAAGCATGCCTTCTAATAACAGATCCTGTTACAGCGGCCCAGCAAGAGGCCTCCAGTGAATCATAACCACATTGCAAAGTATGTTTTCCCACTTGTTCAGCTGCATGCAATAAATCCTGCAATTCCTTGTTCTCAAAACATTCAGAATTTGTCAACATTTTCTGTTTTAACATAGACATTAAGTATTGCTGATATTTAAGCATATGAAACTGACAATTTAAAGCCCTTACAGTCAAGGTAGCAGAAGTGTAAACTTTTTTCCTCCATCTGTCCAGTGCCCTAGAATCTCTATCTGAGGAGACAGGGTTTTTTGCAGTAGCAGCTTTCACCCCTTTGGGACCCTGAGAAATACTTTCTGGGTCAGCAGCAGGGTTTTTATACAGAAATTTATGAGAATCTGGAACCCTGTAGTATCTGTCTGGCTTAACAGGTGCAGGAGGTAAAGAGTCGGGAGACAGGCCGGACTCTGAAAATACATCATCTACAATGTCTAGAACAGGTGGAATAGCAAGAGGTCTGTGCTGAGGTAGAAGAAGAAAGTCTCTGAGCCTTTTCTTAGAATCTGAATAATCTTGGCTCTCCCAGTGGAAATGCTCCCTCATGGTATGCAGGGTTTCCCCAAATGAGTAATCCTCAGGAGGAGAAGCTGAAGGAATATATTCTTCAGCATCAGAATCCTCATAGGGAGGAATAGAGTATCCTTGTTCTGAAGAGGAGTCAGAGGAAATGGAAACCTGATCAGAGGAATCATATTCAGTATCTTGCGCCTAGGCCTCTTATCAAGAGGGGGATGGGAACCCTTGATCAAAGTAATTAGGTCTTCATCATTTTGAACATCTGTTTCTTAGGCATGGAAGTCTGTCCTGGAGAATGCTGTACTTGTTTCCTTGCCTTTAAAACTGTTTTAGTCTTTGTCTTGGATGCTGAAGTTGGCTTGATATAAAGCTGTGTAGGTCTGAAAACACCCTCAGAAGCCGATGCCTGCTCTGCGTCTCCGGATCCATCTGAGGGATTAGTTTCCGAAGGCCTAATACCTTGAGTATCCAGAGGCCTAGTTTTCTCCACGTGGGAGTCGGAGGCGGCCTGTGGCTCTGAGGTAGCGGGTGTCAGGGGCTGCGAAAGCGCCTCACTGAGAACCGGCGAACCAGCGACTGGCCTAGAAGAGGCTTCGTCGTCGGTTTTGGACCTTGGATGCCTGTCCTTTTCTTTTTCCTTGCACTTTTTATGAATTCCGGTCATCGGTTGTTCCAACGGCATTATATAGTTAAACCTTCGGCCAAAGTAATGAAAAGCAAAATCGTACCGACACTTTATAGTGTGTTGGATGAATCTAGCACAAAACCGACAACTAGCAACGTCGTGATCAGGGCCTAGGCAAGGAATACAGTAAGAATGAAAATCCATATGAGGTATTTGCTTCCCACAAGAAATACAATTATTAACTTTTTCTGACATCGGTCTGGAGCAAGAAAAAAGTTTCCCCAACAGGGTACTTAGCTTTATAGAAGCCTTCGGATCTGAAATTCAATTTTGAAAATCTCACTAGTTGGCCGACTGGCACTTGCGAACTGCTTTTGCTTCGGGCACGGCACGGCAAGAAAGACTGAAGAAAATGGCATCGGCTGCATCTTTTATACTCCTGGCACACTGACGTCAGGGAAGAGGCGAAAGCAACCGACGCCGGACCAGGACTTTGGAATTCAGGCCAACTGCGGGTAACCTGCCAGCAGGATGACCCAAGTGTAATGACTGCAACAGTGAAACACGATGAACATCTGTGCACTAGTGGATTTGTTCAAGCAAAGATCGCTTCTGCAAAATGAAGTCTATTAGGAGAAACATTGAGTAGGAATCTAAGTTAACAGAGACGAGAAATCAATTTCAACTATGTTAATAATATTAATCAGTGAAGCTGTTCTAGCACATAAGTAGCTGAAAGTAAAAAGGTGCAAAAAATTAAGGCTCTTTGAAACTGAAGAGAAGGATCCAGAAGGGGTCATAAAGAAATAAATCATGAGTAAAAAAATTCACAGACCCTAGGAAAAAAATCTAGTAACATAATAAAAAGGGAGAAAAATAATAGTTGAAAGGAAGACCCAATTGGATTCAAAATACCAACTCACAGCACACAATGTTACAGTAATGAGATCTGGTAAGATATCACACAAATACTGTCTAAAAAGGACAAAGTCTACTAAATAATAAAGGAAAGCTAATTAATGAAAGCCATCAAAAATAATCACATATACACCTAAAGCAGCATGAAGTCATCTTTGCTGCTGCATAAATGCTCACAGTGAGGAAAAATAAAGCCGAGGGATGAGGTGTACTGTGGGAAAGAAAATGTTTACACACACTAATTTTTACATACTCAACTGTTTCAGTATTAGGGCACCAGTCCTATTAGCTCCTGCATATTTTTGAGTCTGTTCTCTGCAAAAATGTACACTGATCTGAGACCAATAACTCTTAAAATTACGAGCTGTCATCTAACCGAGAGGTTGGAACGGTCAACTTTGTTAATTAGGCAAGCTCAATGGACAGAAGTGTGCCTTTGTTTCAAGTGTGACCTAGTAACACCCTGCTAAGTTAAATGATTTGCTCTGCAATACAGTTTGTAAATAATTACTGGTGGAATTAAACCCAGGAATATAGGAACCAGCCTTAACTATCTTACTAAACTGAAAACATTTCATATATGCCTTCTCAGGAACAGTGAACACTACAACACAGCCCTCAGTTCTACCTCTGATTCACACAACTCATGTAGACAAGCACAAAAGACAAAGGAATGTCTTATCCAAATCGGAATAAAAAAAAATATTAACATTGCTGCAGTACGACATACCAATTTTCAGTTTAACTTTTGAAAAATTTAAAGCCTGTACCAGAGTGACTCACATTTTATGCTGACCCAAAATTGCACTGGTTTAATTAACTCTCTAAACATGACTTGTTTTACTGGGCATGATTAGTGATTTGCATTCCACTTGAAATAAACAAATAAAAAACAGGAAGCAGTATCTGAAAAGTGCATAATCTTTTAAATTTTGAATTTGCTCCCTGCAGACAGGAGTTTAGCCTAAAATTTACATTTGTACCCACACCTCATGCAGTTGCCTCTACTACCCTCCCTTCTTTAAAAAAAATTACTAAATCTTCAAAATGCTGCCTCTAAACATTTGGCAAAGTAATGCATTATTTTTGCTAATACCACCTATAACTATAAAAAGACTATTTTGAGAAGTATATAGAAGCACATTTTGTACAGCTGTATACATCAGATATGACAGATTTATACTTTTTTCCCCAGCACAGAATGTTCCCAACGGAGTACACTGAGTATGCCTAGCTACACCCATGCCTGCAGAATCGTATGTAGTCATCACTAGCAAGGCACAGTACTAAATTCTCATATGTGCAAACTCAAGGTAATGCATAACTAGTAGAGGTGTGTGTGTGTGTGTGTGTGTGTGTGTGTGTGTGTGTGTGTGTGTGTGTGTGTGTGTGTGTGTGTGCACGTGTCTACATACAAACTATCCATTTAAGAACTATACTGTAATAAGCAATCTTAAACAGCAACATACCTTTTAAAATTGTTATATAGTGCAAGCAGCAAGTCATATTTCTTCAACAGTCTTGTCACAACGTTATTAACTTTAGTGCTAATGGTGATGATAGTCATGTCCATCATTGTCAGGAGGTCATTAAATAAGCTCACACTAGAGTGAAAAAAAACAGGGTTACACCATCGCTTTATGTGCTCCATACATATATTACTACTGATATCTTTTAAACATTTAGAAATGAGTTAAAATAAACAGCTCTGGGGGCGTAAATGGACAAAGCCCTGATTATGACCCAAATGAGCCAGGATCAATTAACAACATGGGCATCTGACGGAGTTGGCAGAGAGGATGGGCATGCCCATCCTTGGGGGATTGCCTGTATTGATGAGGATAGAATGCTTAGTGTGCCATGGTGGAGACAAGAGCTCAAAGCTCTCACTGGGATGTGCACACTGGATGGCCAATGCCCATTGTTTGCATGTCCTCATAGATCATGCCTCACTGCCTGTCCAGCCTACTTGTACAACACCAGCACAATGAGGAAGGGACACAGACAGCCCTGATTTCCAAACTCCTCTCCCTGGTCATGGGAGACTCAGAACTCATATGGCCATGAATGCCATTCCCAGCCACATGGATAGGGCCCATCCAGTGATGGGACACAATGAGTGTCCACCAGTGTGCTGGCTCCTGGGGAAGATTGGTGCTACAAAAGTAGCCAGGGATCTGAAGTCATCAATAAGTTGACCAACAAAACAAAAAAAGTGAGGCTAGCAATAAAAAAAAAAAAAAAAAAAAAAAAAAGAAAACAGCTCAATAGTGCTAAAAAACGAAAGTTATCCACTTACCATAACATTAGATTCAAGTTGTCGGATTTATGTCCGCTTCAAAGATGTGGTTTGTCAGATGTGATGGGATTAGACCTCGTCGCTGATCTCAAAGCTAATTGGATCCAGAAGTCGGACTCCTCTCCTACCCATAATTCCCTATGCTATACCTCAGATGCTCAGATCAAGTTTGCCCCCACTACTGCGAAATATATAATCAAAGCTACCTACAGAAAGAAAACCATTTACCAGAAAGGTGGTCATAAACTTGGTGATGTCAAATTGCTGAAAAAAGTTATTTCAGTCTAGCGTGACTGTGCACAGATGTGGAGTACCATCCACTCAATCATGTAGTAGCCATAGGTGACAAATTTGAATGGGGTTAGGAGGGGGGAGTTTGACGAGAATGAAAACTGGACAACATGGATCCAACGTTATGGTAAGTACATATCTTTCATATCAAATGTTGTCTATTTTCATCTGTTCAAACACGTGGGGCAGAATCCCAAGCTGTCAAACTGGGTGGTATCAAGGAAGGACATTCCTGAGTATGGTGAAGCCAAAGAATGAAAACAATCTGGCTTGTGTCTAACTTGTAACAAGACACAAAGGTGTGTACCATTGCCCATGTCACCACGGCACAGATGTCATCAATGGCTAAACCTCTGTTGAAGGCTGTCAGTGTAGAAACTGCTCTTGTTGAATGTGCTTTTAGTTTATCTGATATGCGAAAAGAAATAGGATAAGGTTACTTTAGAAACTGCCTTTCCCAGTTTTGCTTTGGCAAAGGAAATGAATAACTGATCATCCTTTCTGAAGGCTTTTCACCTGTGAATATAAATCTGAGTTGTCTGTGAACATCTAACAAATGTGAAATGTATTATCCTTTGAGTACCTTGGAGAGAAGACAGGAAGATGCATTAACTGGTTTAAATTAGTTTTGGATGCCACTTTAGGTTTAAATGATGTGTTAGTTCGGAGGGAAACCTCATCTTTGTTAGAAGAGAGATATGGGGGGATTTGAGGAGACAGCTTGTAGTTCCGAGATCTGGCTGGCTGGTGTTACTGTGACCAAGAAAATTATTTTCCATGTAAAAAATGTTGAGTCTGCTGTGGTGGTTGGATCAAAGACAACCTGGGTTAAAGCTTGCAACATAATGATGTCTCTAATGGGAGGTATCAGCAGAAAAGTACCTTTGAGGAAGGCTTTTGAGATATGCTATTAACATATCATTGCATCCAACATAAAAACTGGAAACTGCAGCCAACTGTATTTTAATAGATGCAAATCTGGAGCGTTTGTCAAACAGATCAGACAAACTCAAGTATGGAAGAAACTAGTACTGGACAGGGGTCCAGACCTTTGTAGTAGGTCCAAACCGAAAACCTCTTCCATTTACTGTGGTAAACTTTCCTAGCTGATGATTTTGTGAAGTGGAAAGAATACTGAGTACTGCAGGCGGAAGCCTGGCATCTCTGACTATAGTTAAAACTAGAGGACATGCAGTTAGTTTCATAGACTTTTGATCTAAAGGAGACAATCCAGACAGGTGGGTTATTACATCTGGAAAATAATCCAACATTCATGGAGGATGTGTTGGAAGAGGCCATAGACAGGGGAACCATATCTGTTGGAGCGAAAGGGGGAAATGAGGATCACTCTAGCCTTGCGCTGTCTTGCTTTTTGTATGAATTTGTTCATTAGGGGAAGAGGAGGAAAAGCATATGGAACACCTGGGGGCAAACTGTTGACCAGAGCATCCCTCAGTGACTCTCCCTGTGGAGGGATCATGGCAAAATACCTGCTGCATCTATTTAGATAGGAAGTAAAGCGGTTGCAGCAAGGTTGCCCCCAGTGACTGAAAATTGCTTGCAACACTGAAGGATTGAGGTATCACTCATAAGGCATCAGTACTCTTCTGCTCAATTTGTCCACAAGTACAATGGAAAACCCTGAGATGTGCGCTATCAGCAAATGTTGCAAAGACATCACTCATCGGCACACCTTCATGGCTTCTCAACATTGTGGATATTATCGTGTACCTCCCTGTTTGTTTGTGTACCATCCAATGTCATGTCTGTCTGTATGTATGGATATCACACCCTTGTGAAGTATGCCCTGAAGAGCATGCAATGCTAGGAGGACTGCTCTCAGCTCCAAGACACTGATGTGAAGGTTGGCTTCTGTTATTGATTCAGAGCGCTGCCATTCAGTCTCACCACAGTCCCCAGGGTGTTCACCAAGTTTTTGGCAGTAGTAGCTGCACACTTGTGCTTACTAGGGATCCAAGTCAAGAACAGACAACAATCAGTGTAAGTGGGAACACAGGCTGTAACATGTGCTTTAGCAAAGGTGATCTTAATTTTAGATTAGGTTATGCCTGTGGGTGCAGCTGTTGATTTTGGGCAAATGTTCCTATCTGGAGGGTTAAGCTTCATTTCTTGAAAATGTACATAGTTTTGTGTTTTTTTTTTCAAAGTTAATATGGGATGGGGTGTTCTGAAAATGCAGTTTTTCATTTGAGGGGTTTCAGTACAATAATGTCTTTATATCTGAACTTGTCACACTTTGAGGATAAAATGTATCAAAGATCAGCCTGCCAAACAGTAGTATGTACACTCACGACAATAGCTGGAAATGCATATTTAAAAATACTGTTGTATATAATGAGTGGGAACACTAACTTTTTTCATAATGGCTACTCTGTCCATAGCATTTTGGAAGGCAAATGGCCTTACATGTATAGAATACTGAATTGCATTTAAAAATGTAGAGTTTAAATAGCAATGTAGCAGAAGACACATTTGTGAAGAAGCAAACAGTGAATATGACAAAGAAAGGAATTTCATGATGGGTATTCAGCAAAATATCAGGAAAAAAGGAAAATAGGAGTAATAATACTCATTGCTAAAGGGGGTCCAATAGCGATGGTAGATTTGTGGTAGAATGGGGCTACTGACAAGCAAGGGTGATGATCCTGGCAAGTAATTTTACTCCACTGAAACCTGCTATTATGGAGCTTAAGAAATTTTTAGGAGAAATAATCAGCTTTTGGCAGGGAATTTTGCTTATAGGTGGAGACTGCAACAGTGAAGATGCATCACAGAGACATAGAAGGAAAACTATAACCAAAGGGGGTAGATTCCTGAAGAAATTTATGAAAACACTTGCTATGGAAGACTTGAATTCAGTAGTAGTAGGAACTCAAAGTACAACAACTGGACTAGAGTGAATAGAAATTATATTTCATAGAAATGCGTGCATTTAATTGAAAGGGCAGCTGCGGTGGTGCAGTGGTTAGCGTTGTCACCTCACAGCAAGAGGTTCTCCAGTTCAATCCTTGGCTGGGGTGCCCTCTGTGCGGAGTCTGCATGTCCTCCTTATGGTGGCGTGGGTTTCCTCCAGGTGCTCCGGTTTCCTCCCACATCCCAAAGACATGCTGTAGGTGGATTGGACACACTATATTAGCCTTAGGCATGAGTGCGTGCGTGCGCCTTCTGTGGAAGGTTGGGCTCTGGGCTGGCAACTCAACACCGTAAAACTCCACTGCCAGTCATGGGAGGACAGATGATCTGTTGTGGCGACCCCTTACTGGTAAAAGCCGAAAGAAGAAGAAGAGTGTGCATTTAATTGAAAGCTTCAACACACATCCAATAGCTTTCAGATCATGCACCAATACAAACTAAAATAAAAATGAAAGCTAATGAAGTAAAAATGAGACACTAGCACTTTCCCACCTACCAAATGAAAACAGGAATTTATAAAATGGGTAGAGAAAACTTGACAGTTATTAGGGAAGACAAATTATTTTTTTTAAGAAAGGAAAGCTGGTGAGTAGCATAAAATAACAGAGTTTAAAAATATGGTAGAAATAAAAAGATATGGTACAGAAGTAATAGGAAATATTTAGAGAGACTGGCAAAGGTTTAAGTATTGCAGAATAAGGAGAATCTCACAGAACAGGAGCAACTGCAGAGTGCTACAGAGAAAATAAGGGAGCATATCTGGATATATGCATGAGCTGGGAAAGATTGCTGTTAAGCAACAATTTTTGATAACTCCAAAGCACAAAAACCTTTAGCACAACAACTTAGACAACAGAAAGAAAAAAAGGGTTGTCATTAAACTTAGGGAGCCTATGACAAGAAAAATAACGATCACCAGACAGTAGAGATATTTTCAAAATTTTATGGAAATGTGTATAAAGCAGAGGAATGTGGAAACCGTGAGTGCCACAAATGGAAATATTTATGGAAGACTTAATTATGCCAAGATTAGAGGAAGAGGAGGCTCAACAACCAATAGTTAAGATGTGAGAAGATAGGATAAAAAGGGTGATGTATAATCACTCTGCAGGAAAGCCTCCAGGAATAGATGGTCTTCCTAAGGAAGTCTGGAAATTAGGTGCGAAGAAAGTGATTAAGATTGGGAAGATTTTAATAGCATTTTAAAAAAGATGGGAAGGGTCAGCAACTTGAAAGAAAGCTTTGGTGGCTGTATTACCCAAAGAGGGTAAAAGCCCATCAGACCCAGCCTCATACTGACCCATTTCAATCGCATTTCGAAGTCCCCATCTGCAGAGACATGCATCCCAACAGTGGACCAAACCAAGTTTACCAACCTCACTGCTCTCCGGCATCTGAATGGCAGCACTAGCAGCCCATTACTTCCCCCAAAAGAGACATCTACTATCCTCTTCCTGAAATGAAATGTAAGAAGCCTCAACAATAAAATCCAATGCATACATGCATCTGTAGCTCAATTCATTACTACAGAAACCAGACTGGGGGGAAAAAAGGAGTAATTGATAAATAAATAAATACCACTGGCTACAACATTGTAGACTTGATGGACAGAAAAAAAGAGCAGGTAAAAAATACATTACACTTAGCTCTTTACCATAAAAAGATTCCCGGTTTTCACAATACAGAATTCCTAACAATGCATCTAAGGATTAATAAATAAATAAAGCAAATGTATTCCAGCCCTATATATTCCATCAGGCAATAGTACCACTGGAGTTGCAGACATTCTAAGCCGGTTTAACACCAACATAGCCCAAGAAATGATAATCTTAAATCTTAATATAGATTGGTAAATGTATAACTAAACTAGCACCTAACTCAAAAAACCTCTGCAATTTCTCCCAAATTATTAACACACCTACTAGCATCAATTAAAAAGTGGCACAGAATCAGTCCTAGACTGGATAACAGCCAACCTGAACAATGCAATTACATCTGTATAAGATTTCCAACTTGTAATGAGCAATAAAAGTATGAGAATTAGACCACCTGTCCACATTTATCCTCAGACAGCACAACAGCCTCAACAAAATACCTATCTACAACAGAGTTCACAATCTTTCTGTAAGAATATAATAAAACACTAAAAAGATGTGACTGGGAAACTCTTAAAAAAAAAAAACTCTTCCACTTAATGATGCAGTTGTTTTCAACTCAACTGTTGTAAATACATTACATCAACAAGCCCCTGCCAGAACTAGAAGAATAAAAAACAATCCTGCCCCATGGCTACAAAAAGAAATAAAACTGCTTATGATACAAAGAGATGGGGCATGGAAGCTATAGTTATAAAATGAAAAATCAGCTTATGACAAATGTAGTTAGAGAAATCTCACCAAGAAAGATTAAAAAAAAATAAATAAATAAAAAGGACAAGAAAATCTACTTTAACCTCCACCAAAGACACCATAATAA
Organism: Protopterus annectens; assembly: GCF_019279795.1. NCBI lineage: Eukaryota > Metazoa > Chordata > Ceratodontiformes > Protopteridae > Protopterus > Protopterus annectens. Next base: position 557,842,037 of record NC_056736.1, read on the forward strand.
CCCCAAACTCTTTTGGAAATCTATTAAGCTACTTCAACTAGGTCAGACTACCACTCCAACACCTTATACTAACAATACCTCCGACACAATATCTAACAAATTTAATTCTCAATTCATTCAATCGGTCTTGAACCTACTTAAGTGTAATCCTACTTAGTCTCTCCCCTACCACTCCTGAAAACATTTATAACGCTTTTGCCTTTCAACCATAAAAAAACACCTCTCAAAGTTGACACCTTTTACCTTAGCTGTAGACAATCTCCTTGCAGAATATGCTTAATATCTCAGTAGAATCATCATCATATCCCATAGCCTTAATAATCAAGTGCTCCATTGCAGAAAGCCAAATCTTCTCTCTCTGGAGAAAGTCATACATCATTCCACTACATAAAGGCGGTCAATCTACAGAATTTCCAAACTATCAGCTTATTGCAATACTGTCTCTACTGACCAAGATCTTGGAGAAATGCTTTTGGTCTCAGCTCATGAACTCTCTCACTACCAATAATCGCATCACAGATTCCCAATGTGGCTTCAGACCCAAACACCGTACCACAACTGCTCTTCTCAGCTCAACACACAAGATAAACAAGTAAAATGAATAAAGGACACTATGTCTCCTTTGTCTTTCTTGATCTTTCTAAAGCATTTGACACTGTTCCAAATCAAAAGCTCCTATTAGACGTTGCTCATTAAAACTCTCTCATTCTCTATAGAATGGTTCCACAGCTACCTCAAGTAGACTTCAGTTAAGTGGCAACACACCTTTTACTCCTTTCCCTCTACCTCTATAGGAGTACCACAGGGGTCCATCCTTGGTCCACTACTCTTCACCATATACACAAACTCACTTTACACTGCTGCCAGAAATGCCAAATTCAATACAAGAATGACTCTACCTTTCTCTGCTCAGCCCCTACCCTTTCCTTGCTTAAAAAAAAAATAAATAAATAATAATAATAATAATAAATCAGGACTCCTTTTCTACTGAATCCTGTCGATCAAATTCCCAACTTCTATTTCCAGACACCTTTATTAAATCATCACTTGTGACACAGGCAAATTTACATTCATATAAAAGTAATCAACCTATATTAACATAACAAACATTATACTTCACATATATTGCTATACATCACATAACCTAAGCAATATTACATACATTATTCAATTCTTGTTTTTTTTTTTAAAGAAATATCTACATTAAACCATCACTTACTACACAGGCAATCATACATTTATCTAAATGAAAAGAAGCCACACCAACACAATCCTAGTCGTGAGCATTTTACATTACAAACCATACTAACACACCCAGTTGCAAGCATTATATATCACTTCCAGTTTACCCAATCTTTTTCACTCATATATTACATAGCTCATTTAAGTCATGCTGCCTTTTAGGCCTCATTCCTCCCTTGTATATTGTTCCCACAATTCCCATTTTTTCCTGTGTAGTTTGCTCCTACCTTTTTCTAAAGATCTCAATTCCAGTTGTTTTATCTCTGTTACTAGTCCCTACTTCCAGTATAGCTGGTGTAGATTTTGATTTCCATTTTCTAGTCATTGCTTTTTTAGCAGCCACCATTAGACACAGCAAGGCCTTACCTTGTCTATGCAATTCCGATTACCAGAGCTCAGAAAAATCATCTCCCTCATCAGACCAATCTACCTGCCCAGCATCTCAGACAGTGCATCCCACAGGGAATTCTTAAAGTCTGCCAACTCACCACACTCCTGGAAAACAAGTTCCTAATTACCTCTTTTATCCCCTTCATACCTCCAACATTTACTGTCTAAGTGAAGAAAACTTCTCTGGAGTCCACTTTGGGTGTAAAAATAATTATGTAAACATTTCCAGGCAAAACTCCTAAAGCTTCTATATTTTGTTGCATATTTTGTAGGCATACATATATCCTCCCATTTTTTCTTTGTGAATTGCTTATCCAATCTCTCTTCCCCTCTGATTGATTGTTATAATTATTGTGCAATATTTTATATGTTCTACTAATTATTCTTCTTTAATGGCAGCTTCAGTTATAGATTCTATTAAAAACTCTACCAGTGTTGGTCTTTCGTTTAGGTCCCCCCTATTTCTTTCTCTTTGCCTATACTCTGATATTAGTCCCTGACAGGGAAAGCAGTCTAACCTGCAGTCCAAATTCTTGGCGTCCTCCCATTCTATCATCTTTCCCTCTCTTATTTGCTCCCAATACCTTGGTTCCTTTGCCAGTTTTTTCCAATAAATGAAGGCCCCCTCTTGCCTGTTTGTCTGTATCCCTAACTGCAGTCATCCCTATCGGCAGAATCTCCTTTCTTCATTCCTGTGTTGGTTTCTTTTTAGAATACTTACTGCTACTTTATGGATATAATATTCCGCACGATTATTGTTACTCTCCTTAAAGGCCTACATCCAAAACCGCAGTCTCTCATTGCTTCTTGAGCTTCCCCCGTGTTTCATCATCCTTTCCACTCTGATTTATAGTTTTCTGCTTCTGTACGAATAGGAGTCTTAACTTCTTAACTGTGTACCTCTGAAATACCCCTTCAAATTGGGTAATCCCAATCTATCCTGTTCTACTGGAAGAATCATCTTATCCCACTTGACTCTTGCAGTATTCCCTTCCAAGATAATGTCCTGCAGCTCTTTGTTAATTGCTACCCACAACTTCTCCTCTGGTTGATAAAAATATGCCTGACCTGTGTATAAGACTAAAGGGACTAAACATTTTAACTGCTTTCATCTTACTATCCATAGCCATATAACAAAGCTTTCATTTTCTCAGTTTTTATATTATCTTTTGTTTAGTCTCTTCACACATATCCTTAGATGCCACACTAGAATCATTTTTAATCCATACTCCTAAATATTTCATTTGATCATGTCCCCATAAATATGCGTATTCCTGAACTAGTGCATGTTTGGGTACACAATTTACCACTACTGTCTTTGTTTTAGCTTCATTAATTTTGTATCCAAAAGATCTGAAACTGTCTCAAAAAGTTTCACAACACTGTAATGTCTTTTTCTTGTTTTGTCAGGTACAAAACATCATCATCTGCAAATAAAAGGTAGCTTTTCTTGACTACCATGCCAAATATATCCTTGAATTTCTGAATCCCTTATTTTCTTTGCCAGTGGTTCTAAACATAATGCAAATAATAAACAGGAAAAGAGGACACCACTGCCTGGTTCCTCTGCTCAAGGAGAAATTATCAGAGAGGACATCAATGCTTTATAATTACGATTTAGTATTGAAATGGGCCTGTATGAAGCTGGATATGATGGATCCTTACTCTCTACGTATTACAGCTACCACTGCTTTCTTCCAAGATGGTGGTACTTCTCCTCCTCTTAAGATATTGTTAAACAAAATCTTCCAGGTCTTTATCATTCTTTTTCCTCCTGGCTTCCAAACTTCCACAGTAAAGACTTTCCTGTAGATTGGTTAAACATCACAATTTTTATTTCATCTCCTCCTATCCTGTTAGTTTGTTTGTGTCTTTCGGCTTTTCCCGGTTAGGGGTCGCCACAGTGGAACTCCGGTCCGCTAATGATTGGCAGTTGTTTTTTACGTACCGGCTTGCCAGGCCTGACTGGCAACCTTCAATGAAGGTACGCCCATTCACGTATGTCTCCACACAGAAGACACTCTAGCTAAGAATCGAACCGGACAGCGTCTTACTGTGAGGCGACAATGCTACCGCAGCACCACCACCACCGCGGGTCAAATTTTTTTTTTGTGTCTTTCGGCTTTTCCTGGGTAGGGGTCACCACAGTGAACTCCGGTCCGCTTACGATTGGTAGTTGATTTTTACGTGTCGAGTTACCAGCCCTGACACACAACCTTCAACTAAGGTATGCCCATTCACGCACATCTCCACACAGAAGACGCTCTAGCTGAGAATCGAACCGGACAGCGTCTTACTGTGAGGCGACAACGCTACCGCAGCACCACCACCGCAGGTACCCAGTAATCGAGCCTTATCTGCCTCTAACCTTGGCATATTTAATTCTTCCATAAACATTTCCATTACTATAGTATCTTTTCTTGATTTTCATATTTCTCTGCTTTACAGGGACTCTCACAGAATTTCCAAAATACTTCTAATACCGCTACAGGATCTCGTTACCTTCTTTGTTACAGGCTCCCTAAATTTGGCAACAGCCCTTTCAACTTTGTTGCCCAAGGTGTTGTGCTAAAAGTTTTTTGTGCTCTAGTGTTATTATCAAAAAAAAGTTGTTTAACAGCAATCTAAGCTTGTGCATATTATCGAGGTAATCCCTTAATTTCTGCCTAGCATTCTACAGTGGAGCCTCTTCTTGTTCTGTGAGGTTCCCCCATTCTGCAATACTTTCACATTTGTCAGTCCCTCTAAATAATTGTTACTTCTTAGTCATAGCTCCCTTTCTTTTATTTCCACCTTATTTTTAAACTCTACCTTAATTTTATCCCATTCCCTAGCTATATTTTCAAAAGAAATTTATATCCTCTCTAACAGCTCCTGAATAATTTCCACTACCCATTCCCTAAATTCCTCTCTTTTCAACGGATAGGTGGGAAAGTGCCATGGGTCTCAATTTTATTTCATTACCCTGTGTTTTTTATTTCAGCTATTATTGGTGCATGATCTGAAATAGTTTTGGGGTGCTCATCAAGACCTTCAATTAAATGCAGATGTTCCTGGGAAACATAAATTCTGTCAAACCCAGTTTTTATATCTTGGGGAATAATATATAAAATTCACTTAGAAATCCTATTACTGAGTTCATATCTTCCATGCCAAATATTTTCATAAAGTTCAGAAATCTACCCTCTGTTATATTTTCTCTTCTGCCCCCCCCCAGACACATCTTCACTGCTGCAAATCAAGTTTCAGTCCCCACCTATAAGCAATATTCCTTGCTGAAAACTCATTACTTATCCCAGAATTTTCTTAAGTTCCTTTACAGCAGTTTTAGGTGGAATGTACATACATGCCAGTGTAATCCTCCTCCCTTGCCAGTAGACCCTTAACACTACAAATCTGCCATTATCTTTTTTTATCTTCTTCCATCACAATTAAAGCTCCTCTTGCAATTAGTGTAAGTACTCCTCTTTTCCTTTGTCCCAGGTATTCCGGTGAATAACCATCCTGAAAACCTTTCTTTAGCAAATTCACATGTTCAGTTCTAAGTGTGTCTCCTGTAACATAGGTACTTGCACTCTACATTTTTTAATATAGTTAACTACTCCTTGTTTGTATTTATCTGCAAGTCTATTTACTTTTAAAGACATTAAAGACAGCATCACTGTATAAAAAGGGTATTATTCCCACATTTTATGTACAACAGCTTTTTGTTAAATGTCGAGGTCAGCTTTTGTATTACATGCATACACTGTCTGGCAGGTTGAACTTTTATACAACTGTTTCTTGTCACTTACAGTTGAGCCTATGTCACATCTTATAACATTTTGTTTTACTGAAAGCCCCCCCCCAAAAAAAAAACCCCAACACAGCCCCTAAAAACCTATTAATGTAATACCAACACACAAAACTGTGTACACCTTCAAATATTGAAGTTTTACCCTCCTAACAGGAATAAAAGTCTCAAACTGACAGCCACACTCACATGCTTGAGTTAACCTAAAAGAAAGGTCATCCATGCTAAGACACACGGTGCAGCCTGTGCTTCTAAGTGCATATTGGTTTTGTCCCATCTTTATAGCTCTCACAGCTGAGAAAACCCCTGAATGTTTTCAGAGAACATTGATGACCTCGAGAAAGCCCCTGAATGCTTTCAGAGATCATTATCTACTTTGGGAAAACCCATGAATGCTTTCGGGGACATTATCACTTCGCCAGTTTATGTTTTTTTTTTTCCTCAGCTAATCAATCAATCCTCCACCAGACTGTAGCCAGTTTCTCTTTATCAGATCATCTCCATGGAGCCGAGAACCAGGCAGCCAGTTTCTCTATCAGATTGTTTCCAAGGAAACATGGAGACCATCTGCAGAATGGTTACTGAACTTACATGTATTTGTTAGAAAAAAATCTTCACAGTATTCTTTTTTTCATTTACTTGCTCTCTGTTAAAACTTGTTACTAAATCAGTCTAAGATCTTTCATACAATCATTCTCCCAAGCAAAAATGAGAAAAAGCACATTAATTTTTATTTTATCATGCTTTTTAACCAGGCTTTTTTTATACATTACAGTGCCCACATTTCTTAAAACTGAACAAGTAGAGGGACAAGGGAGGAAAATAAACTGCAGCACCTGTTTACTATTCCCATTACGCTTAAAACAACTAAAAAAACTTTACAGCATTTAAAGAAAACCACATGCCACAAAACATGCAGTGGTGTACACTTACCATAAATGTAGATGTTAGAGTGCATTCACTGTTGCAGTCATCACATTTGGGTAATCCCTGCCAGGGCAGCCCTCGGCCGGCCCGAATACCAGAGGCTTAGTATTTCTGCGTCAGTTGCTGCTGCTTCAGGCCTGACATCAGGTCATCGGTAGTATAAAGTAAGCCAACCGACGCCATTACATCAGTTTTTCTTGCCCTGTCAGGATCCCCCAAGTGGGAGCCAGGTTCTGGCTGAAGAACCTCACCAGTAGAAAGTAAATACCAAAATGTCCCTTGTAAGGAGAGAGAAGAAAGAAGAGGGGGATGGAGGGAGGGAAACCAGGACTGCAACAATGAATACACTTGAACGTCTACATTTAAGTGTGCACACCTGTACTATGTTCTTCATGTTTCATTGTTGCAGTCATCAACATTTGGGTTTATTCCCAAAGTTGAGACTCAGGGAGGATGCAGTCAAGGAGACTAGGGGCTGGCTAGGATGCCCTGCAAGACTGCAGAGGCAAACCCTGCCCTGAATTTGGAGAAGATAGGCAGGTGGTAATGTTTGGTTCATAGGTTGGTACTAGGCTATCGGCCCAAGGGCCTATACAAGCCTAGCCATAACAATTCCCTGACTATTTCTTCCCACACTATTTACTTCCCTGGATCCCTGTCTAGCAGGCTGACTGATGTGATTCCCGGGGTGAATTTCCTTTCTCCCATCCAATCGTCAAGGTTCCTTTTGAAGAGGGCCAAGATGGCACTCTGCTTGACATGCAAGGGCAGTCTATTCCAGAGTCTGGGGAATCTCTGGGTCAGGAACCTATCCCTCCAGCATGTTTTGTTTGTGATGACAAGGTTTAGATCCTTGGAGCATGTGGCTCTGAGGGATTGGGATTTCTTTAAGTGTTTCACACTTCATACTCTTTACAAAACTCATACTAATGTAAAACCTATTTTACCAACTTTCTAAGTTTGTAAGAGCAATATTTTAAAAGTGTCCCAACTTTTGGGCCTTTGTTCCCCCGTTATTTATGGCTTTATCCAGATTTCTTGCTCTAAGAGGTTGAGCGGTATGCTGAATGGGGCACAGGCACATACTCTATTCTAAATAAAGTAGGGGAAAAAATGCCACCTTTTGGCAGAGTATCAGACTTCTCATCCAATCTGGATACACAGGCATTCTGAGAGGTCACCGAGGGTGCCCGAGCAGCAAATAATAAAGGTTAATACAAATCGAACCTATTCATTTTCTTGTTTTGAACAAAGCAGGTCAAACACAATAGCTACTGAAGACCGTTTCTAAGGTCACAGTACAAAGCATTCACTTAGAATAAAATAGACAAGCACAATACGTCAGAAAGAGAAGGCAACATGGAAATAAAGCCATGTTTGTACACGAAGAGGTGCTATACAACTCGTCTTGTTCATTTAACTAAATCATAGCATCTTGAAAATACCAACTACATTGACAAGATAAAGCAACTTAATATTCACAAAGTCTGAAACTACAAACCCACTACCGTACACAAACTGCATACATAAACAATCAGTTTATGATGTCTTTGTTTTGTTGTTTTCTAGAGCAGTATGACCATTTGTTTTGGTACCCGTCACTGCTTTTGAAACTGTGCATGTACAATAATGGCAAATAACACCAGAGACAGCAGACCACACACGCCACACTGATTTCTGTTCCTAACTCCACATTATAAACAATCAACGGAGACAGTCGGTGGGTTCGATTATAACGACTAATGACAAAGCTTCTGCAATTTTTCCACAGCACTAACGACTTTAGAAAACTCATTGCATACAAAGACCAACTCCAGTTTATCGTCTGAGGTTAAACATACCAACTCCATTATTTGGTGCTCAGCACTGTAACTGACTAAATTAGAGCGGGACAAGTCAAGTAAATGACATGTCAGACAGCATTTACTCCTTACAGAGGACTGCATTTAACCACAGTCCAACATATGATGAAACCATCAATTCTACACCAATTAGCCCCAAACAATTTTTCCAGAAAGCAACATCTCGTATAAAGTTTTTGCTTTCAGAGAAACAGAAAGTACAGTTGTGTACCTACCATAAATGTAGATGTTCGAGTGTATTCACTGCTGCAGTCATTACACTTAGGTTATCCTGCTGGCAGGCTACCCGCAGTCGGCCTGAATTCCAAAGTCCTGGTCCACCGTCGGTTGCTGTCGCCTCTTCCCTGACGTCAGTGCGCCAGGGATATAAAAGATGCAGCCAACGCCATTTTCTTCAGCTTTTCTTGCCCCCGATGTCAGGTGCCCCCAAAAGGGTAGGCTGTAAAAATTATGATCATAAAAAAGCATGCACATAACCTTCATCTACAAGCAAATACACCACATAGGTTGTATAGAATAGATAGGTACAGATAAGTCCCAGCAAAGAAAAAGGGGGATGGTGGGAGGGTAACCTGGACTGCAACAGTGAATACACTCAAACATCTACATTTATGGTAGGTACACAACTGTACTATGTTCATCGTGTTTCACTGTTGCAGTCATTACACTTGGGTTGAATACCAAAGCTGAGGCTGGGCGGCTGGGCCTAAATAGAGTTTGGAGTGGCTATGAGGTCCTGCAGAACTCCAGTGGCAAAGCCTGCTCTGGATTTAGAGTAGAGAGGTAAATGGTAGTGCTTTGTAAAAGGGGTCTAAATTATATCATCGAACGCTTAAAAAAGCGAACGCTGATTGATAGACCTAATTTAAGCGAAAGCTTACAATCTCAAACTGTCAGATCAGTGATTTTTTTCTGGGGGGGGGGGGATCGCTGATCCAAAACACATACACACAACACAAGCACACCAAACAAACAGAAATGCACACACATACACCTAAAATCTGACAGCTAACCCTACACTAAACTATGCACACACCACTAACTACCCACTTACCTTAACCCAAACCCTAACCCTAAGGTCAGTCACTATCACACACTCACCTCACCCGCTCCCTAACCCTAACTCACTTAAATCCGCCCTAACCCTCATGCCCACTTGATCGCACACACACCTAACCCGAGCTCTAACCCTAACTCACCTAAATCACCCTAACACTCTCATCCACACAAATGCACACTTACCTGAATCCGACCGGTAACTTTCCACCATAACACTGAAAATACCGAAGCAACAGAAACGGACAACCAAATTCTTTCCCTAGGAAAAAAAATCGAGTTTCTGCTGCTTCGACATTTTGCAGTTTCACAAAAATAAGTTTGATCAACCAGCGTTCACTTTTTTAAGCGTTCGAGGATATAATATAGACCCTTGTAAAAGTGTGCACTGAAGTCCATGTTGCAGCCTCCAAAATATCCTTGGTTGGTACTCCTCTGAGGAAGGCTGCTGAAGTGGCTGCTGCTCTGGTAGAATGTGGCCTAATGCCCTTGGGCACTGATTTGCCATGTTGTGAATAGCAGAAACAAATGCAGTGGCCTATCCATTTGCTTTTCCTTGGGAACCTGCAGCATATGCCACTAAGAGTTGCTCAGTCTTTCTGAAGGCTTTAGTCTTGTCCAAGTAAAAGCGTAGCTGTCTGTGTATGTCCAAAGTATGTAGAAGTCTCTCCCCCTTATTCTGTGGGTTTGGGTAAAAGGTAGGCAAATGTATGGTTTGGTTAAGAGCCACGCTGGACACTACCTTAGGCATAAATGTTGGGTTTGCCTTAGAGAAACCCTGTCCTGATGGAAAATAATAAAAAGGTTCCACAGCCATTAGTGCCTGTAACTCTGAGACTCTTCTTGCTGAAGTTATTGCTAGGAGAAGAGCAGTTTTCCATGACAAGTATTTTATCTCTGCTGTATTGGCATGCCCAAAAGGAGGCAGTGTGAGTTTTCCAAGAAAAAATTGAGGTCCCATGTAGGTATTGGAGCTCTCCTTGGAGGTCTTATGTTTTTGTCCCTTCTGAGAAACTGTCTTAGCAGTGGATGACAAAAAAGAGGTGGGTCCGTATTGTAATGAGCTGAAATGGCAGAGGCATGGATCTTAATTGATGAGAAGGACAGGCCTTTGTCCAGCATCTCAGTTAGGTATTGCAAAATCTGAGGAATATTTGGTTCAAGCGAGTCAAATCCCTGCGCTTGGTTCCAAGCACAGAATCTCTTCCATTTGTCTGCATAAGATTTTCTAGTGCTGGGCCTCCTGACCTCCAAAATAACATCCATAACCGCTTTAGAGAGAGGTGTGTTCTGAATGATTACATTATCCGCCATGCAGCCAGATTTAGGGTTCTGAGTTGGCTGTGCAGGATCTGATTGTTCTGTTGGGTCAGCAAATGAGGTATTAGAGGCAATATCCAGGCTGGGCCTTGAGACAAACTCTTTAGGATTGGGTACCAGTGCTGGCGTGGCTACTCTGGTGCAAATCAGTATAATTTTTGGCTTATCTTATCTGACCTTTAGGAGTACCTTGGAGAGGAGAGGCAGAGGAGGGAAGGCATATACTGTAAGGGCTTTCCAGCTGAATGAAAGGGCATCCACTTTCCATGCTTGCTTGTGATAAGTCTGAGTGCAGAATCTCTGTAGCTGGCAGTTGTGAGGGGAAGCGAATAGATCTATGTCTGGGCATCCCCATTTCCCTGTTATCATGTTGAAGATTTGTGGGTCCTGTTTCCACTCATGGGGATCCATGAGGTTTCTGCTTAGTTCGTCTGCCAAAGTATTTGTCTTTCCTGGCAGGAATTGTGCTTGCAGATGTACGTGATAAGTCAATGCTGTGTTCCACAAAGTCATGGCTTGCCTGCAGAGGGGGTAGGAATGTGTGCCCCCTTGCTTGTTTATGTACCACATGACTGTAGTATTGTCCGTCTTTATCAGTAGTTGTCCTGGATGAAGTAGGTCCTTGAAGGCTGTCAGGGCATTTTGTACAGCCAGCATCTCTTTTTGATTGATATGAAGATGCATTTGGTTTGTGGGTCATGTGCCCTGAATACATTTTCCTGCCATGTGCACCCCCAGGCAAAATCTGATGCATCTGTTGTTAGTGTTTGCCTGGTAGTGGGTAAGGTGAATGGCTATCCCTTGTTGTGGTGACAGGCCTGTGCCCACCATTGAAATTCCTGTTGCAGGCAGGGAATGAGAGTAATTACTGTTTCCAGGCTGTGGCAATGTTGAGTCCAAACACTTTTTAGATACCATTGTAGTTTCCTCATATGCAGTCTTGCATATGGAATTAGTAGAATGTAGGATGCCATATAGCACAGAGCCTGCAGAATTTTTCTTGCAGATAACTGGGTCTTTTTTGCCATGTCTTTGAAGTAAGAGGTCATATGCCTTTGTTTGTCTGGAGTGAGATAAACCATCTGGGCAGCTGTATTTAAGCTTGCACCCAGGAATATTCTCTTGAGAGGGTACTAGTTTTGATTTCTTTTTGTTTACCGTGTATCCTAGGCAAATTAGTAATCTTTTTACAATAATGCAATTACTGGTGCCAGGCATTTTGTGAAGACCCTGGGTGCAGTAGATAAGCCAAAGGGCAGTGCAGAGAATTGGTAGTGCAGTGTGCCAGCTATGAATCTGAGGCATCTTCTGCAAGACTGTCTGATTGGGACATGCAGGTATGCCTCTTTGAGGTCCAAAGTTACAAGCCAAGCCTTCTTGTCCAGCATGGGCAGAAGCTGCTGTAGAGTCAACATTTTGAATTTTGGGACGTCCAGAAAAGTATTTAGAATAGACAGGTCCAGAAAAGTATTTAGAATAGACAGGTCCAGAATTGGTCTCCAGGCTTTATCCTTTCTTGGTACTAAGAAAAGTCTAGAGTAAAATCATTGTCCCTGCTCTTAGTGTGGCACTGGCTGAATAGCCCCCATGTCCATGAGAGATAAAACTTGTTTTTGTGCCTCTTGCCATTGATTGCGTGGCAGGTCTGGCATGCCTTTTGCCTTTGGAAGGGTGTGAAAGTGAAACCTGTAACTCTGACAGACTATATTTAAGACCCATTTGTCCTGGGTGATCTTGTGCTAGTTTTGTGAAAAAAGTGCTAGCTTTCCCCCTAAGGGTGCTGCCAAAAAATAAGTGCTTGGCATTGGCAGAGGGAAGTCATTGGGACTGTTTTATATAAGGCTGTGATTTGTCTTCTCTACTTTTGGAGGTAGAAGCATCCCATTGTTTGGGCCTGTATGAGCCCTGGGCTGTTGCCTGCCTCTTTGTGGTCTGTCTGACACTGGAAAGGACCAATTCTTAGAGGGCCAGTTCCTGCTAAATCTGGGTGGCAGTACCTGTAAGAAATCCTTTACTGTCTGCATAGATTTTGCCTTATCCTCCATTTTCTTTAACACCTCCTCTGCCTTAACACCAAACAAAGTATCATGCTGTAATGGAGCATCCAATAATTTTGCTTTAACATGATCAGGCAGATTCTGTTCCTTTAACCAAGCATGCCTTCTAATAACAGAACCTGTAACAGCGGCCCTGCACGAGGCCTCCAGTGAATCATAGTCACATTGCAAAGTATGTTTTCCCTCTTGTTCAGCTGCATGCAATAAATCCTGCAAATCTTTGTTCTCAGAACATTCAGAATTTGTCAACGCTTTTTGTTTTAACAAAGACATTAAGTATTGCTGATATTTGAGCATATGAAACTGACAATTTAAGCCCTTACAGCCAAGGTAGCAGAAGAGTAAACTTTTTTCCCCCATCTGTCCAAAGCCCTAGAATCTCTGTCTGAGGGGACAGGTTTTTTGGCAGAAGCAGCCTTGACCCCTTTGGAACCCTGCAAGATAGTTTCTGGGTCAGCAGCAGGGTTTTTGTAAAGAAATTTATGGGAGACTGGGACCCTGTAGTATCTGTCTGGCTTAACAGGGGCAGGAGGTAGAGAGTCTGGAGACAGGCCGGACTCTGAAAAAACATCATCTACTATGTCTAGAACAGGGGGAACTGCAAGAGGTCTGTGCTGAGGAAGTAAAATAAAGTCTCTAAGTCTTTTCTTAGAATCGGAATAATCCTGGCTCTCTCCCAATGGAAATGCTCCCTCATGTATGCAGGGTTTCCCCAAAAGAATAGTCCTCAGGAGGAGAAGCTGAAGGAATAGAATCTTCAGCATCAGAATCCTCATAGGGAGGAACAGAATATCCCTGATCAGAAGAGGAATCAGAGGAAATGGAAACCTGATCAGAGGAATCATATTCAGTGTCTTGCCTAGGCCTCTTATCAGGAGGGGGATGGGAACCCATGATCAAAGTAATTAGGTCTTCGGCCATTTTGAGCATCTGTTTCTTAGGCATAGCCGCCTGTCCTGGAGAATGCTGTACTGGTTTCCTTGTCTTTAAAACTGTTTTAGACTTTGTCTTGGATGCTGAAGTAGGTTTATATGAAGTTGTGTAGGTCTGAAGACACCCTCAGAAGCCGATGCCTGCTCAGCGGCTCCGGACCCATCTGAGGGATTAATTTCTGAAGGGCCAATACCTCGAGTATCCAGAGGCCTAGCTGTCTCCACGTGGCAGTCGGAGGCGGCCTGTGGCTCTGAGGTAGCGGGAGTCAGGGGCTGCGAAAGCGCCTCACTGAGCACCGGCGACTGGCCTAGAAGAGGCTTCATCATCAGTTTTGGACCTCGAATGCTTGTCCTTGTCTTTATCCTTGCATTTTTTATGAATTCCAGTCGTCTGTTGTTCCAACAGCATTATGTAGTTAAACCTTCTGCCAAAATAATGAAAAGCAAAATCTTACCGACGCTTAAAAGTGCGTTGGTTAAATCTAGCACAAAACCGACAACTAGCAACGTCGTGGTCAGGGCCTAGGCAAGGAATACAGTAAGAGTAGAAATCCTTATAAGGTATTTGCTTCCCACAAGAAATACAATTGTTAACTTTTTCTGACATCGGTCTGGAGCAAGAAAAAAGTTTCCCCAACAGGGTACTTAGCTTTATAGAAGACTTCTGATCTGAAATTCAGTTTCGAAAATCTCAGGAGTCGGCCGACCGGCACTTGCGAACTGCTTTTGCTTCGGGCACTGCGCGGCAAGAAAGACTGAAGAAAATGGCGTCAGCTGCATCTTTTATAGCCCTGGCGCACTGACGTCAGGGAAGAGGTGACAGCAACCGACGCCGGACCAGGGCTTTGGAATTCAGGCCGACTGCGGGTAGCCTGCCAGCAGGATAACCCAAGTGTAATGACTGCAACAGTGAAACACGATGAACATCATCACATTGTTTCACCACGTCTGGGATCAGAGAGCCAAATAAAATATCTCCTCTATGTTTTAAAATAGGGATAGGAGAGTGTATGTGCGTGTGTGTGTGTGTGGGGGGTGGGGGTTCACGTAAACCAAGTTGCAGTACAATGAAAACCTAGCTGCATACTTTTATACACAACGGTTGCCACTATTCCAGATAAGGCGACTAAATTTTTCAATACAGTTGTATCGCAAGATGTTACTTTTGTTTACATTTCTGGCCTATGTATATAAAGCACTGTTTATATGTTTTTATGTATATAAACCACTGTATATAAAACACTGTTAAAAGTGTGAACCGATGTCCAGGTGGCAGCCTCCAGGATGTCCCTGGAGGGACTCCTCTGAGGAAAGCTGCAGAGGTGGAGGCTGCTCTGGTGGAGTGAGTCCTGACCCCCTTGGGAGAGGCTTTCCATGTTGTTTGTAGCAGAAATGAATGCAGTGTGCTGTCCATTTGGAGATGGTTTGTTTGGAGATGGCTTTGCCCTCTGCCCCTGCAGCAAAGAATTGATCAGACTTTCTGAAAGCTTTAGTCCTGTCTAGATAGAATCTGAGCTGTCTGCGCACATCTAGAGAGTGCAGGATCCTTTCCCCCTTGTTCTGTGGGTTAGGAAAAAAGGTGGACAAATGAATGGATTGGTTAAGAGTCACAGTGGACACCACTTTGGGCATGAAGGATGGGAGAGTCCTGACCCCCTTAGGGGGAGGCTTTCCATGTTGCTTGTAGCAGAAATGGATGCAGTGTGCTATCCATTTGGAAATTGGAGATGGCTTTGCGCTCTGCCCCTGCAGCAAAGCTACTGATCAGACTTTCTGAAGGATTTAGTCCTGTGTAGATAGAATCGGAGTTGTCTGTGCACAGCTAGAGAGTGCAGGATCCTTTCCCCCTTGTTCTGTGGGTTAGGGAAAAAGGTGAGCAAATGAATATATTTGGTTGACAGCCACACTGGACACCACTTTGGGCATGAAGGATGGGTTAGTCCTGAGGGGAAACCCTGTCAGGGAGGAGATGATGAAGGGCTCCACAGCCATGAGTGCTTGTAGCTCGGAAGGAAAGCAGTCTTCCAAGAGAGAAATTTTAGCTCTGTTGAAGATGCTGGTTTGAAGGGGGGGGGGGGCAAGGTGAGCTTTTCCAACACAAAGTTATGGTCGCAAGCTGGGGTTGGTGCTCTTCTGGGTGGCCTCAAGTTGCTAGCCCCTCTTAGGAATTGTTTGATCAGTGTGTGTAAGAAAAGGGGCTGCTCAGTGGGGAAATGAGCAGAGGCTTGAATTTTAATAGAGGAAAAAGAGAGACCACCGTGTATCAGGTCAGCTGAGTAATCCAGGAGGAGATGGAGGGAGGGCTGTGCCATATCGGCTCCCTTAGCCTGAATCTAGGTGTAGAAACTTTTCCATTTGTCAACTTAAGACTTTCTAGTGCTAGGGTGTCTGGCCTCACGTATAACATCTAGAACCTGTTTAATGAGTTTGGTAGACTGATCGGTGGTTAGGGAATAAGCCAAGCTGACAAATTAAGGGCCTGCAATTCAGGATGCATAAATTCTCCTTCCCTCTAGGTCACGAGGGTTGGGGTCCGAGTGAGATGCCAAGGTGGCAGAGGGGACAGGCTGTGCAGCAGTAGGTACCAGTGCTGGCAAGGCCAGTCTGGAGCAATAAGACTTGTCCTTGTTTTTTTCTCCCTTATTTTAAGCAGTACTCTGGGGATGAGAGGTAGTGGAGGAAAGGCATAGACCAATAGAATGACCCAGGGGAAGGACAGGGCATCCACTTTCCAAGCCATGCAGTGAAGCTCCCTGGTGTAGAACCTGTTGAGCTGATGGTTGTTGTGGGATACAAAAAGAGGTCGACCTTCGGGGTGCCCCATTTCTGAGTTACTAGGGTGAAGGTTCTTTTGTCTAGCTGCCACTCATGTGGGTCCAGAAGACTTCTGCTTTAATGGTCTCCTGGCAGGAAATGTGCTAACAGGTGGAGCTGCATAGCAGAGGCGGTGTGCCAGAGAGTCATGGCCAGCCTACATAGAAGGCAGGAGTGAGTCCCTCCCTGCTTGTTGATATACCACATCACAGTGGTGTTTTCTGTTTTGATCAGGAGAGCCCCTTGAGAGAGAAGGGGCTTGAAAACTGTTAAGGCGTGCTGGACAGCTATCATCTCTTTTTGGTTGATATGCAGATGGATTTGCTGTGGGCTCCATTGGCCCAGTATGCACCTGCCGTCCAGGTATGCAACCCAAGCATAATCTGATGCATCTGTGGTGATGGTCTGGGCGGCGGGGGTGGGGTGAAAAAGGTAGTCCCTTGTTGTGGGAGCATGCTGCTGCCCACCAAAGAAAATCTTTTGTGAGGCAAGGTATCATGAGTATAAGAGTTTCCAGGTCTTGAGATTGTTGACAACAAAGGCTTTTTAGGTACCACTGAAGTTTCCTCATATGCAGTCTGGCATATGTAATAAGTAGAATGCAAGATGCCATGAACCCCAGAGCTTCCAGGATTTTCCTTGCAGATAACTGGGGTCTGTTGGCTAGTTGAGAGAAGTAGGCTTTCAGGTAAGTTTGTTTCTCTGATGTAAGGAATGCCATCTGGGATGCTGTGTCGAGGCTTGCTCCCAGGAATATAATCCTTTGGGTGGGTACTTGTTTGGATTTCTTTTCGTTGATTGTGTACCCTAGGGAGGTCAGTAGGGACTTTACAAAGGCCAGGTACTTGAGCAGCTTTTCCTGGCTGTCTGCCTGAATTAGGCAGCCGTCTAAGTATGGGTAAATCTGGATATTCCTTTGTCTGCAAAAGGCAATGGCCGGAGCCAGACATTTTATGAAAATTCTGGGAGCAGTAGATAAGCCAAAGGGAAGTGCAGAGATCCCGCCCTGAAACTTTGATATTTCATGCATGATTCCCCGAAAGGAATGTGTAGGTAGGCCTCTTTTAGGTCTAGGGTGGCTAGCCAAGCATCCTTGGAGAACATGGGTAGCAGTTGTTGGAAGGATGACATTTTTGAATTTTGGTGTCTACAGGAAGGTATGGATAGATCGAGGATGGGACGCCAGGTGCTCTCTTTTCTGGATACCAGAAAATGTTTGGAGTAGAAACCTTGGCCTTTCTGTTCATGTCTATATTATTACCTCAAACGTCCAAAATACCGAATACAACTCTGTCGACACAAACGTCGATCTACACATTCAGCGAACTACCAAACCATCGACAATGAAGACATTGAACGCATTACATCATCAAAAGTGCCATTCAGGTAAGTGAAACCCAACTAAAACTATATTAACACACTTTTTGCAGGGGGGGGCAAGCCCCCACACCCCCCCTACTTAAATATACCAACTCAGAAACTGCACTACAGTGGGGAAAAGGATACATTTCCTCATCCCCACAATTATGCTGCTGGACAACAAACATGTTTGATGTCTTCATTTTCGATGGTTTGGTAATTCGCTGAATGTGTACATTGACGTTTATTTGTCGATGGAGTTGTATTTGGTATTCTGGACGTTCGAGATAATATAGACCCTTTCTGTTCTGCAGGAACGTGCTCTATTGCCCTCAGAGAGAGCAGGGAAAGGACTTGCTTTTGCATCTCTGCCCACTGGTTTGGAGGTAGATCTGTGAACCCTTTTGGAGTAGGAAAGGTGTGGAAAGAAAATTTTTATCCCTGTGACACTATGCTGAGGACCCAGCAGTCGTTGGTAATTGTGGCCCAGGTGCTTGCGCGAAAGGAGAGTTTTCCTCCTAGGGGCAAGTGAAGGTGGGCAGAGGTAGGGGGAGGGGGAGGAGAGTCATTGTGAGTTCTTACCATGAGGGGCTTAGAACTCCCTGTTCTTGAAGTGCAAGAAGTCCACTGTTTAGATCTCTGCATTCCCTGTGGCTGCTGTCTGGGGAGTCTGCTTCCATGGGGTCTGGGCAGAACTGACCTGGTGGGAGCAGGAAAGGACCAGTGCTTGGAAGGGCAATGCCTGTTGAACGTGGGTGGCTGTAAGTAAGAAATCCTTAACTGTCTGCATAGATTTAGCTTTTTTCTTCCATCTTTTTTAAGACCTCTTCTGCCTTAGTGCTGGCAAGGCCTGTTCCTTAAGGCATGCATGCCTTCTCAGGACTAAGCCGGTGACTGCTGCCCTACAAGAAGCTTCTAGGGCATCAAAACCACAGGTGTGTTGAGTTACTTGACTTGCAGAATGCATTAACTCTTGTAACTCTTTAGATTCTGCACATGCAGGAAAGTAAGACACTTTTTACTTGAGGAGTTCCAGGGTATGTTGCCGAAATTTTAGCATACAGGGCTGGCAATTTAGCTCTCTGATAGCAAGAGTAGCAGATGTGTATACTTTTTTTACCCAATCTGTCTAGTGCTCGGGAATTCCTATCTGAGGAGGTGGGATTCTTAGCAGAGGTTGCTTTAATTCCTTTAGGCCCTTGAGAAATTACCTCAGGATCAGCACTAGGATTTTTAAAAAGAAATTTTGTGCGAGTCAGGGACTCTAATACCAGTCTGGTTTTCTGGGTGCAGGAGGAGTCAAACTGGATTCCAGGAAAACATCCTCCACAACATCCAGGTCTGGGGGAATGGTCAGGGGTCAATGGTGTGGAAGATCTAAGAATTCCCCAAGTCTCTTTTTAGACTGAGGGTAGTCCTGACATTCACATTGGAAATGCTCTCTTAAAGTATGAAGGGTTTCCCCAAAGGAAAAGTCCTCGGAGGGGGGGGGGGGAGGCTGAAGGAATGGAGTCCTCTGCATCAGAATCCTCATATGCAGAGAAGGGTTGCATGTCTTCATATTCAGATGCATCAGAGTCATTATCTCCTCTTCAGACAAACCTACTGGGGACAGATCTCTTTCTTTTGGAAGGGGAAGCTTGGCTTCCCCTAAATCAGCATAAGGTCTTCCGACATTTTAAGCATTTGAGACTGAGGCAAGGAAGCAGGTGCCTGAGATTGGGTTGTCGGTTTCTTGGGTGTGGTTCATACCCTGGGGCGTTAGAAACTCAGTAGTTTTTGAAAGAACGGCACATGCGAAAGAAGAGGTCTGTTTGTGTTGAGAATCAGTAGTACAAAGTACTTCTTCGGAAGCTGGTGCCAGCTCAGCAGCTCTGGACCCATCCAAGGGAGAGGCAACTGCAGGATCCTTAGTCGAAGAAGAGTTTTGCGGCATACCGGACTTCGAAAGGGTCTCGGTAGTGGCCTGCGAATCCACAGAAGCGGGCATCAAGGGCTGCAAAAGCACCTCACTGAGGACCGGAGAACTGACGACTAGCTTAACGGAAGTGTCGGTAGGTTTGGATCTGTGCGGTCTGTCTCCGTCTTTATCTTTACGTTTTTTTCAGAAGATCTGCTGACGGATGGCTTATTGAAGCCATATTGGAATTAGAGGACTGTAAGTGAAAATATCTAGCTACAATAAGGGCCCAATGATGTACAGTTCAGGTGTTGAACAAATCACAGAAGCAACAGCGGGGGACGTCGTGGTCTGAGCCTAAGAAAGTGACGCAGTAAGAATGAAAGTCTTGGTGTAGTATTTGCTTTCCACAGGCGAGATAATTGTTAACTTTTTCTGACATCGGTTAGTGCAAGAAAAAAGGATCCCCAATGGGGTAACATAGCTTTAGATGACTTCAGCTTCAATTCGGAAGACTAAACTCGGGCAGCGGCCGACCGGCACTCATATGAACTGCTTTGGGCTCCGCGGTAAGAAAGACATGTAATGGCGTCGGCTGCCTTACTTTATACTACTGACGACCTGACGTTAGTCCTGAAGCGGCAGCAACCGATGCAGAAATACTAAGCCTCTGGTATTCGGGCCATACGAGGGCTACCCTGGCAGTGATGACCCAAATGCGATGACTGCAACAGTGAAACACGAAGAACATCTGGTACTACTTAAGAAAATAAATCTTTACTTACAGTTAAGTTTTTCCCTCCTCTTTCTCTCACCAAAGCACTTTTCCAAACATTAATGACACGAAGTAGGGCATATGCTTTAGAGTCCTCCACACGTCCAACAAATTCTGAAAAAGTCCAATATTTCCAGATTTTCTTGCTCTGTCATATTTCTCAAATATAATTATTGTATTGCAATCCTATATCAAGTTACTAGTTTAATTACTGTTCATCTCCAATATCCTGTCTCTGCCTCATTTTCAACATACTCTTGATTTTTCTAGCCAGTTCTTGTGCTCCCCTTCCTTCTCTCCAACATTTTCTGTTGAAAATTTTGAAAAGGTTTTATAGGTACAGTACATCAGTGGTCTTTTTTTACCAGTAAAAATGTCAAGCACTCAAAAACCAGCAAAGCAAGATGCAGAAAACCTAGGAATCTTGTCCGGAAAAAATACTGTGCAGCCCCAACAAGTATGATGTAAAAATTGCTGGTGTGTAATCCAGTTATAATAAGACTTTCATTCACAGCAAATAAATGGCCCAAGTAGAATCAAAAAAACGATTTTAATCCACAATTCTTCAAACCACACAATTCTTCAAACCACGAGCGCTTTCGCCCGGTACTACCAGGCTTTATCAAGTGTAAAAAACAATACCTTCACATGTTTGTTATATAATGCTTAGCTTAAACTCATTGGTTAATTGACTAAAAACAATTAAGATACATTAATTTAATTAGGTTAATTAAAAACACTTTTAAATGCTAAGAAAATGCTGCTTTTTTTTAAAAAAAACAAACTCCTTGACTGCTTTATCATATGCAACGTTACAAGTGCATTTTGAAGCCTTGATAAATCAACCATTTAGTCTTAAATATTCTAAAAACACATAAAAAAGCTGAAAGTGTTCTTGTCTATAAAAAATCTGTTTTTTGAGAACTGATAAATACAGAAACATCATGTAACTGAATTATCTGCTGTGAGTGAACTAATCTAAAAAAGGAAAATAGAAGCCCTAGGTTAAACATGTACAATGCTGTAACTTATTGCTTGAATGTTAGTGGGATGTAAAATGGGATAATGTACATAGATACTACTGGAGCAAACAATGAAAAAGGAAAGACGGTAGCAAAGGGGGGGGAGGGGAAAAAGGGGGTCGAAGGAAAAAGGAAAAAAGTGCAATCTAGACATAACCGCAGCCAACTTGTAGGGAACTATTACAACTTTAAAGAACATTTCTTTTGGCTTTGAGTATGCTGACTATGCTTACACTGTCATTAAGGCCTGGGTATCTTGTCGCATTCAGCCTGATTTGCCACATCAATTCCCTAGAAGAGAGTGTGGTTTCCCAGTCCCCTCCTCTCTGATCAGGACAAACTTTTTCAAGAACAAAGAAACGAATGGACATGTTGGGACAAACTAAAGAATGCTTGAAAAAAGCATTTGTTTCTTTTTTGCATTTGATGTCATAAAGATGTTCGTATATCCTTCGTTTCAGTGCCTTCTTTTTTTACCAGTACAACAAGAAGCAGAATCTCCTTCCATTTCACAGCTTACTTTTTGTTGGACAAAATTTTGTATCTTCTCCTTAGCATGTACTTCATCAAAAAATTATTTTGTTCCTCCAGGGAAGAATAGCTGCGTACAGCAGTTTGAATCTCTCATCTGCAACTCGACATTCCCTGAATAGTGGAACAAATTTGGTCCTCTTTTGTCTGGTGTACAATAAGTAATCATTCTCCACAAACACTCTGCTGTCTCCCACTTTTAGTACTTTTTCCTTCTGCCACAATTTTGTTAGAATCAACTCCTTCTGATGATAGGATTGCATCTTTACTATTAAAGGTCTAGGTTGCTTTCTTATAGTCAGGTTTGGAGCATACACACAATGTGCCCTTTCAACTGCTGTGGAATACCAGTCCAACTGCTTATTTGTGGTTTCATAAAATTAATGCAGTCTGTTCCTTCTGGCTTCTCTGGTATAGCTGAAAATCTCAGGTTTTCCCTATGTGCTCTGTCCTCTAATTCTTGTATTTTCTGCAACATCTCTTCCTGAGCAGTCTCCTATTCAGCCAGCCTTTTCTTTATTTCAACCTCTGATTATTGCAGCTTTAGCACCTCATCTGAATACCTCTTTAAAGCATCTTCCATTTTCCAGCCTTTTGTTGAAGCAGTTGTCTTGTATCTTCCTATAGGTTACTGTAAGTCAGGTCTGAAGGTTCCATTGCTTTTTGCTGAACAGCTGCAGAGCTCTCCCCAGTCAGTGTTTCTTCCTCACTTTTTGTAGCTGATTTTTTCCAGATACTCTGTATTTCTTTATTCCTGGCATCTAGGCAGTGCACTTACTAGCCAGTTACTGAAATGTACCCAATAAACACAAGTCTAGTGGCCTCTCTGCTGAGTTTCTGTTTTCACAGTTGGAGAGCTACAAAATAGAAGTTATGTTCTTACCATAACGTTCCATGTTAGTTGTCTTCTTCTCGCCTTCTTCTTGCTGGATGGGTTCGGAGCCGACCTCGGCTCCGACTCGGCCACTCTAAAAGCTCGAGAGTTGGTTCCACCGGCTCGAGGCTCCCCTTATATCCCACAATGCTAGGCGTGAGTTACCTCAGATCTCGTTTGTAAGCTAGGCCCAGCCTATAATAGTAATAGAATAACCTGTAACAAAGTCCACCTCTATAAACAAGGGAGAAGAGAAGGGTGACCTACATCCTGATCCAGGAAATATGCACAGCAGAGCATATACCTAAAGTACAGAGGTGGTAGAAAGAGAGGTCACAATCAAAACTCCTCTAGGTCTGTCCAGGCCAGGGGGAAGGAGGGTGGGACGCAAGAAGAAGGTGAGAAGAAGACAACTAACATGGAACGTTATGGTAAGAACATAACTTCTATATGTTAAGTTGTCTATCTCGCCTTCATTCTTGCTGGATGGGACCGTCCCTAGCACCTTGTCCCGGGTGGCCTAACGGAACAGACTCTTGAGAACAGTGGAACCAAAGTTAGCTCTATGTCTAGAGGCTAAATCCAGCTTATAATGAGAAATGAAAGTGTGAGGAGTAGCCCAAGTAGCCGCTGCACAAATGGTGTCAATAGGCAGTCTATCTTGGAAAGCTATAGAAGTAGCCAAAGCTCTGGTAGAATGGGCTTTAGGTTTGCTAGGCAGCTTTTGGTGTCTAATTTCATAAACAAGGGAGATCAGAGATGTTAGCCATCTGGATAATGATACCTTTGAAACTGAAAGTCCCTTTCTGCCTTCTGCATAAGAGACGAACAGCTGGTCAGATTTTCTGAATTGTTTTGTTCTATCCAAATAGTACCTTAACTGACGATGAACATCTAGCCAATGCAATCTTTGTTCAGATCTGTTAGAATATTCTGGAAAAAACACCGGGAGGTCAATGCTTTGATTTAGGTTAGCCGAGGAGGCTATTTTTGGTAAGAAGGACGGATTGGTTCGTAAAGATACTCTGTCCTTATGGAACAACAGATAAGGAGGTCGGCAGCTGAGTGCATGAAGTTCTGAAACTCTTCTAGCTGAAGTAATAGCTACTAGAAAGAGAGTCTTCCATGATAGTAATTTTAAAGAACAGGAAGCTGCAGGTTCGAAAGGAGAGAATTAAAAACTGAGAACTAAATTTAGGTCCCAAGGAGGAGGAGGATTTCTTACCGGAGGTCTGAGTAGAAAAACTCCTTTCAAAAAGCTTTGCAAAGCTTGTGGGACATGATGGCAGAATCTGAAATGCCCACATGAAAGTTAGAAATAGCTGCCAATTGAACTTTAAGAGTAGAAGGAGATGAACCTGCATGGAAGAGTTCAGCTAGGAAATCAAGGACCATTTGGATGGAAGCAGTGAAAGGATCTATGTCCCTTCCTTGAGCCCAATAGTGAAACGTTTCCACTTACTCAAATAAATCTTCGAAAGTGGAAGATTTATGGGAAGCTATCAAAATATCTCTAACAGAGTGAGATATTTGAGGAAGCCTGGCTAAGGTTGGAATTGGAGGAACCAAGCAGTGAGGTTCAGGGAGGGAAGGGAGCGATGAAACTGACCCGACTGATGGATCAAAAGATCTGGAACTAGGTCCAGATGCCAAGGTCGCTCCAACAGAAACTGATGTAGAAAGGGGAACCAAACCTGTCGAGGCCAGTACGGAGCAATGAGGATCAATGAAGCCTTCTGAGTGATAGCTTTCTGTATCACTTGAGAGATTAGTGGGAAGGGAGGAAAAGCATACAGAAGTCCCCGGGGCCAAATCTGGACTAGAGCGTCTCTGCTGGGTTGGCCTGGTAACGGGAAAAGAGTGAAAAAATCTCTGCACTTGCTGTTTTGGGGAGTAGGCAAAAAGGTCGCAGCAAGGCTGGCCCCACTTGAGAAAAATTTCTCTCACAACAGAGTCTTTCAGAGACCACTCGTGAGGCATGAGGATAGCTCTGCTCAACTTGTCCGATTTGATTGGACTTCCCGGGGATGTGCGTTGCTATCAGAAAACGCTGAGAAGAAATCGCCCATTGCCACAGTCTGAGTGCTTCTCGACACAGGGGGTAGGACCTGGTTCCGCCTTGTTTGTTGATATACCACACTACAGACATATTGTAAGTCTGGATTGCTATCGTTCCCAAGGGAAGAGAGTCTTGAAGGGCTTGCAACGCTAAAAGCACTGCTCTCATCTCTAGAACATTTATGTGCAAGTGGCATTCGTCTGGTTGCCATGTGCCCTGGACAGTTCTGCCCTGATAATGCCCCCCCACCCGATCAGGGAGGCGTCCGTTGTCAGAGTAGCAACCGGAGGGGAAGGAACAAAGGGTCTTCCCAATAAGAGCTGAGGGGAAGACATCCACCACCGAAGATGATTTCTGCATGATTGCGTGATCATAATGGTGTGAGACATTGGAAGTTGCTGGTACGACCATTGCGTGAAGAGCATCCATTGAAGGATTCTCATGTGGAATCTGGCTAATGGAAGCAGAGGTATGGCAGCCGCCATAATCCCCAACACTTTCAGAACTAGCCTGGCTTTGATTCTGTTGCTGCTGAAGAGGAGTGAGACTATTTTGTGTATGTCTGTTATTCTCTGATCTGTTAGTCTTGCAGACATGCTGACTGTGTCTAGATTTGTGCCTATGAAGGTAATAGTACGACAAGGCGACAAAACAGACTTTTCGAAATTTATTGAAATGCCTAAATTTCGACAAGTGCGAAAGGTGTAGTCCCTGGCCATTAGAAGAAGATGCTTGGTGGGAGCTGTGAGGAGCCAGTCGTCCAAATATGGAAACACCTGGAATCCTTGTCGTCTCAGGTGAGAAGCTACCACTGCCATGCATTTGGTAAACACCCGGGGGGCAGTGGTGAGACCAAAGGGCAGGGCCCTGAATTGAAAATGACTGGTTCCCAGCCTGAAGCGGAGGAATCTTCTGGAGCGTCTTTTCATTTTTATGTGATAGTACGCATCCTGAAGATCTATAGAGCACATCCAGCATCCCTTTCCCAAAAGGGGAAGGATGGACTGCAGCGTGACCATCCGAAATCTTGTTTTCTTGACTGACTTGTTCAAGATACTGAGATCCAAAATTGGTCTCCAGTCCCGTTTTCTTTGGAACTAAAAAGAACCTGGAGTAGATTCCGGATCCTTGCTGGTCTGCTGGAACTGGCTGAATTGCTCTTTTTGCAAGCAGCTTTGAAATTTCCAAAGCTGCAAGATCCCTTTGAGCGGTGGAACATCTGGAAGGGATTTTTTGATTTGTTTGGAATGCGAAAGAAGGGAATGGAATAACCCTCGAAATGATGGACTGTACCCATTTGTCTTGAGTCAGGGATAGCCAGGCTTTTGGGTACAGTGACAATCTTCCCCGACTGCCTCCGGTAGGCACTCGGGCAACACCTCAGGGATGCTGAAAGGGCTTATCAGAGAAGACTTCACGGTTGCCCTGGTTCTGTGGACCCCCTGCCTCTAGGGCGCGTCTACCATTGTTGTTCCCCATCTGCCTCTGGCGGGAACCGACTTTGTCGTCAGGCGAAGTCCCTTGAGATTGTTTACGGAACCACATTTTGCCACTTTTCTGGCCTTTGGGGTAAGGCCTAGAAGGAGTAGAAAAACGGACTCCGACGGCAGAAAGAGTCTTGCCATCTGTCTCGCACCTAGTCAAGGTTTCCTTCACTTGAGGACCAAAAAGAGATGATCCATCAAACGGGGAATTAGTGAAAGACGTTTTAAAGGGGTCCGCAAAGTTGCATAACCGCATCCAGGCGTGCCTGCATAAGGCCACACCTGTCCCTGCGGCCCTGCTCGCTCCATCAGCCGCATAAGAAAGGAGGCGCATGGAGGAGTTAGCTATGGAGTTCAGGGTAGCCAGCTGAGTGTTCATCTTGTCTTGAAAACCCACAGCTGTAGGATCCTTCAACATATCACTCGCTTCCTTGATCAAGTCCCTTTGAAGACGAGTAAAATGACATAGGTAGTTCAGCTTAACGCATTGCAAAGGTCGCTGATGAGAACATCCGCTTCCCGTACCTGTCCATAGACCTGGATTCCTTGTTAGGTGGATGGACAGGCACTGAAGGATCAGCTAGTTCCTTCTTGGTGGCAGCAGCTACCACCATAGCATCCACAGAAACACCTTTTGTGAGGAATTGCTTGTCAGTTGGTGCTGTTATAAATTTGGAGGGTCTCCTGGGGGTAGGGTCCACTGAATCAGGAGCCGTCCAGGCCTTCTTTGCAACCACCTGCATGAGGGGATCAAAGGGGGGGACACCCAGGAGGTGGAAGGGCGAGAGCCAAACGCCTCAAGATACACAGATTCATCCTCCGAAGGGTTAAGGGCTGGCCAATTTCCCCTCTGTTTCAGGATCTCTACAATGTCTGCGAAAGAGACATCTTCAGAAGGGAAACATGGGGAACCCTCGGAATCCTCTAAATCTGTGTCAGAGGTGACAGACTCAGGTGAGTCTAAGTGCTTCCTCTTACACTTTCTCTTCCTAGGGGGCTCCCCTGCCAATTCAGGAGAGGCCTCGGAAGAAGATGAGATCCCAACAGGGGATTCTTGAGGAGCTTGCTCTCTGCGGTCTGGGATGAGGGAGTGAGTCGACATAACCAAAGGCACCGAAGTGGGAGGGGCAGACGGAGCCGACTGTGGAGTCAAACAAGGTTCCAACACACTCCGCATGACCTCGAATGCACCCCTGTCAGGCAGAGCCAGAGGTCCCCGCCCGAGAAGCTGAGAACCTCCCTCGGCACCGACAGGGATGGCTCGAGGCCGATGTCGGAGCCGAACTCACCAGCGCCAAAGCACCGAGAGGGAGAGGGGTTGGACAAGGGTCCGATGCCACTCACCCTCGAGCCGACGAGGGAAGCCCGGCCGAGATTCTTCAAAGGAAGAAATCGGAGCCGACGTGAGCCGAAGACAAATGTATCGGCTCCGACGCTACCACAGTCTCGGTTCCGACGCCCGGCCCGAGCTCAAAGGAGTCGGAGGAGGAATATTAATTGGAACAAGCTGAGGCATCGACTGATGAGTCGGACTCTGGAGCATTTGGGCCAGTGCCTCGGACTTCAAAAGTCTACTCACTACCCTCTGGAGGTCGTGATCTGATAGCCTCGATGACCTGGAGGAGTGAGATCTATGGCTCCGTTCAGACAGCAGGGGAGACGCTGGAGCCGAATGAACGGAGCCAAGGGACGGTGACCTCGATCTCTCTCTAGATGTCGGCTCCGACGGTATGATCGGAGCCGACCCATGACTCTCTAATGCCTCGGCTACGGCCGGAGCCGAGGAAACCACTGAAACAGCAGTCAGAGACTCATCGGCTCCAGCCGGAGCCGATGAAGCAGTAGGCTTCAAAGCCTTAGGCCTCGACTCTGAAGTTGGAGCCGAGGTCCTAGAAGCCTTAGAAGGTTTCCCTGAAGACACAGGAAGGGAACCTTCAGGCTTAATTAAGCCCCTCAAAATGAGCTTATTTTTTCTCTCCTGCAGGACTCTAGGGCTGAAGCCATGACATACAGCACAAGAGTCCTGCAGGTGTAAAGGTCCCAGGCAGTACACACAAGAAGTGTGACCGTCTGTCAGAGACATTTTCTGACAGCACGAGTCACACTTCTTGAAGCCTGAGACCTTTGTATCCTTGGACATACTCAAGGAACCCGAAGTGTAATCACACACAAAAAACACACACACAGATTACACTGATAGGTTTAAAAGGGAATTATTTAAAACTAAAGGTAAGTTAATAAAATTCCCTAAGTAAAACACATACACACTCTAAGGAAAGGGAAGAAAGGGCCCGAAGGCCTTAGGGAAGAACTAGTGTTCTTTATAAAAGGAGGGGGCTGGAAAGATAAAAAGGGGATAAACAAGTCCACTAATCTAAGTGGTGAAGAAATTTACACTAACTAGCCTAAGTTTAAAGAATTTAAACTAGTCTAAACTTTCACTAACCTGGAGCCGGTAGAAAAAACACCTCGATCGCTGTAGCGGCAAACAGATCTGAGGTAACTCACGCCTAGCATTGTGGGATATAAGGGGAGCCTCGAGCCGGTGGAACCAACACTCGAGCTTTTAGAGTGGCCGAGTCGGAGCCGAGGTCGGCTCCGAACCCATCCAGCAAGAATGAAGGCGAGATAGACAACTTAACATTAAGCTGTTACTCAAGGTGCAGTCATCCTGGAAGTCGCTCTCAACTACTTAATCTCGGCAAAACTGAAGTTATACGTTTACTACCAAAAATATTACAAAGCAAGAAATTAGTAATGTACTCACCATAACTATGGATTTGTGTTGTCCATTTTCATTCTTCTTCAAGATGTGGGTTTCAGATCTGACTTGACCAATCACTTTACATTCTTGGATCAGACTCTCAAGCTCCTCCCTTTACCTGTAATGCCCCTTACTTGCCAGATCAGATCAAGTTTGCTGCTGCTGAACATGGCAGAAGGCATAAATACTTATGAAAAGAAGTTATGTACTCACCATAACGTTTCAAGTGTGTTGTCTCTCCGGTCTTCATTCTTGCTAGGTTGGATCTGACTCGGCCTTGTACACCAGCTAGAGGTCTCACAAGCTTGTGTCTATCCCCTACCCAATCATGCAATAGCAGAGCTCTCCAGATCTTATTTGCAGCCATACAAAGGAATTCCAAAACTAAAATTAGGTTAATAGAGCCATCAAGAAGGTCAGAGAACACTAGTGGCCAATTGTATCAACTCTGTCTTCCAGGAGCAAAAGGCTAGGGGAAGGAGGGTGGGATACAAGAATGAAAGCAAGATGGACAACACACATGAAACATTATGGTGAGTACATAACTTCGTTATGTGTTATTGTCCTATCTTGCCTTCATTCTTACTAGGTTGAGACAGCATCCCTAGCACCATCTTTCTTGGGTGGCTCAAGGAATAATATTCTTCAGAACTGTGGGACCAAAGGAGGCCCTGTTCCTGGAGGCCAAATTGACTTTGTAATGAGTGATAAAGGTATGTGGTGTTGCCCATGTTGCTGCAGCACAAACTGCATCAATGGCCAGTCTCGCCTTAAAGGCGGAAGAGGCTGCAATTGCCCTTGTAGAATTACCTTTTATTTTACAGGAAAGATCTTGGTTTTGAGATTTGTAAACAAAGGTTATACAGTCTGAGAGCCATTTTGAAAGTGTCACTTCAGAGACTGGAGCTCCCTTCTTTAAATCTGAAAAGGATACAAATAGCGGGTCAAATGTTCTGTAGTCCTTTGTCCTATGCAAGTAGAAGAGTAGTTGTCTACATATGACTAGTTGGTGCAGCATGTATTCTGCCTTATTCTCATAGTTAGGGAAAACACTGGTAGTTCTATGGATTGGATCAAATTAGAATCTGAACATACTTTGGGTAAGAAGGAGGGGTTTGTTTGTAAAGATACTCTGTCTCTGTGGAAAATCATGTAGGGGGTTTCATTGACAAGGCTTGGAGCTCAACTCTTCTAGCAGAAGTAATAGCTATCAAAAGAATATTTTTCCAGGACAAATATATGAGGTTGCATGATGATGCTGTCTCAAACGTGGGAAAAACTAAACAGGATAAGACAAAGTTTAAGTTCAATGGTGCTACAGGGTCTCTAATAGGTGATCTTAGTAAAAAGGTACCTTTAAGAAAGGCTTTGCATAGTCTGTGTAACATAACACTGAGGCCTGAGTCACTTAAATGGAAACTGGATATCGTCGCTAACTGGATTCTGATAGTAGCTGTGGCTGCCCCTTCATTGAATAGATTTGCCAAAAATTCTAGAATAGAAGTTACTGGGGCAGAAAAGGGATCAATACAATTTTCTGAAGCCCATGAAGAAAATCTTTTCCTTTTGCTTGTATACATCTTTCTCATTGAAGCCTTATGAGAAGAAATAAGGATTTGTTTTACTGAAGACGTTAGGTTAGAGAGCCTGGCTATGGTTGGAATTGGAGCAGCCAAGCTGCCAACTTGAGGGATTGAAGAGAACATTCAGAACTGGGTCCAAAGTCCAAGGCTCCTCCCGAAGTTGAAGCCACAGGAAGGAGAACCAAATCTGATGAGGCCAGTAAGGGGTGATGAGTATCAAGTCCCTTCCCAAGTGACTGGTTTTCTGAAGAACTTTAGGTATCAATGGAAAGTAAGGAAAGTATAGAGGAGACCTGAGGGCCAATTGTGTACAAGTGCATCCCTTGGTGACTCCCCCGAAGGGGGGATAAGGGCAAAGTAGCTGCTGCTTTTGGCATTCGTGGATGTGGCAAAATGGTCACAGCAAGGCTGGCCCCATTTGTGGAAGATCTCTTCCGCTACTTCCTATTTTAGGGACCACTCGTGAGGCATCAGAATTGCTCTGCTTAGTCTGTCTGCTATCACATTGGATTTCCCCTGGATGTGCATTACTAATAAAGCATTGGGAGGAAGTCGCTCACTGCCATACTCTCAGGGCCTCCCGGCAAAGAGGGTAAGATTTGGTTCCTCCTTGTTTATGTACCATACCACTGATATGTTGTCTGTCTGTATTGCAATAGTTCCCAGCAGAAGTGGGCCCTGGAATGCTTGCAATGCTAGAAACACCACTCTCATCTCTAGGACACTGATGTGCAAATGGGCCTCGTGATCTTGCCAAGTGCCTTGGACTGTCTTTCCCAGATAATGCCCACCCCCCCCCCCCACCCTGAGAAGCATCCATGGTCACTGTGGCTAAAGGTTGGGAAAGTATAAAGGTCAACCTAGTATCACCAGAGTGGAGTAAAGCCGCCAATGAAGGTCTTTTTCGCAAGTTTCAGTTATCAATATCTTGTGGGACATAGGTAGTTCTTGCATTGTACACTGAGTGGATAGTAACCACTGGAGAATTCTCATGTGCAGACATGCTAATGGGATCAATGTTATTTCTGCTGCCATGATCCCTAATACTTTTAGGGCTATCCTTGCGTGCGCTCTTTTCTTGGAAAGAAGATCTGAAACATGACGTTGCAGAACTTTTACCCTTTCTGGGAGGAGTTTGGCCATCATTCTTTGCTGTATTTAGTTCTGCTCCTATAAAAACGATATTCTGAGAGGGCAGCAAGACAGATTTTTCATAGTTTATTGTGATCCCTAAATGACAGCAGAAATGTAATGTAGAGTCTCTTGGTTTTGTTAGTAGATGCTTGGTGGTGGCAGTTAGCAGCCAGTTGTCTAGGTATGGAAACGCTCAGAATCCTAGATGTCTCAAGTGAGCCATGATTACTGACATACATTTGGTGAACACTCTGGGGGCTGTAGTGAGGCTAAAGGGCAGAACCTGAAACTGGTAATGGTTGGCTCCCATTCGAAAGTGTATGCGTCTCCTGGATCGCCTGTCCATTTGTATGTGGTAGTAGGCATCCTGGAGGTCTGTTGAGCACATCCAGTTGTCTTTTCCCAAGAACGGGAGTATTGACTGCAGTGTTACCATCCAAACTTGGTTTTCTTACAGAATTGTTTAGGCTGCTGAGATCCAGAATTTGTCTCCAGTCCCCTGTTTTCTTTGGAACTTAATAAACCTTTCTGTTCACAACTGATTAGTGTGTCTTGAATTTAGGCCTGAACAAGGACGAGCCATCAGACGGGGTGTTCACAAAGGAAGATTTAAAGGGTTCTGCAAAGTCACACAAGCACATCCAGGAATGTCTCCTTAAGGAAATTCCTGAACCTGCTGCCCTGCTCGCTCCATCCGCTGCATAAGAAATCAGCCTCATGGAGGAGTTAACCACAGAATTTAAGGTAGAGAGCTGAGAGGAAACTTTTTCTGCTGCCCCTTCAGCTACTAAACCTTGTAGAGCATCTCCTAGCTCTTTCAGATCTCTCTGTAACCTTGTGAAGTGAGTCAGCTAATTCAGCGATCTAAGAGCAAAATCACTGAAGAAAAAATGCGTTTTCCATATCTGCCCATCATGCAAGACTCCTTGTTCGGTGGATGGACAGAGGACGTCTAGGAAAGTTTGCTCTTGGTGGCTGCTGCCACCACCATAGCATCTACCAGGACTCCTTTCGTTAGGAAATTCTTGTCCAGTGGGGAGGTAATTAATTTATTTGGCTTCTGAGGAACTGGTTCCACAGAATCTGGAGACTCCCACACCTTTTGAGAAACTACCACCATACGTTCGTCAAAAGGCAGAGTCACCCAAGTGGAGGAAGGGTGAGATCCAAAAGCCTTAGTGTACACAGACTCCTCTGCTGAAGGGTTGGTGTACTTGCAGCTGCCTCTCTGTTTAAGTATTTCCAAGATTTCTCCAAAGGAGACATCAGGAGGTGAACGTGGGGACTCCTCAGCATCCTTGAGGTCTGTATCCTGTATCCAAGGTGATGGACTCCTCTGGGGAGTCTAAATGCTTCCTCTTGCATAATCTCTTCCAAGAGACTTCTTTGGAGGGGTAGTCTGGAGAGGTTTCAGAAGAAAGGGGGCACCCCTGTGGGGTATCCTGAGGCTTAGGATCTCTGCACCCCTGTGGATGCAAGGGTAGAGAGACAGACAATGACTTTGGGGGGAGAATGTCCAGACCTGAGAGTGGAGATGCCTGTGGAGACAGCACTCTCATCACCTCGAAGGCCCCCACCCCTGATCCAAGAAAACCTCCAGCTCTGAGGAACCGGAGGGTATCCCCGGGACCAAGGGGGATCGCTTCAAGGCTGATGTAGGAGCAGAGCTCACCCGAGCCAATGTCCCAAGAGGAAAGTTCGGATACGACCACCGACCGATCTGACTCCCCTGCCCAGACCCAACTGGAGAGCACTGTCCCCTAGACTCGAGCTCCAATGAAACCAAGGATGTCAGAGCAATATTTGAATCCGATGATCCTGTGATAGGTCTCGGTTCCGAAGGTTCCACCAAGATCAACTCTGGACATTCCGGATCAGAGGTCAGCTCAAAGGAGGAACTGGTAAAGAAGGGAAGGGTTTGGTCGGATCTGAAGCCCTCAGTGTTGGATCCAATAACAGTTTGGCGAGTGCTGGTGTACTTAGAGTCTCTGCAACACCCGATCCATGTCACTGTCAGATGTGCTCCTGGAAGATCAAGTCGAGGGGGCAGGAAATTTAGAAGGCTGAAGTAAAGGTGACCTCAGAGCTGAAGATACCGGCTCCATAACTGAAATTCCACTGGCACCAAGACTGATGGGGCCGAACTGGAAGGCGTCTGAGAACAGACAGCCTTTGGATCCTGGAGAGGATATCTTAGGCACTTTTTTGAATGGCTCTGATGGAGCACTAGAAGATGAAGACCTTTTTGAAGACATGTCGAACTTTGTAGAAGGTGACTGACCAGAGTTTGAAAGATCCTGACCTCCCTGAATCGCTTTGGAGAAGGGGGGTTTCAAAAGGCCTTTTAAAATCAGCTTATTCTTACACTGCCCTGTGGCTGATGGAATGGCAAATTGCACAGGACTCTTGGAGGTGAACAGTTCCTAAACAATATACACAAACTGTATTGTCTGTCTGTAAGGGAAATTTTTTGTCTGTATTTTTCACACTTTTTAAACTCAGAAGGTTTTGGGTCCTTAGAATCCTTGGTAGACATAATAGTGCTAATCAGTCAAAAGGAGGAAAAAAACAGCCATCAATCAAACTACAGACATATCCAAAAGGAAAACTTTTTTTTTTTTAAAGTAACACTAGAAATGACTGATAAGAAAAACTATACCTGACTCTAATAGAAGGAAGAGGATGACGTAGCCCTCTAACTTAAATGAGCATTGCCATATGGAGAGAGAAAAGGGGAGGGAAGACCCTCTAACTTAAACAGGTCTATGTAGTTCTCTAATTCAAACAAACTACTTGTAAGAATCAGAAAAAAAGGAAAAGCCCTCTAACTAAAACAGGCTGTTTAAATTTAATCTAAAACCGGAATAGAGGAAGTAGGCCTTGTGGAAAAATGGTGGCCAACAGTTAAACACAAAAGTAGCGAAAGGACTAGCAGTAAATCCAAGTGGTTACTAATAGAAAAAACACACTATTAAAGATACAGTAGAGAGAAACACTTTTTCCAAAAAAAATTTGAAGAAACTGTAATTAGTCAGACCCAGTGAGAAGAGCACCTAAGTCTGTTTTAGCAGCAAATGAGATCTGGGGAGCTCTCCTAATGCATGATGGGATATGGTATAGCCAGAGGTTAGTGAAAGACCTAGAGCTGGTGTACAAGGCCCAACCTAGTAAGAATGAAGGCAAGATGTTCAGTTCTTTCCAAAGATGTCTCCTGTAGCATAGCTATTTGCACTCTGCATTTTTAATATAGCTCACTAATCTTTCTTCTTTGTATACATCTGTGAGACCATTAACATTTAAAGAAAATATAAAAAGCATCATTATGTTAAAAAGTTATTATTCCCGCCCATTATGTAAAACAGCTTTTTTTAAAATGTCTGGTTTCAGCTTTTGTGTTACATGCATACACTAATATTACGCAGGTTGACCTTTTATACACAGTTTTTTCTTGTCATATCCATCGAGCCCATGTCGCATCTTAGTTTTTGTTTTATTGAAACTCTTCAAACAAAAACAAATATACACCAATACAACTCTAAAACCTATTAACTTAATACTATCTCACAAAACTATGTAAATCTTCAAATATTTAAGTTTTACCCTCCTAATAGGAACAATTGTCCCAGACTGACAGCCACACTCACAAACTTGGGTTAACCTAAAATGAAGGTTATCATGTTAAGATG
Source organism: Protopterus annectens (assembly GCF_019279795.1). Taxonomy (NCBI): domain Eukaryota; kingdom Metazoa; phylum Chordata; order Ceratodontiformes; family Protopteridae; genus Protopterus; species Protopterus annectens. The sequence continues at coordinate 557,877,601 of NC_056736.1, forward strand.
CATGGTACAGCCTGTGCTTCTACTAAGTGCTGTTTGTTTTTGTCTTATCTTTATTACTCTCCCAAATTGGGAAACACTTTAATACTTCCAGAAACCATCATCTCTAAGTCACTGAAAGAAATAAGTATTTATCAGACTGTCTCCATGGAAACATGAGAAACAAATACAGAGTTGCTTCTACAAGCACTACACAATGTTCTTTTTTGCTTTCTCTTAAAACTTACTAGATCAAGCCATGAACCTTAATCCAGTAATTCCCCTATGCAACAGTGAAAAAAGCACATCAATTTTTCTTGTATTCTGCTCTTTTGACCAGATATTTATTTCTTTATGTTGCAGTGCCTACATTTCTTAAAACTGAACAATGAGAAAGAAAGAAAGAAAGAGAAAAACAGGGGCACCTGTTTCCTTCAGTTTTCCCATTACACTCAAATAACTACAAACATTTTACTTTACAGAATGCGGATTATATCATACATTATAAAGACACTACTATTAAGAAAATAATTTTGTTTTACTTACAGTTAACGCTTTCTCTCCTCCTCCCCCTCCTAAATGTTCTTCCACACATTAATTGCATGAAGTAGGGCATATGCTTTAGAGTCCCCTACAAGTTTAACGAAGTCAAAAACATCAGATATTTCCAGGTTTTCTTGCTCTGTCATGTTTCACAAATATAACTATAGCTTTGCAATCCCACACTTACTTAATTTCGGAGTTGCTAGTTTTATTCCTGTTAATCTCTACCTCCCAAATCCAGTCTCTGCTTCATTTCCAATGTACTCCTGGTTCTACTAGTCAACTCTTGTGCTTTTTTTTCTGTCTTAAGCATTTTCCATTGAAACATTAGAAAAGGTTTCACTGGCACAGTTTCTCTGTGATCTTTATTACTAGAAGAACAGGAAGCAGAATCTCCTTCTGTTTCATAACTCACTTTTTGTGGGACAAACTTTTATATATCCTCCTCAGCATGCTCTGCATCAAAAAATTATTTTGCCCTTCCAGGAAACAATAATCTGAAAATAGCTGTGTACAGCAACTTCATTCTCATGCCTGCTTCTCTACATTCCCTGATTAGTGGAATAAAATGTATTCTTCTTCTACCTGGTGTACAGTGAATAATCATTTTCCACAAACCCACTACTGTCTGCCACTTTTAGTGCTTTGTCTTTCTGCCACGTTTTTGTCAGAATCACGTCCTTCTGGTAAAAGGTCTAGGTTGTTTTCTCAATGCCAGGTTTAGAGCATACACACAATATGCCCTTTCAGTTAACTCCTGCTGTGGAATACCAGTCCAGTTGCTATCCGTGCTTTCATAAATTTAATACAGTATGTTCCTTCCAGCTTCTTTGGTACAGCAGAAAATCTCAGGTTTTCCCTACATGCTCTCTTGCAATTCTATTATTTTTTGAAACATCTCTTCTTAAGCAGTCTCATATTCAACCAGCCTTTTCTTCGTTTTGACCTCTGATTTTTTACAGTTTTATCACCTCATCTGAATATCTTTTTAAAGATTCCCCCATTTTTCCAGCCTTTTATTTCAGTTGATATAATCCTTCAGTGCTTCATTTATTTTAATCAGCTCTGAGTACATTTGCCTTCTTCTAGGTTACTGGAAGTCTTGTCTTGCACCAAAGCTGGAAGTTGCACAGCTTTTTGCTTAACAGCTATAGAATTCTTCCCAGTCAGATTTTTTCCTCACCTTCTGGGGTTAATTTTCTTTCAGGTTCTCTGAATTTCTTTTTTGCTGCCATCCAGGTCATGCACTTACTATAATTACTTAAATTTACCCAAAATAACAGTTTACTGGCTCTCTTCTGAGTTTGTGTTTTCACACTGGGAAATCTAAAATTAAGCTGTTATTCAATGTGCAGACATCTTGGAAACTTAATGCAGCAGCCCTCTTAAGCTGGATTGCAGTGTCAGCAATTGATCTACCTGGTGTGGGACTAGAAACTGCAGCCTTCTGTACTAAAGGCAAGTGTGGTACCTGTTGCAGCACTGACAATGAATGCAGGGGACTGCCGCAGTTCAAGGGCAGTGATAATTAGTTAGGAGTAAGGGCATTTCCAACATTTAGATAATTCCGCTATGTGAAATGGAAATCACTGATGAGGAGTGTTACAGGATAAAGGACAGGAATTAAACCACTGGGGAGACAGAAGAGACTCATAATTCTCTTTTTGGTTTTATACTTATTGAACTAAGTAGGAACAAAGCTGCAAAACAAGTATGTGAAGATGTTGCAGAGTCAGTGGCAGCTTTGTGTGGAAGGATAAAAACAGAGGAAAAGTACAAGGAGACTACAGGAGACTACAGCAGCAGAGTAAGAGACAGGACAAGAAATGGATAAGGAATTATATCACATATGCTGGGGCTTTGAATCAGCTTTCTTGTAAAGATCTTTCTGCTAAAAAATACACATTTTACAAATGACCACTGACTGACTGCCTCCTTAATTGTAAATACTGTAAAAAATCATTTGCATTTATAACAGTAATTAAAATGGATGAGAAAGAAAGATTTTGGAGTGAATTGGATGAAGTGGTGATGACTGTACCCAAGGGTGAGAGTGGTGATTGGAGTAGATTTCAATGGGCATGTTGGTGAAGGGAACAGAGGGGATGAGGAAGTGATGGGCAGGTATGGTGTTAAACAAAGGAATGCAGAAGGTCAGATGGTAGTGGATTTTGCAAAAAGGATGGACATGGCTGTGGTGAATACGTATTTTAACAAGAGGGTGGAGCATAGGGTGACATACAAGAGTGGAGGAAGATGCACACAGGTGGATTATATCTTATGTAGGTGGGCCAGTTTGAAGGAGATTGGAGACTGTAAAGTGGTGACCGGAGAAAGTGTAATTAGGCAGCATAGGATGGTGGTTTGTAGGATGACGTTGGTGATCAAGAAGAGAAGGATGAGGAGGAGTGTGAGGGCAGCACCAAGGATCAAATGGTGGAAATTGAAAAAGGGTAACTGTGAGGTGGAGTTCAGGGATGAGTTAAGGCAGGCACTGGGTGGCAGTGAAGAGTTACCAAATAGCTGGTTAACTACAGCAGAGCTAGTAAGGGAGACGGCTAGAAAGGTGCTTGGTATCACATCTGGACAGAGGAAGGACGACAAGGAGACATGGTGGTGGAATGAGGAAGTACAGGAGAGTATACAGAGAAAGAGGTTGGCAAAGAAGAAGTGGGGTTGTCAGAGAGATGAAGAAAGTAGACAGGAGTATAAGGAGATGAGGTGCATGGCAAAGAGAGAGGTGGCGAAGGCTAAGGATAAGGCATATGAAGAATTGTATGAAAGGTTGGACACTAAGGAGGGAGAAAAGGGCCTGTATTGATTGGCTAGACAAAGGGACCGAGCTAGGAAAGATGTGCAGCAGGTAAAGGTGATAAAGGATAATGAGGGAAACATACTCACAAGCGAGGAGAATGTGTTGAGGAGATGGAAAGAGTACTTTGAGGGGTCAATGAATGAAGAAAATGAGAGGGAGAGAAGTTTGGATGATGTAGGGATAGTAAATCATGAAGTACAATGGATTAGCAAGGAGGAAGTAAGGATAGCTATGAAGAATGGAAAGGCTGCTAGCCCAGAAGACATACCTGTGGAAGCATGGAGGAGTTTAGGTGAAATGGCAGTGGAGTTTTTAACCAGATTGTTTAATAAAATCTTGGAATGTGAGAGGATGCCTGAGGAATGGAGAAAAAGTGTTTTGGTACCAATTTTTAAGAATAAGGGTGCTGTGCAGAGCTGTAGTAACTACAGAGGGATTAAATTGATCAGTCACAGCATGAAGGTATGGGAAAGAGTAGTGGAAGCAATGTTAAGAAGGGACATGATGATTAGTGACAGGCAGTATGGTTTCATGCTGGGAAAGAGCACTACAGATGCGATCTTTGCTCTGAGAGTGTTGATGGAGAAGTACAGAGAATGTCAGAAGGAGTTGCATTGTGCTTTTGTAGACGTAGAGAAAGCATATGACAGGGTGCGTAGAGAGGAGTTGTGGTATTGTATGAGGAAGTCAGGAGTGTCAGAAAAGTATGTAAGAGTGGTACAGGATATGTACGAGGGTAGTGTGACTGCGATGAGGTCTGCAGTGGGTGTGATGGATGCGTTTAAGGTGGAGGTGGGGTTACATCAAGGATCAGTTCTGAGCCCTTTCTTATTTGCAATGGTGATGGACAGGTTGACAGACGAGATCAGACAGGAGTTCCCGTGGACTATGATGTTTGCAGATGACATTGTGATCTGTAGTGAGAGTAGGGAACAGGTGGAGGAGACCCTGCAGAGATGGAGATATGCTCTAGAGAGAAGAGGAATGAAGGTCAGCAGGACTAAGAAAGAATATATGTGTGTGAATGAGAGGGAGGATAGAGGAATGGTGAGGATGCAAGGAGTAGAGGTGGCAAAGGTGGATGAGTTTAAATACTTGGGGTCAATAGTTCAGAGTAACAGTGAGTGTGGAAGAGAGATGAAGAAAGTACAGGCAGGATGGAGTGTGTGGAGAAGTGTGTCAGGATTGATTTGTGACAGACGAGTACCTGCTAGAGTGAAAGGGAAGGTCTACAAGAGGGTAGTGAGACCAGCTATGTTATATGGGTTGGAGACAGTGACATTGAGAAAAAGGCAGGAGTTTGAGCTGGATGTGGCAGAATTAAAGATGTTAAGATTTGCACTGGGTGTGATGAGGGTGGACAGGATTAGGAATAAGTATATTAGAGGGTCAGCCCAGGTTGGAAGGTTTGGAGACAAAGCCAGAGAGGCACGATTACGTTGGTTTGGACATGTGCTGAGGAGGGATGCGGAGTATATTGGGAAAAAGATGCTAAGGATGAAGCTACCAGATAACAGGAAAACAGGAAGGCCTAAGATAAGGTTTATGGATGTGGTGAGACAGGACATGCAGGTGGTTGGTGTGACACAGCAAGATGCAGAGGACAGGAAGAAATGGAAACAGGTGATCTGCTGTGGCGACCCCTAACAGGAACAGCCGAAAGAAGATGATGGACAGTAAATAAAATACAAATGTATTGTCTCTACCTCATTACTGTACTATGCACAAATTTGTGTACTCTTTAGTCTATGTATAGTTTTCTGTTTGTCTTGCACCATAATCATGAGTCATGGCAGAGAAGGATATGTCAACCAGTCCACTTAGCTGGTCGTCAAAATGAAATAATTAATTAAATAAATATCAGATAGTGAGAATGTGGGAGAACATGCATTTAGGATGGGCTAGATGGAAATGGAGAGTATTACAATACAATAAATGTAGTTTTAGCTGGAGGAAGACTATATGGAATAGTGAGGTGGGGTGGAGGTGTATTGACTACAAGGAGACAACTGAAGAAGGGGAGGAAGGAAGGAATGAAGGAGGGATAGTATGGCAAAATTATTTAATGGTGGAGTATCAGCTGGAGACTTCTGAAATTCTGATAAGGAAAGGATACAATACAGTTAGAAGACTGGGGATAAGCCTGTATACATGACAAATAAAAGGTAAAAAAGAAAGCAGGGCCAGACTGATGGGAAACATTTGCAGAAAATTTGGAAATAGTGAGATGTGGAATATAAGTACGAAGAGACATGGTTGGTCCTGGAGTGGGAAAGTCAGAAACAGTTGAACAGTATTACTAGACACTGGGGGTGCTAAAATGGGCACTGGAAATTGAAAAATGGAAAAAGAAAAGTGATGCAAAAAGTGGATTATATTCGTATGTGGTAGGAATATACAGAGAGTAGGGGCTTCTGGCAAATTATGGGAAACAGTATATGGCAATAGGATGGGGGAAGAGTTGTTTTTTCTGTACTTGGGATGGCAGAGGGGATAAATGTGTGGAGAAAAATGAACAGATATTGACTGCTGAGATAGCCACGCAGCGGAATGTGCCAAGGCATGGTCTTTAGGAGGACAGATAAAGTGCACAAGGAGAAAAGCAAGAAATTAGTTATTGAACAACTGGGGATTTGTACAGGAGGATAATCGGGAATGTAGATGGGAAAAGTGGAGAGTTTGTTGAGAGGCACAACACTGAGTGTAGAACTGGAAGTGTGAGGAGAAAGAAGGTAGCATGAAGGAACAGAGTGGTAAATTGAGGCTGGCATTAGTTTTCCAGGGGCAATGCTACTATAAGCTTTTCATTACTACTACTCTTAAAAGTAATATACAGGGTTAGAAGAATCCACTCCAGTGACTTTAAACCCACCAAATATAATTATTTCATCCAAGAAGAAACAGAAAATCTGTTGAATCCACCAAGCAAAACAAGTTTTTGGGCACGGTAACTTACATCTCCCAGTCTCTCACTACTTAAACATATGAATGGTTGTACAGCTGTGGGGAAAAGATATCCATCCTACAAAGGCAAAAACAGTAACCACATTAACTGTGGTCTTGCAGTCATTTCCTTTAATAGGAAATTAATTAAATTTAACTTTAGGGATATAGAAATAGAAAGTGAAAGGCTGACCTCAACTGTTCAGTACAGATAACACAGCTAGACAGTCTGTCGCGTGGAAAAAGGGACTGCATGAGTGGTAATGATTTTTACACTGTATAGAAATACATTAGCCGAAGGCATAGAGGCTGTAAACTTTTTTAGTTTTTGTGCACCTCAGTGTTTGCTGACAATCAGAGTTGTTCCCATGCCATACTCCACTTACCGCCCATTTATTACCCATGGCTGGGGCAAAAATGTGACCATGAAGGAGGTCTTTCTTTAGCCCTAGCACTTCCCCTGTGCATGTCACTAATTCCCCAAGGCTGGATTTGCAATTTTTTTTTGTAAGGGTATGTCACCTACTTCTATAAGTGATACTACTCAAGAAACCACTACCCTCCCTTATAGGCATGCATCTCTGCCCCATTTCTCACCTCCACCAGGGATCAGGGTAGACTATATACACCACACATCCCACCTCATGAGACATGCAAGCATTTACCTTGTCACTCCTCTCCTTCCCACAGTTGGCTCCGCATACTGGCCTCTATTCGAACCTAGGATGTTTGGATAATTTCTTGGCATTAGTCTTCTATGTTAAGGAAATGGCATGGAGGACTGTAAAAGTGTACTTTATCAAACTTCATCACAAAATAGTTATAAAATATTCAGAAAACAGTGGAGCACATGATGTGTACATGTTACTAGTGATTATGTGAAAGTGTTTTTAGTCCCTTCAGTTTTATACACAGGTCAGGCATACTTTTTTCATCAACCATAGATGTTGTTGATAGCAATTAATAAAAAGTTGAAGGATTTATCTGGGAGGTGAGGAGGGCAGGAGTCAAGTGGGATAAGCTGATCCTTCCAATAGAGCAAGACGATTTGGGATTACCTGATTTGAACCTGTATTTTACAGCTATATGGTTAAAGCTCCTATACACAGCACAAGCAGGAAGCTATAATTCATAGTGGAAAGGGATGATAATGGAGGGGGGGGGAGTCGAGAAACAAGGACAGACTGAGATTTTGGATGCAGACCCTTATGAAGAATAACCATACAGAATATTATATTCATAAAGTAGCAGAAAGTATTCTAATAAATAAGCCAACATGGGAATGGAGAAAGGAGATTCTGCCAACAGGGATGACTGCAACAGGTAATAGGGGGCTGGAATTTGTTGGAGAAAACTGGCAAAGGAAGCAAACTAAGAAAGGAAAAGGTAATAGAATGGGAAGAGGCCAAGAATTAATTTGGACTACAGGCTACAGACCGCCTTCCCAGTCAAGGATTGATATCAGAATATAGACACAAGAAAGAAATAGGGGGGTCCTAACTGAAAGACAAGCACTGGTAAGAGTTTTTGGTACAATCTAGAACAGAAGCTATTCAAAAAGGGACAATTAGTAGGGCATATAAAAAATACTGCAAGATAATAGGAATCAGAGGAAGTTAGAAAGGACTGGGAAGAGAGATTGGATAAGCAATACACAAAGAAACAATGACATGATGTATATGTATGGCTCCCAAATATGCAACAAAGTCCAGACAATTTAGGATCTTTGCTTGAAAGTCTTCGTATAGATATTTTTATACCCAAAGCAGACTCCAAAGAATTTTTCCTCAGGTGGATTGCAAATGTTGGAGATGTGATGGGGAAGAACGAGGTAATTGGGAACATATTTTCTGGGAGTATAATAAGTTGGCAGACTAACAATTCCCTGCATACTACTCTGTCAGATATATTGGGTGATCAGATTGGTGTAACTAAGGAAATTATTTGTTCTGAGCTGAATTACAGAATTTTAATAATGTTTTGGAGGAGGAATGAGGTTTAAGGGAAGGCAATAACTGAATGGGCTCTCTAATGTTTGATTGACAATGACTGTACACATTATATATAATGTACAAGGTTTGCAACTGAAAATATGTCCATATCATTCGTTTTCATTTATATAAATGTAGGACTGTCATATGTGATAACGCAATAAAGATGTTTCCCGTTTAAAAAAAGTGATTATGTGTAAGCATCTAAACCCTAAAGCAATGGCACTGCAGGCCGCAATGCTCAGCAATTATGTGCATCAAGACACCAGAGTAGGGGTCAGGACAGCATCAGAAAACATCTAATGACTGCCAAGGTGATTCCCTAGCCTCTGAGTTGAGGAGCAAATGAGACAATCACAGTGTGAGGCTCTGATGAGTTGCAGGTACACAGGTGCAAAAACAAAATTAAAGTACATAACTGAAAAATAAGGGAAACCAGATTTATAGAAAGGTACACATACTCAAGTATTTGTGCAACAAAATGTGCAAATGGATCAAAACAGTGATGTGCCATAATTTCTTTGCCATTTAGCCAAGCAAAATTTCCATGAATTGGATATTCTGGCTTACTTCCTTATGCACAGTACTTCAGATGAACAGAAAAAGCTGTTAGGCATTAGTGAAAAATCCTCCAAACACTACAATTCAGATATTAAGTTTGGTCACAGAGCACTGATTCTTTGTCATCCACAATTCAAGAGAAAACTATGATTGTCTTGACCATTTGAAAGCTTTCATAAATTAGATTTGTCATATCCCTACCTCCAAAAGGAGAAAAGTACAGTTTTGTACCTACCATAAATGTAGATGTTCGAAGATCCACATTGCTGCAGTCCTTACACTTGGGTAGTCCGCTGTCCTCGGTCGGCCCGAATATCAAAGTATTAGGCTGACGTCGGTCAAGGCGCTTAAGACTGACATCAGGACGTCAGGGTACAAAAGCGCATGACCGACGTTATATCCCCAGTCTTTTCTTGCCCCAGATGTCAGAAGACCCTAAACAGAAAGGTCAAAAACCAAAAGACAGCAAAAAACAACCAACCACCCTTGTACTAACCATATGTACAATATATACAATATTCACAATATGTACAACCCAAACCACACAACCGCCTCTAGCTACAGAGGGGAAGGAGGGAGGGTAAATTGGACTGCAGCAATGTGGATCTTCGAACATCTACATTTATGGTAGGTACAAAACTGTACTATGTTCTTCATCTCACATTGCTGCAGTCCTTACACTTGGGTAGAATCCCAAAGCAGAGATAAGGGAGGATGGCAAAACTATAAAGCAGTAGGAGCTGCCAAAATGCCCTGTAAAATTGCAGTGGCAAAACCAGCCCTCGATTTAGAGTAAAGTGGAAGGTGATAATGCTTAGAGAAAGTATGCACTGAACTCCAAGTAGCTGCCTCCAAAATATCTTTAGTTGCCACCCCCCTTAAAAAAGCTGTAGAAGTGGCAGTAGCCCTAGTGGAATGAGGCCTAATCCCAGCTGGAACCTCCTTGCCATGATGGGAATAACAGAAAGCAATACAAAACCCAATCCACTTAGAAATAGTTTGTTTTGACACAGGCTTGCCCTGAGAACCCAAAGCAAAAGAAACAAATAACTGCTGAGACTGCCTGAACCCTTTAGTTCTGCTCAAATAATATCACAACTGCCTGTGTATATCCAAAGTGTGCAAAATCTTTTCCCCTTTATTTTGGGGGTTTGCATAAAACGTAGGCAAATGAATAGTTTGGTTTAAAGCCACACTAGAAACCACTTTAGGCATAAAGGAAGGATTAGTACGCAAAGATACCCTATCCTTATGGAAAATCAAGAAAGGCTCAACTGCCATAAGGGCCTGTAATTCAGAAACCCTTCTCGCAGAGGTAATGGCCAACAAAAAAGCAGTCTTCCATGATAAATATTTCAACTCAGCAGTAGCTGCAGGCTCAAAAGGTTGTAGAGTGAGTTTCTCCAACACAAAATTGAGATCCCAAGCAGGAGTCGGAGCTCTCCGTGGGGTCTTATATTCTTTGCCCCTCTAAGGAATTGCTTAAACAAAGGATGAGAAAACAATGGTGGGTCACAGTCATAGTGAGCAGAAATTGCTGCAGCATGAATCTTAATAGAAGAGAAGGACAAACCTTTGTCCAGTAACTCAGTAAGATATTGAAGAGCCACACTTAAATTAGGCTTAGAAACAACAAATTCCTTTGCTGTACTCCAAAATAAAAATCTCTTCCATTTATCTGCGTACACTTTCCTTGTACTAGGCCTTCTGGCCTCCAAAATAACATTCAAAACTTGTTGTGGCAGCTGAGACCCTCCAGGGTTTAAAACAGAATATGCCAGGCTGTCAGGTGAAGAGAGTGAAGTTTGACATTGAGTAAATGACTGTTCTCCTGAGACAGCAGGTGTGGAATCGAAGGCAAAGGCCATGGAGGCTCCCGTACCAGACTTCACAGTAATGGGTACCAGTGCTGTCGAGGCCAATCTGGAGCTATCAAAATCATTTTTGGCTTGTCCTGTCTGACCTTCAGGAGTACCTTTGGGAGGAGAGGCAGAGGTGGAAAGGCATACACATGAAGATTGTTCCAATTGAATGAAAGAGCATCCACTTTCCAAGCTGTGGGATGAAACCTTTTTGTGCAAAACTTTGGCAGCTGGTAGTTTAGTGGAGAAGCGAACAGATCTATGTCTGGAGTTCCCCATAACACTGTCAATTTCTGAAATACATGAGGATCCAATTTCCACTCGTGGGGATCCATAATTTGCCTGCTCAACATATCTGCTAAGGAGTTCTGTGCTCGGCAGAAACCTTGCCTGAAGATTTAGCTGTAAACTGAGAGCAGTCTCCCACAAAATCATTGCTTGTCTGCATAGAGGATAAGAATGTGTTCCCCTTGCTTGTTGATGTACCACATGACAGTTGTGTTGTCTGTTAGAATCAACACCTGCCCTGGAAGAAGTAAATCCTTGAAAGCTATTAATGCAAATTGGACTGCTAACATCTCCTTCAAGTTGATATGTAGATGTTGAAGTCTGGCAGGCCACGTGTCTTGTACCCACTTTCCATTTAGATGAGCTCCCCAAGCTTTGTCTGTGGCATCTGTCGTTAGAATCTGACTCGCCTCTGGCCGGGTCACAGAGAGTCCCTTGTTTAGGTGACATTCCTGAGCCCACCACAAAAATTCCTTTTGAATGCAAGGTATTATTTGAATGACAGTGTCCATATCTTGGCAGTGCTGTGTCCATACATTTTTGAGATACCATTGCAGCTTCCTCATATGCAGTTTGGCATTGGGAAGCACCAGAATACAAGATGCCATGAACCCCAAGGCTTGAAGGACTGTCCTTGCAGTCAGCCTGGACTGATGAAACAACTGATGGAAGTAAAGAGAAAGATTCTTTTGTTTGTCCGGGGTCAAAAAGGCCATCTGGGATGCTGTATTCAGTCTCACACCCAGAAAGCACATGTCCTGAGAGGGTACTAGACTGGACTTTATTTCGTTCACAGAATACCCCAGGCATCTTAGCACTGCTATCACATATTGCAAATGATGAAGAAGTTCGTCCTTTCCTTGGGCCAGAATCAGGCAATCGTCCAAATAAGGATAGATCTGTATTCCTCTTAGCCTGAAGAAAGCTATCACTGGAGCCAGAACCTTCGTGAACACTCTGGGCAGTAGATAAGCCAAAGGGCAATGCAGAGAACTGATAATGAGAAGTCCCAGCTCGAAACGCAGATACTTCCTGCAACTTAGCCTGATAGGAACATGAAGGTAAGCCTCCTTGAGATCCAGAGTCACCATCCAGTGATCTTTGCCCAGCAGAGGTAAAAGCTGTTGTAAGGTCAACATTTTGAACTTGGGAATGTCCAGATAAGTGTTGAGGATAGATAAATCCAAAATTGGTCTCCACGTGTTCCCCTTCTTTGGTACTAGGAACAGGCGAGAATAAAATCCTAGGCCCACTTCTGGCAGAGGGACCGGTTGTATGGCCCCTATTTGGAGCAGCAGAGAAATTTGCTTGTGAGCCTCTAGTCTTTGCTGAGGAGGAACGTCCGGCATGCCTTTGAAAGGAGGCAAGGTATGGAAATAAAACCTGTAACCTTGGTGTATGATATCCAATACCCATCTGTCTTGGGTAATCAAACTCCAATTTTCCCTGAAGAGTGCCAACCTTCCTCCCAAAGGTGCTGCCAGGCAAGAAGGATCTGGCAGCTGAAAAGGTAGGTAATTGGGCCTGTTTACGAAAGGACTGGCCCCTGCCCTCACCTGAAGATTGTATAGGAGAACTCCCTGTTCTAGGCCTGAAGGAGCTCTGAGCTCTGCCCCTACCACGTCTAGATCTACCCCTAGACTGTGAATCATAAGAAGGGTATGTCCACCCCTTAGCAGGCCAATTCCTACTAAACTTCGGAGGCTGGACTTGCAAAAAATCTTTAACAGTCTGCATAGACTTAGCCTTGTCTTCCATTTTCTTCAAGACTGACTCAACAGGTGAACCAAACAACACATCAGACTGTAAAGGAGCATCCAAAATCCTTGTCTTAACATGCTCAGATAAATTCTGATCCCTCAACCAGGCATGCCTGCGAAGAACTGACCCAGTGGCAGCCACCCTAGACGAGGCCTGTACAGCATCAAAACCACATTGTAAAGAATGCTTACCCACCTGTTCAGAGACATGTACTAAATCTTGTAATTCCTTACACTCAATGCCTTCCGCCAGAGCATCTACCTTAGACTTCAGTTGAGAAAGTAGATAGTTCTGATATTTCAACATGTGAAACTGGCAATTCAAAGCCCTCATAGCTAAGGTGGAAGAAGTATAGACTTTCTTTCCCCATCTATCCAAAGCTCTGGCCTCTTTATCTGGAGGAACCGGATTTTTTACAACAGAGGCCTTGACACCCTTAGGTCCCTGACTAACAGTTTCTGGGTCCGCCCTAGGACTCTTATAAAGATATTTATGAGCCTCAGGCACCCTATAATACCTATCCGGTTTAACAGGAGCAGGAGGCAAATAATCAGGATTAAGAGAAGCCTCCGCAAACACATCTTCCACAACATCCAGAACAGGAGGTATAGCCAAAGGCCTATGCTGGGGTAAAAGCAAAAACTCCTTAAGCCTTTTCCTGGAATCAGAGAAGTCCTGACCTTCCCACTTAAAATGTTCCCTCATGGAATGAAGAGTCTCTGAAAAAGAAAAATCCTCTGGAGGAGAAGCAGAAGGGGTCGAATCATCTGCATCAGAATCAGAATAAGGAGAGTACTCCTGCAAGTCTTCAGCCGAAGACTCTGAAACATCTGAAGGCTGCTCAAAACTCCCCAACTCTGGTTCCACCCTAGGCCTCTTATGTGGAGGGGGCAAAGAACCTCTAATCAAAGTAATTAAATCTTCTGCCATTTTAAGCATGTGCTTCTTGGGCACAGATCCTGAAGAACTAGGAGTGACACCAACAGAAGCTAAACCTGGCCTGCCTCTGGGAGAAGCCTTAGAAACAGAAGGAGAGGGCCTAACCACCTTAGGAAGGGAGGGAGTACAGTAACCTGAGAAGCCCCTTCAGCCTGACCTGCCTCCTGGGAGGCCACATCCTGCAATAACAAAGTCTCCCCTGAGACTCCAGAGAAGCCTCGGCGGAACCACCGGTTCCACTGACGCCTCTAAAGAACCGGCGTCCGCGGACGACTCTTCTTGCCTGGGTTTAGCTGCCTTGTCTTTGCGCTTCTTGAAGAAGCGGGCGTCGGAGCGTCCGACGGCATCTTATAATTGCACCGCTTCCCAAAGACCAACCTGGCACAATCTAGCCTACGCTTAATAGTGCGTTTATTGAACCTAGCACAAAAGCGACACCCAACAACGTCGTGCTCAGGCCCCAAACAAGGAATACACAAAGTATGATAATCTCTATGCGGTATCTGTTTCCCACAAGAAATACAGTTATTCACTTTTTCTGACATCCGGTAAACCACTGAGGCAAGAAAAAACTAAAATATTCCCCAACGGGGTACTTAGCCAACTTTGACTCGGTCTGAAACTCCGAATTCGAAAAATTTCAGAACGCCGAACGGCACTTGCAACGCTGCTTCTGCATCGGACCATGCGGCAAAAAAGACTGGGGATATGACGTCGGTCATGCGCTTTTGTACCCTGGCGTCCTGATGTCAGTCTTAAGCGCCTTGACCGACGTCAGCCTAATACTTTGATATTCGGGCCGACCGAGGACAGCGGACTACCCAAGTGCAAGGACTGCAGCAATGTGAGATGAAGAACATCTGTCTTTCTAGTCTGACCAGACTTTACAGATGAACCTCATCTTTGTCTCCATTCTATTCCATATTTCACGCTCCTTCTACATATTGGTTGCCTTTTTGTGTACCTTTAGCCAGCACAGCAGACTGCCTGTTAAGGCCTCCAGAAAGTACAGTTGTGCACACTTACCATAAATGTAGATGTTAAGAGTGTATTCACTGTTCCAGTCATCACATTTGGGTTATCTGCCTGCAGGTAGCCCTCAGTCAGCCTGAATACCAAAGTCTTGGAATTTCTGCGGTGGCTGCTGTCGCTTCTTCCATGACGTCAGGTCCTTCCTTATTCCTGGTTGCTACACTCCCAGATATATGACCTCACATATATGATGTCACTCTTAGCACCAAGGCTGGAGTTTTTTTTTTTCACAAAGCCTCAAATTCTTATGCACAGGGATTCTGAGCTTAAACCCTCCCAAGTGTATACTGCACCCATTGATTACCACTCCCCAAGTACATTGCAATGCACACAGAAAGGCTGAAATAGAAATGCTGTTTGCATAGTCAGAGACAAACAAAGAATGCATCAAACAAGGCTTGCTCCAAAAACCTTTAGCTGTGCCATACCACTTGTCACACACCCCAGCTATGGCATCCTGCTGACTGTTCTCTAATCACCCTCCTAATCCACCAAGAGAATTTATTGAAAACCTCTACCCTCCTCACCTCTGCAAGAAGTCTGTAGTGTAAGCGAATGAAAGGCTTTGCTGAAATTCAGACATCCACAGTTGCTAGGTTACCAAGGAAGAGTCATTAGAGGCAATAGTCTAGCAAAATCATCAGCAAAGCTTTCTGAATTAAAATCAAGGGAATGAAATAGTAAATGCACAGTACAGGTTATTGATATATTGAAATAAAAAAAATTCATCTGCTTTTTAGGGTAGAGGGCAATGAAGGCAAAACGGTACTTAATCTGTCCATTTACCTGAATGATAAAGAGATGTCCCTTACCCACATGTAATGTTAAATGCTGACTTGTTTAGTTTCTAATTATATGCAAGGCTTAAAAGATCTGTTTAGGAAGTCTAGAAAAAAGTTTTATCAACAACTATCTGTTCCCAAATTGTAATGCTTTCCTCTACAAGAGCAATGCATGTGTTTCCTATATGTGGTGATATATTACAGCACAGTAGTACTCATCTGCACCGACTTACAGAACACCTGACTGAAGACTGGTTTAGAATGCCTAAGTTCAGTGCCTTAATTCCCTTCCTAATAATGTGGTGGGATTGTTCCAAGGTGGCCAAAACCACTTAAATCTGAATATAGTGCAAGAGGATACTCTCCTAACTGAATGCAAACATGGTTTGTCAAACTCTAAAAGAAGAATGAAAGGCATGCCCTCAAACATTTATGCAAAACAGCCAAATCATAAAATAATGCACCATCACTAAACATTTAGGAAAGTACAGCTGTCTGTGAGTTACCTTACCGTAACAGCAAATCTTCAGACCAGTCACTTTAACATGTAAACTGTAACATGTAAATTTTAACATGTACGTTTACCCACTTTATGGGTCTCCTTTCTTGGACAGAATTTGTTCTAGTAGTAGCGTCTTCCCTGCAATGAATTAATTCAGCTCTTTATGTTTAGCAGGCAGAGATACAGCATGCTATAAAGCTACTTTATACACCACTGTTCATGTTCTCTTTGGTTCTTTGAGCCAGACCCCCCTGCATGGTTGAGTGCTTGTGGCAGGCAAATAGTTGTGTATATGCAATGTGAAACAAGTTTATGTACTTAACCATAATGACAGGTCTAGATGATCAGTGCCCATCAACCATAATGACAGATCTAGATGACCACTGCTCATCCTCTTACAAATCTTCAGGACTTGACCTTGGGCACAAATCAGGTCATCACTAAAAAAACTCTCTCAGGCTCCCACTATGCTACTTTCCCATAATGCAGCATGTTCCTCTCAGTTTCCAGATCAGAACACTGTGCTACTCATGACAAAAGCACAATAAAACCAAACACACAGATGCAAAGCACATTTATCTTCTACCAGTTTTAGGTCTTGCCTCCACAGGTCTGGGGAAGGCAGGTAGGTATGCTCAAGACACTGATCTTGAATCACACAGACCTATAGTAAGTACATGCTTTTGATATCTAGAATGGTGCAGTCAGTAACTCTTCAAAACCTTTAAAAAACAAGTCCCCAGTCTGACCTCTAGGTGGCATCACAAATACTTCTATCAAGACAGTGGCTAAGCAAGAAGACCTAGGCCTTGAGATCACACTCAAGGTATGCAGAGAAGTCCAGTGTGGCAGACACAAACTTCATCTAATAATACATGTATATATATATATATATATATATATATATATATATATATATATATATATATTGAATATGCAATACAAGAATTTAATAGTCTCTGAAGAAACCTTGGAACCAAGTCTGTCGACTGCATAGGATACAAACAGCTGTGGAACCTTTTGAATAACTTTTGTCATGTTAATATAAAATCTCAACTGCCTCTGCTCATTTATGCAATTTAAAAAAAAATGTCCCCTCTTATTGATATGACTTGGCAAGACACAGACTAACAGTTTTTTTCAAATTTTGCTCCATAGCATCCAGCACTGTAGCATAGAAGGAAAAAGCCCCGACTAAAGCCCAGACAACTCTGGTTCAATAATAGCTTCATGGACATCTGAGACACTATCACGGAAAAATAGGCATGCCTTTCTGGGGGAAGGCAAGCACTAGGGCAAAAGTACAGTTTTGTACCTACCATAAATGTAGATGTTCGAGTGCTCATACAGCTGCAGTCATTACAGATGGGGTTATCCTGCCGTCAGGCGGATCCTCGGTCGGCCGAATTCCAAAGTCTAGGTCCGGCGTCTGTTGTTGTCGCTTCTTCCCTGATGTCAGTGCGGCAGGGGTATAAAAGAGGCAGCCGATGCCATCTTCTTCAGTTTTTCTTGCCCCAGATGTCAGGTGCCCCCAGAAGGAAGGCAAAACATAAATTTATGTAATCATGCAATATAGAATAATCAAAAAACAGTAGTTGCAAGCAAATACACCATAAAAGAATACCCCAAATAGGTTGTATGAGAAGGTGTTTGTCATAAGGCCTGTCCTAAGAGGGGGGGGTAACCTGGACTGCAGCTGTATGAGCACTCGAACATCTACATTTATGGTAGGTACAAAACTGTACTATGTTCATCGTGCATACAGCTGCAGTCATTACAGATGGGAAGAATCCCAAAGCTAAGTAGGGGTGGCAGGCACTAAGTGGAACTAGGAGGAGCAAGGATGCCCTGCAAGACTGCTGTGGCAAATCCCGCTCTAGATTTAGAGTATAGTGGAAGGTGATGGTGTTTGGAGAAAGTGTGCACTGAACTCCAAGTGGCTGCTTCCAAAATGTCCTTGGTAGGAACCCCGCTGAGGAAAGTTGCAGAGGTAGCTGTGGCCCTGGTGGAGTGGGATCTGATGCTTGTAGGCACAGTTTTTCCATGAAATGAGTAACAAAAGCGTATGCAGTGGGCAATCCATTTTGAGATTGTCTGTTTGGAAATAGCCTTTCCTTGAGCACCTGTAGCATAGGACACAAAGAGTTGCTCGGATTTCCTGAATGGCTTTGTCCTGTCCAAATAATAACGAAGTTGTCTGTGAATGTCCAAGGAATGCAGTAGTCTTTCCCCTTTGTTTTGTGGATTAGGATAAAAGGTAGGTAAGTGGATAGTCTGATTCAAAGCTACACTGGATACTACCTTTGGCATAAAGGTAGGGTTGGTTCGTAAGGAAACTCTTTCCTGATGGAAAATGATGAAAGGTTGCACAGCCATGAGGGCCTGTAGCTCCGAAACCCTGCGTGTTGAGGTGATAGCCAGAAGGAAGGCTGTTTTCCATGACAAGTATTGTAGTTCTGTTGAAGCAGCTGGCTCGAAGGGAGGAAGGGTCAGCTTTTCCAATATGAAGTTGAGGTCCCAAGCAGGGACTGGTGGTTTCCTTGGGGGTTCTATATTCTTTGCCCCTCTGAGGAACTGTCTTAAGAGAGGATGAGAGAATAAAGGAGGATCTGTGTTGTATTGTACAGAAATGGCTGAAGCATGGATTCTGATGGAAGAGAAGGAAAGTCCGCTGTTTAACATCTCAGTTAGGTACTGTAAAATTTGAGGTAAATTTATTACCCAAGGATTCTGGCCCTTTTCTTGATTCCAGGCACAAAATCGTTTCCATTTGGCAGAGTAGGCTTTTCTAGTAGAAGGTCTTCTGGCCTCCAAGATGACATCCTGCACCTCCTGGAGGGTCTGTTGGGAAATCAAGGAATTCTCCATGCAGCTAGATTTAGGGTTTTGAGCTGGCTGTGAAGAGTCTTGTAGTTGTGCTGGGACAACAGAAGAGGGACTAGAGGTAGGGATCCATGGTGGGGAATGTGTCAGACTCTTCAGGAGCGGATACCAGTGTTGTCTTGGCCAGTCGGGAGCAATGAGAATCATTTTCGGCCTCTCTGCTCTGGCTTTTAATAGAACTTTGGGCAGCAGAGGAAGAGGCGGAAAGGCATAGACTGTCAACGTTGTCCAATTGAAAGAAAGTGTGTCCACTTTCCAGGCCTGTGGATTATAGGTCCTTGAACAAAATTTTTTCAACTGGTAATTTCTGTGGGTAGCAAAGAGATCTATGTCTGGCTGTCCCCATGCCTGAGTTATCTTTGTGAAAACTTGAGGATGCAACTTCCATTCGTGTGGATCTGTCATATTTCTGCTTAGGCTGCCTGCCAGTGTGTTTTCCTTCCCTGGCAGGAATTGTGCCTGTAGTTGAATTTGCAATTCCAGTGCTGTGTTCCATAGGGTCATGGCTTGCCTTCACAGGGGGTATATGAATGATTTCCCCCCTGTTTGTTTATGTACCACATCACTGTGGTGTTGTCTGTCCTTATCAATAGCTGGCCTGGATGCAGTAGGTCTTTGAAGGCCATAATAGCATTTTGCACGGCTAGCATTTCCTTTTGGGTGATGTGTAGGTGCTTCTCTTTTTGGGACCATTTTCCCTGAATGCACTGATCTGTCATGTGTGCCCCCCAGGCATAGTCTGAGGCGTCTGTTGTGATTATTTGAGTTGCTTGAGGTACACAGAAAGGGAGACCTATGTTTCTTTGGCATGCTTGAGCCCACCACAGAAATTCCTTTTGAAGACATGGAATGAGTGGTATAATTGTTTCCAAGCTGTGGCTGTGTTGAGACCATAAGTTTTTTAGGTACCATTGAAGTTTCCTCATATGCAGCTTTGCACATGGGATTAAGTAGGATGCAAGATGCCATGAATCCCAGAGCCTGCAGGACTTTCCTTGCAGTCAGCCTGGTGAAGGTTGCCATTTTGCTGAAGTATTGAGACAGTTGTCCTTGTTTGTCTGGCGTGAGGTAGGCCATCTGGGTGGTTGTATTCAAGCTGGCACCCAGGAAAATTATTTGTTGAGAGGGTATTAGTTTTGATTTCTTTTTGTTGACTGTGTATCCCAGAAAGTTCAACAGTTTTATTACAAATGCCAGGTGTTTCAGAAGTATGTCCTTGCTGTCCGTTTGGATCAGGCTGTCGTCCAGATATGGGTAGATTTGTATTCCTTGTAATCTGCAGAAGGCGATTACTGATGCCAGGCATTTCGTAAACACTCTGGGCGCAGTAGATAAGCCAAAGGGAATGCAGAAAATTGATAATGGGTTGAACCTGCAAGAAATCTGAGGTATCTTCTGCAATCTTGTTTGATAAGGACATGCAGGTATGCCTCCTTGAGGTCCAATGTTACCAGCCAAGACTCCTTGCTCAGCATGGGAAGAAGCTGCTGTAATGTGAGCATCTTGAATTTTGGTACCTGTAAATATGTGTTTAGGATGGATAGGTCTAAGATAGGTCGCCAATCTTTATCTTTCCTTGGTACCAGGAATAGTCTGGAATAAAACCCTTGACCTTGTTCTTTTGCAGGTACCTCTTGAATCGCTTTCATGTCCATTAGAGCTGAAATTTGCTTTTGTGCCTCTGCCCTTTGATTTTGTGGCAGGTTTGGCATGCCTCTCATTTTTGGAAGGGTGTGAAAGTGGAACCTGTAGCCTCTGTCTATAATGTCCAGAATCCATTTGTCTTTTGTAACAATATGACAATTTTTTGAGAATAATGCCAGTTTTCCACCCAAAGGTGCTGCCATTAAAGCTTTGCTTGGCAGGTAAAGGGGGAAGTCATTGTGTCTGTTTTCTAAATGACTGTGAGCTATCTTCTCCACTTCTTGGGGTTGGTGCTTGCCACTGTCTGGCTCTGAAAGATCCTTGAGGTTGCCCTCTACCACTTGGGCGTCTGTATCTGCCCCTTTGAGGTCTGTCCGTGGCTGGAAAGGACCAATTTTTTGAAGGCCAGTTTCTGCTGAAACATGGATGTTGTACCTGCAGGAAATCTTTCACTGTTTGCATTGATTTCGCTTTTTCCTTCATTTTCTTTAGTACCTCCTCAGCTTTAACACCAAACAATACATCTTTTTGAAGAGGTGCAGCTAATAATTTAGCTTTGACATGATCTGGTAAGGCTTGCTCTTTGAGCCAAGCATGTCTACGTATAACAGAACCTGTAACAGCAGCTCTACATGAGGCCTCTAAAGCATCAAAGCCACACTGCAAGGTATGTTTACCCACTTGCTCTGCACCATGCAACAAATCCTGCAACTCTTTTAAATCTGGTTGTTCTGGTTGTGTCATTTTGCTTTTCAACTGAGATAACAAAAACTGTTGATACTTTAACATATGCAACTGACAGTTTAATGCCCTCATGGTTAAAGTAGCCGAGGTGTACACCTTTTTCCCCCACCTTTCTAAAGCTCTGGAATCTCTCTCTGAAGGTAATGGGTTTTTGGCAGTAGAGGCCTTAATTCCCTTGGGACCCTGTGAAATAGTTTCTGGGTCAGCAGTATGGCTTTTGGATAGGAACTGGTGTGAATCAGGAACCCGGTAATACCTGTCTGGTTTAACAGGAGCTGGAGGTAAAGAATCTGGATTAAGGCTGGCTTCTGTGTACACATCATCCAATATATCTAAAACAGGAGGGATAGCCAGGGGCCTATGCTGGGGGAGCAAGAGAAAATCCCTGAGCCTTTTCTTGGAATCTGAGTAATCTTGGCCTTCCAGTGAAAGTGTTCCCTCAATGTATGTAGGGTTTCCCCAAAAGAGTAGTCCTCGGGGGGGGGGGGGGGCGAGGGAATAGACTCCTCTGCATCAGAGTCTTCGAAAGGAGAATAAGCATAATCCTGGTCCTCAGAATGTTCAGAGGTAATAGAGGCTTGATCTGAGGAAGGGTAGTCTTCCTCTAATCTGGGCCTTTTGTCCGAGGGGGGTTGAAAACCCCTGATAAGAGTAATCGAATCCTCAGCCATTTTGAGCATCTGTTTTTTAGGCATGGGGCCTTGAGAGGGGGTCTGAGGTCCCTGTTTTTTGGTTTTCATGGCTGCTTTAGATTTAGTGAAAGCTTTAATAGAGAAGGAGGAAGGCCTGAAAACACGTTGAGAAATGGCAGGCCTGTCTAAACTCTGAGTTTCCCCGCCAAGAGTGGCGTCGGTATCTGTAGTAGGAAGGGGGACCGAGGAGCCTGCGACCTTGGGTACTGAAGACATCGGTAATGTTGTGTCATCGGTACTCAGGGGCTGCATAGGCGCCTTGCTGAGAACCGGAGAACCGGTAGTCGGCCTTAGCATGGTGTCAGTAGTCGGTGCGGACCTCGTATGTCGGTCCTTATCTTTGCGTCTTTTACTCAAAAAGTACAGTTTTGTACCTACCATAAATGTAGATGTTCGAGTGCTAATACAGCTGCAGTCATAACAGATGGGTTCTCCTGCCGTCAAGCGGGTCCTCGGTCGGCCGAATTCCAAAGTCTAGGTCCAGCGTCAGTTGTCGTCGCTTCTTGCCTGACGTCAGTGCGACAGGGGTATAAAAGAACCAGCCGACGCCATTTTCTTCAGTTTTTCTTGCCCCAGATGTCAGGTGCCCCCAGAAGGAAGGCAATACATAAAATTAAGTAATAATGCAATGCAATATAATCAAAAAACAGTAGTTGCAAGCAAATACACCATAAAAGAATACCCCTAGAGGGGAAGGAGGGAGGGAAACCTGGACTGCAGCTGTATTAGCACTCGAACATCTACATTTATGGTAGGTACAAAACTGTACTATGTTCATCGTGCATACAGCTGCAGTCATAACAGATGGATAGAATCCCAAAGCTAAGAAAGGGGTGGTAGGCACTAGGTGGAACTAGGAGGAGCCAAAATGCCCTGCAAGACTACAGTGGCAAAGCCTGCTCTAGATTTGGAGTATAAGGGTAGGTGGTAGTGCTTAGAGAAGGTATGCACAGAACTCCAAGTGGCTGCTTCCAAAATATCCTTGGTAGGTACTCCTCTGAGGAAGGCTGCAGAGGTGGCTGTGGCCCTGATGGAATGGGTTCTAATGCCTGAAGGTACAGTTTTGCCATGAAAAGAATAGCAAAAGCGTATGCAGTGGGCTATCCATTTTGAGATTGTCTGTTTGGAAATTGGCTTTCCTAGAACTCCTACCGCATAGGCCACAAAGAGCTGTTCTGATTTTCTGAAAGGCTTTGTTCTGTCCAAATAATAACACAGTTGTCTGTGGATGTCCAAGGAATGTAGTAATCTCTCCCCTTTGTTTTGAGGATTAGGATAAAAAGTAGGTAAATGTATGGCCTGATTTAGAGCTACCCTGGATACCACTTTAGGCATAAAGGACGGGTTGGTTCGTAAGGAAACTGTCCTGATGGAAAATGATAAAAGGCTGGACAGCCATGAGAGCCTGTAGTTCTGAAACTCTACGAGCTGAAGTGATAGCCAGAAGGAAAGCTGTTTTCCAGGACAAATATTGCAAATCTGATGAGGCAGCTGGCTCAAAAGGAGGCAAGGTCAGTTTTTCCAGAATGAAATTAAGATCCCAAGCAGGTATTGGTTGTTTCCTTGGAGGTCTTAAATTCTTAGCCCCTCTGAGGAACTGTCTTAATAGAGGGTGAGAGAATAAAGGTGGATCAGTGTTGTATTCTGCAGAAATCGCTGAGGCATGGATTTTGATGGAGGAGAACGAAAGTCCACTGCTTAGCAGTTCAGCCAAATATTGTAGTATTTGAGGTAAATTCAGTTTTCCAGGGTTCTGGCCCTTTTTCTCATTCCAGACACAAAAACGTTTCCATTTTGCGGAGTAAGCTTTTCTAGATGATGGCCTTCTGGCCTCCAAAATGACATCCTGCACCTCCTTGGAGAGTAGGGCCTGTTGTGATGCTAAGGAATCTTCCATGCGGCTAGATTGAGTGTTTTTAGCTGACTGTGAAGAGTTTTGAAGCTGTGCTGAGTCAGAAGAAGAGGCATTAGAGGCAGGGTCCATGGTGGGGAATGCGTCAGGCTCCTCAGGAGTGGGTACCAGTGTTGCCTTGGCCAGTCCGGAGCAATGAGGATCATCTTTGGTCTGTCTGCTCTGGTCTTCAATAGGACTTTGGGCAGCAGAGGAAGAGGCGGGAAGGCATAAACTGTCATTGATGTCCAACTGAAAGAGAGCGTCCACTCTCCAGGCCTTTGGATGGAAGATCCTTGAGCAGAATTTTGTCAGTTGATGATTCTTGTGGGAAGCAAAGAGATCTATGTCTGCCCTTCCCCATTCTTGGATTATTTCTGTAAAAACTTTTGGATGCAACTTCCATTCGTGTGGATCTGTCATTTTCCTGCTTAGGTTGTCTGCCAGCGTGTTTTCCTTGCCTGGCAAGTACTGTGCTTGTAGTTCCATTTGTAAGTCCATGGCCATGTTCCAAAGTGACATGGCCAGTCTGCATAGGGGGTAAGAATGTGTTCCTCCCTGCTTGTTTATGTACCACATAACTGTGGTGTTGTCCGTTCTTATCAAAAGTTGACCTGGTTGTAGAAGGTCCTTGAAAGCTAAAATAGCATTTATTACTGCTAGCATTTCTTTTTGATTGATGTGAAGGTGCTTTTCTTTTTGGGACCATTTGCCCTGAATGCAGCGGTCTGTCATGTGCACCCCCCAGGCGTAGTCCTAGGCATCTGTTGTGATGACTTGATTTGCTTGAGGCTTGCTGAATGGAAGACCTGTGTGTTTGACATGCTTGAGCCCACCACAGAAATTCCTTTTGCAGACATGGAATTAGTGGTATTATTGTTTCCAAACTGTGGCTGTGTTGAGACCATATGTTTTTAGGTACCATTGTAGTTTTCTCATATGCAGCTTTGCACATGGGACTAGTAAGATGCAAGATGCCATGAATCCCAGAGCCTGCAGGATTTTCCTTGCAGTCAGCCTGGTGCAATTTGCCAGTGTTCTGAAATATTTAATTAGTTGCCCCTGCTTCTCTGGCGGGAGGTAGGCCATCTGGGTGTTTGTGTCCAAATTGGCACCCAGGAAAATTATCTTCCGAGAGGGTATTAGCCTTGATTTCTCTTTGTTGACTGTGTATCCCAGAGAGTTTAATAACATTATTACATAAGCCAGATGTTTCAGAAGAATGTGCTTGCTGTCCGCTTGGATCAGGCAGTCGTCCAAATAAGGGTATATTTGTATCCCTTGAAGTCTGCAATAGGCAATTACTGATGCCAGGCATTTCGTGAATACTCTGGGCGCAGTCGATAAGCCAAAGGGCAATGCAGAGAATTGATAATGGGTTGAACCTGCAAGAAATCTGAGGTACCTTCTGCAATTATGTCTGATTGGGACATGCAGGTATGCCTCCTTGAGGTCCAATGTTACCAGCCAAGACTCCTTGCCCAGCATGGGAAGAAGTTGCTGTAGAGTGAGCATCTTGAATTTTGGTACAAGTAGGAATGTGATTAGGATGGAAAGATCCAAAATAGGTCTCCAATCTTTTCTCTTCCTTGGCACCAGAAATAGCCTGGAATAAAAACCTTGACCTTGCTCGTGTTCGTGTGTAGGTACCTATTGAATAGCTTTCATGTTTATAAGATCTGAAATTTGCTTTAGTGCCTCTGCCCTTTGATTGTGTGGCAGGTTTGGCATGCCTCTCATTTTTGGAAGGGTATGAAAATGGAATTTGTAGCCTCTGTTTATAATGTCCAGGATCCATTTGTCCTTTGTGACAACATGCCAATTTTTTGAAAATAGTGCCAGCTTTCCTCCTAAGGGGGCTGCCATTTGAGACCTGGTTGGCATGCAAAGGAGAAAGTCATTGTGTTTGCTTTCTGAAAGATTGCGAGTTGTCCTCACCACCTCTTTGTGCAGGAGCTTGCCATTGTCTGCCTCTGTACGATCCTTGTGATTGTCCTCTGCCCCTGGGGCGTCTGTATCTGCCTCTTTGGGGTCTGTCTGTGGCAGGAAAGGACCAGTTTTGGAAGGCCAATTTCTACTAAAATGTGGGGGTTGAACCTGCAGAAATTCTTTCACAGTTTGCATTGATTTAGCCTTTTCCTCCATTTTCCGTAATACTTCCTCAGCATTTGCCCCAAATAGTACATCCTTTTGAAGAGGGGCGTCTAGTAATTTAGCTTTGACATGATAAGGCAAGGCTTGTTCCTTGAGTCAGGCATGCCTACGTATGACTGAGCCTGTAACAGCAGCTCTACATGAGGCCTCTAGAGCATCAAAACCACATTGTAAGGTATGTTTACCCACTTGTTCTGCGCTATGCATCAAATCCTGCACCTCCTTCAAGTCTGGTTGTTCAGGTTGTGACATTTTACTTTTCAATTGAGATAACAGAAACTGTTGGTAGTTTAGCATATGAAACTGACAGTTTAAGGCCCTCATGGATAAGGTGGCCGAGGTATATACCTTTTTTCCCCACCTTTCTAAGGATCTGGAATCTCTCTCGGAAGGCAATGGATTTTTGGTAATGGAGGCCTTAACTCCCTTGGGCCCCTGTGAGATGGTTTCTAGGTCAGCAGCATGGCTTAAGTGGAGCTGGAGGTAGAGAGTCCGGGTTAAGGCAGGCCTCCGAGTAAACATCATCTAGGATGTCCAAGACAGGAGGTATAGCCAGAGGCCTGTGCTGGGGTAACAAAAGAAATTCCCTGAGCCTTTTCTTGGAATCTGAATAATTCTGGCCTTCCCAGTGGAAGTGTTCCCTTAAGGTATGCACAGTTTCCCCAAATGAGTAATCCTCAGGGGGGGATACAGAAGGAATGGACTCCTCTGCATCAGAGACTACAAAAGGGGAGTAAGACTGTTCCTGATCATCAGAGTGTTCTGAAATAATGGAGCCCTGATCAGAGGAGGGGGAATCTTCCTCCACTCTGGGCCTTTTGTCCGGAGGTGGCTGGGAACCTCTGATTAGAGTAATTAAATCCTCAGCCATTTTAAGCATCTGTTTCTTAGGCATGGGGCCTGGAGATGGGCCCTGTGTAGCTGGTCTCTTAGGGTGCATGGTTGCTTTAGACTTGGTGAAAGCCTTGATGGAGAAAGAAGAGGAAGGTCTGAAGACACCTTGAGTGGAGGTGGACCTGTCCACATTCTGTGTTTCAACGCCAAGAGTGGCTTTGGTATCTGTAGTCGGGGTGTGGGCCAAGGATCCTGCGACCTCGGGTACAGGAGACACCACCAAAGATGTGTCGTCAGTAATCAGGGGCTGCGTAGGCGCCTCGCTGAGAACCGGACCACGTGTAGTCGGCTTTGGCGTGGTGTCGGTAGAGGCCGCGGACCTCAAGTGTCAAGTGTTAGACAAAACCGGAGTTGGAATACCCGATGACATAGTATAGTTAAATGCTTTCCCAAAAAAATGCTGGGCAAACTCCGCCCGACGCTTAATAGTGCGTTTGTTGAATGTAGCACAAAAGCGACAGACCGAGACGTCGTGGTCTGGGCCTAAGCAAGGAATACAGAGGGAATGGAAATCCTAATGCGGTATTCTTCCCACAAGAAATACAATTATTAACTTTGTCTGACATCGGTCTGAGGCAAGAAAAATTTCCCCAACAGGGTACTTAGCTTTTAAGAAGACTTCGGTTTCCATATTTTCGTAATCTCAGGAGCTGGCCGACCGGCACTTGCGAACTGCTTCTGCTTCGGGCACCGCACGGCAAGAAAGACTGGAGAAAATGGCGTTGGCTGGTTCTTTTATACCCCTGTCGCACTGACGTCAGGGAAGAAGCGACGACAACCGACGCCGGACCTAGACTTTGGAACTCGGCCGACCGAGGACCCGCCTGACGGCAGAAGAACCCATCTGTTATGACTGCAGCTGTATGCACGATGAACATCTGGAGTCGGAGTATCTGACGACATAATATAATTAAATTTTTTACCAAAATAGTGAAGGGCGAACTCCGCCCAGCGCTTAATAGTGCGTTTGTTAAATCTAGCACAAAAACGGCAGGCCGAGACGTCATGGTCTGGGCCTAAGCAAGGTATACAGAAATAGTGGAAATCCTTATGCGGTATTTGCTTCCCACATGAAATGCAATTATTAACTTTGTCTGACATCGTTCTGAGGCAAGAAAAGTTTCCCCAATGGAGTACTTAGCTTTCAAGAAGACTTCGGCTGAAATATTTTCGTAAATCTCAGGAGCTGGCCGACCAGCACTTGCGAACTGCTTCTGCTTCGGGCACCGCGCGGCAAGAAAGACTGAAGAAGATGGCGTCGGCTGCCTCTTTTATACCCCTGCCGCACTGACGTCAGGGAAGAAGCGACGACAACCGATGCCAGACCTAGACTTTGGAATTTGGCCGACCGAGGACCTGCCTGACGGCAGGATAACCCCATCTGTAATGACTGCAGCTGTATGCACGATGAGCATCCCCTCATGGTGCATACCTACAGAAGGTTAAGGATGCACAGAGCATGTGGCCGAGTTGCCATAGAGGAGGGATGATACAACAGCATTCTCCAGTACATGTCCAACCCAGGGACAGCACTGGTGAGCATGGAGGCAATAAAAAGTTAAGGCATTAAAAAAAAAAACACTCCCTGGCAGCAATGTGATCCTCAGCCTTCTCAATGTCCCTGAACAAAGATTAGGATTATCCCACTGAAGCACATGATGAAAATCAGAAACAGGTGAAACATGTACTTCAAACAGAGAATTACTAAGTCCAGTACCACATATCTGCAAAGTATAGTCAATAATACTTGGAACATCAGCTAAAAAGGGGTACATCCCTTTCAAAGTGACCTTAACTATAAAAACATATTTGCTTCCTTTGTGAAATTTCCCTGCACTGGGTCTCCAAGTAGTGATAAGAAGCTATTCTGGATAGTTAAAAATGGAGAAACCAAGCTGTTTTTGCCCTGTCCAGAAAATGAGGCCATGGCAGGAGAACCATACTTGTCAGAGCCAAAATCGGGCTAGGAGAATGACCTTGGCCTTGCTGACCTTCACTTTCTGAAGGAACAAGGCAATAAGGGGAAATGGATGATACTGTAAAGAAGTCCTGGGGACATTTCTGGATGACAGCATCCCTGGGCCATCCTGCAGGGGGCATCAGGGAGTAGAAGTTGCTGTATTCGGAATTAGTGAAGCATAAAGGTCACAGCAAGATTGCCTTCAGCGATGCAAAACCTTCCCTGCTACTGACAAAATTAGGGAGTACTTATGTTGCACCAGAAAACGATGTCTGAGCCGGTCCACTGGTGAACTCACTTCTCGGGAATATGGGTTGCTGTCAGTAGGTAGTCTGTCATCACAGCCCATTCCTAAACTCTCTGTCTGTTGACAAAGAGGTTTAGAATGAGCACCACCGTGCTTGTCTACATACCACAACACAGCCACACTGTTTGTGTGGATGGTAAAGGCACAATGAAGGTGGAAGGGAGTGCCCTGAAAAGACTGCAGGATAAGCAGAACCACTCATCTTCAACACACTGATAGACTCTGACACACAGGCTGAACAGGACACATGCTTGTTGCACAAGTTGAGAAACCTCATTAGATTTGGTGGAATCCTCTCTGTGGAATAGCATCATCTGTGCTTCACCATGTTCACCATAATGCCTGAGGACTGGAACAAATACAGTAGAGAGACCCATGCTGCAGCTAGACTATTCAGAGACAATACTGCCAGAAGATAGTTATCCAGGTAAGGGAAGAGCTTCACACCCTGCAGTCTCTGGTGTGCTGCAAGCACAGCCAGACATTTGGAGAACCCCATGGAAGTCCAGCTGAAATCAAATAGATTCTGAAATTAACTGGCTCCAATCCAGAAGAGTTAGTAAATCTTCAATTCCTAAAGTGCAAGTAAGCATGCTGGAGGTCCAAAGAGCACACCCACTCCAGTAAGAATCACCACTTGCACCAATACCACCTAGAACTTGGGACTGAAGATGAATTCTTTGAGAACAACGTTGTTGTCTTTCGGCTGTTTCCCTGTAAGGGGTCGCCACAGCGTAACTCCAGTCCGCTAATGATTGGCAGTAGATTTTTACGAAACGCCGAGGTGCCAGCTCGACGCCCAACCTTCAACGAAGGCGCACGCATTTACGCATGCATGTCTTTTGAACGCTACCCAACTGTGGGGAGGACATGCAGACTCTACACAGAAGCCACTCCCAAGCTAAGCCGAGAATCGAAGGGGAGAACATCTTGCTGTGAGGTAACAATGCTACCGCTGTACCACTGCTGATGGTCCAAGTTTCTTTGTCTTTTCTGGTATAATAGCAGCAGTGGAAAAGTGTTTACCCAACTTTATGATCCATCATTATTTAAAAAAATATAATTACATAATATATATTATACAGTGAGAATTGCATGTACTTAAACACATGACAAGCTGGTTTCTGAAAATATTTTACTGTATGGTATTCAGAAAATCATTTGCCAGGTCACTAGAATTTTGTAACATCTGAAGCCTCAAACTGACTTTTTTGAGATAGCTGTAGTTGTATTATTAGTACAAAAATGCAGTATTGTGCGTCTGCTTCAGATTGCAAAAAGGCATTTTATTTATGATACTGCCAAGTTCCAGATAACTGAATTTTCATTTATCTTTTGTAACCAAGGACTATTAGACTTAGAGAAAATAAATGTGCAGCTGTTTTTATACAGCTATTTTAACTTGTAAGAAAATCAGATGCCTCACACTTCTGAGTAGGTTCATATTGCAAAATGACAACAAGGTGCTTTACAAGCTTACCTATTGCCATATCGTCACCCAATGCTAGTGTGCCTGTTACATAACATGATGACGTCATCTAGATGTTAATTATTACATTACAGCCGAGTATATCAGATATGTGAATTATGGGCCCTGGTGGTTTCCTTTCTGTTTAAAAAATGTGCTAAGATATGTATGCTGTCACCTTCTCTTACATTCTTAAGAGCTGTAAGGCTACATTTGTCATCATATATTGTTTTATACA
>NC_056736.1:557913470-558071170 GCF_019279795.1 Protopterus annectens
AGCAATGGGGCCCTTACAAGCCTAACCAAGAGTTTATCCCAGAAAAGAAACCTCAGTCAGCACCTGTCGACCCTGTCAGTGAGGGACACAGGTGGAATCCCTGGGACAAATTTGTGGTTTCCCATCCACTCATCAAAGCTGCGCTTGAAGAGGGTCAGCGAGGTACTCTGTTTGACATGTATGGGAAATCTATTCCAGTGACCGGGCAGCCTCTGGGAGACAAACCTGTCCCTCCAGCAGGTTTTGTTGATGTCACATATTAGATTCAGGCCTTTCGAGCCAGTAATGTGTGAGGAGTTAGACTTACTGATATGGAGCACCTCTAGTAGGGCAGGGTCCAAGACGGTCTTGTATGTGAGACACAGATGATATCTGAGCAATCAGTACGATACAAAGTAGAGTGACAGTGATTTGAGCCTGTCCACATAGGACAGGTGTTGGAGACCATGGATTCTCTTTGTGAGGTATTTCTGTGGCCATTCCAGTTGATGCAGATGTTTGGAGAGGTACATACCAAACGGGGCATCATGCTCAATTATTGGTCTAATGAGGGAGGGGTGTAGAGGAGGTAATAACCTTTTTTTCTGGATGCAATTCATTTACTTATAAGATGAACCAAGTAAAATGTTTTACTTTAATGAGAGGCAACAACACAGATGGAATATTGTGGTGAGTACATAACTTCTTTATCTGATATTCTTGCCTTCATTTGCTCTCTAACCTATGGGACAGAGTCCCCAGCTACTAAAGAACTTGGGAGGCCCTCAAGGAAGGATAATCCGGAGCACAGCAGAACCAAAGGATGCCCTGCACCTGGAGATAATGTCCAGCTTGAAATGGGAAATAAAAGTATGGTGGCTGGACCACATAGCCACTGCAAAAATTTCATCCATGAAAAACTTTGACCAAAAAGCTGAAGTAGAAGAAAAAGATCTGGTAGAATGGGCTTTAATATGAGCAGGTAATGAAAGGCTCTTGGAGGAATAAGCAAGTTTGACATAACTGGCAATCCAATGGGCTAGCATAACCTTGGAAACTGGTTTACCTAATCTGGACTCTCCCTTGTTTTGAAAGTTAGGAAAAAAACACTGGACGATTAATGACATGGTTTAGGTTAACCTCAGAAGCGCCCCTGGGCAAAAGGGAGGGATTAGTATGTAAGGCAACTCTATCCTTATGGAAGATAAGATATGGAGACTTGCAAGACAAGGCCTGCAGTTCCGAAACTTTCTCAGATGAAGTTACTGCCACCAAGAAAATAGTTGTCTGGGTAAGGAACTTAGACTTTTGCTGCAGGTTCAAAAGGAGATAAGACTAAAGCCTGAAGAACTAAGGTGAGGTCCCAAGGAAGGGCAGGTTCCAGGTTCAAAAGGAGATGAGACTAAAGCCTGAAGAACTAAGGTGAGGTCCCAAGGAAGGGCAGGTTCCTTGATAGGAAGACTGAGAAAGGTACCTTTCAGGAAGGCCTTGCATAGTTTAGATGAGGCTAGGGAGAAAGAGTTCTCCCAAACATGAAAATTAGAAATGGCAGCAAGTTGCACCTTAACCACAGAAAAACTCACACCAGTATTAAAAATATGAGCCAGAAAGTTCAAAACTGCAGGTACTGGGCACAGAGAAGGGGTCAAAATTGTTCTGATGGGCCCAGATATAGAACCTCTTCCATTTACTGACATAAAGCTTTCTCCTGGAAGGTTTGTGGGCATCAACCAAAATTTTTCAAACTGGGGAGGAAAGCCCAGGATTTCTAGCCATCATCGGAAGTGGAGAAACCAAGCGGTTAGTTTCAGGTATAGGAGATCCAGATGGGAGTGTCCCAAGGGATGGGACAACAGATCTGGAGAGGTATCCAGGAGTCCACGGCGGACAGACCAGGTGAGACCAAAGCAAGGGGAACAACACTTGACGGAGCCAAAAGGGGCCAATGAGGATGACTTGGCACTTCAATCTCTGTGCTTTCTGAAGAAATTTGGAAAGAGCAAAAAGGGATGGAAGGCATAAAGTAGACCAGGGGGGCCAAGCATGGACTACAGCATCTCTCTCAGATTGTCCCTGCAGAGGGTTCAGGGCCAAAACTCATTGCATTTGGTGTTGGAGGGAGACGCAAACAGGTCACAGCAAAGGTGACCCCATTTCTGGAAGATTATATTTGCCACTGCAGGGTTTAGAAACCACTCATGATGCATCAGAACGGATCTGCTGAGCCTGTCTACTTCCTCGGAATGAGTGTCGCTATGAGAAAGAGATTTGAAGAGATTGTCCATTGCCACAACCTCGTGGCCACTTGACACACAGGATAAGACCTGGTTCCTCTTTGCTTGTTGATGTATCTGACTACCAACATGTTTCCTGTCTGAATAGCAACAGTTCCAGAGGGCAGAGGGGAATGGAGGGCTTGCAACCGGAGAAGCACTGCTCTCATCTCCAGAATATTTATATGCAAATTGGTCTCTAGGGAGGACCACATGCCATGAACCGTCTTTCCCAGATAGTGCCCCCCCCCACCAGAGTTGAGAAGCATCCATGGTCACACTGGCAAAGGGGAGAGGAAGGACAACAGGCTGGCCCTGGAGCAGGTCATCTGATTGAATCCAACAGATAAGAGACTGTTTGCTTGCCGAGGAGATCCCGATACTGTGGTTCAGAGGGTAACAGAGAAGTGACCATTGCATGGCTAAATTCCACAGAAGCACTTTCATGTGAAGACGGGCTAAGGGTACCACAGTGATTGTTGCTGCCATCGACCCCAAGGCCCAAAGAACAAGAGTGGCTTGGGGTAAAGGAGTGTCCATTACCTGACAGGTATGGGATCTCATACTGGAGATTCTGTCAAGAAAAGCTAGGTACCGAGGGGTGTCCAAGTGTGGTCCAATAAAATCTATGACCTGGAAAAGAATCAGATGGGATTTGTTTAGACTGATAGATATGCCCAAGGTCGAAGCTATATGTAGTAGGTATTCTCTGTCTTGAAGAAATCAATGCCTGGTGGGAGCAGTTAGGAGTCAATCGTCTAAGTAAGGAAATACCTGGAATTCGTTCAGTCTCAGATGAACAGCTATCACTGTCATGCATTTGGTGAATAACCTGGGTGCTGTAGTGAGACCAAAGTGCAGTGCTTGGAATTGATAGTAATATCCTGAAGCGGAGGTACCTTCTGGAGTGCTTGTTCATCTTGATGTGATAGTACACGTCCTGAAGGTCTATAGAGCACATCCAATTGTCCTTCTGTAGAAAGGGCAGAACGGACTGTAGTGTGACCATTCAGAGGTTTACTATCAAAAGACCAAGTCATATACTATGTTATTCAACAGTTATAACATCGAAATACATTTATGCGACATTCATAAATACTGAAAAAAAAAATCAATGTTTAAATACTCGAAAAATAGTTGCATTCGCCTTTAAGAACGTCATGGAAGTCACAGCATGCATTAAAACTTGCGATAATGTTAGTTTTATTAATATGACGTATATTCTTAATTGTAATATGCCCTGTACAGCACTACGTATGGACCAAATCTGTACTGTGCAGTGATAACCGTATTGTTTTTGCAGGGGGGCAAGCCCCTCTGCACCCCCCACACCCTCTGCTACTTTTATATTACAACTCCAAGATCGCACTACAGTGTGGAAAAGGGTACATCTCCCAATCCGCACTGTCTTGCGATCTCAGTATGAAAAAAAACTTTTGATATGTGTCCATTTGGTGGCAGTAAACATATAAGACTTTCTGGAGCACTTGCACAGTCCATTGCCCTATTTTCAACATGTTTTTCGACAGTTAATTTGTATAAATTAACTGTCAATGACATGAAACATTGAATATTCATGAGTCGATGACGTGGGTCAGACAAATGAATGTTAGATCTTCTAAATTACAAACATTTGACAGTAAACCCCATTCAGAACTTTGAGATGGCAACTGACTTGTTGAGGAGTGTAAGATCCAGAATGGGTCTGAAGTCCCCCATGTTTTTGGGCACTAATAAGAATCTTGAGTAAAAGTAGCATCAGAGCTGCTCTAGGGAGACACCGGATTACTCTTTTTGAGAGCAGCTTTGCAATTTGTAATGCTGTTGCCTCCTGCTGATTGGGTGGGACATCAGGGAGGATCTTCATTGGGGGAGTTGTTTGGGAAAAGGGTACAGCATAGCCTCTGGATATGATAGTTAACATCAAACTATCTTTTGTGATGGCTTCCCAGTCTGTTGGATGCACAGACAAGCATCCCTCAACTGCCTCCAGAGTACAGCAGTCGGGCAATCTTTCAGGATTGTTGATTGGGCCTGTCTGAGAAAGAATCTCGAGGCCCCCGATTCAACAGACCCCCTCTGCCATGCAGGCAGCATCTGTTTTTATAACAGCTCCCCCCCCCCTCTGCCTCTAGGAGAAAGATCACCTAGGAAATCCTGGAAAGGACCCTGCGACTTACGGAACCACAACTTCTTGCCTCCATGCTGGTTCCTAGAAAATGACCGTTGTGGTGTACAGAAGTGTATCATAATGGCAGACAAGGTCTTTCCATCCTTTGCACTTTGGGAGAGTGTGTCTAACTGGTCGGACCAAAAAGGGGTCAATCCATCCTAGAAAGCATTGACAAAAGACGCCTTACAGGGTTCCGAAAAATCACACAGCCGCATCCAGGCATGGCATCTGACCACAATCCCAGATATGGCTGCCCATAAGGCACAGTCTGCTGCATGTGAGATTAACCTCATGGATGTGTTGGAAATAGACTGGAGGGTGGCCTTTCTCAGGGAATAGGATTTTTGATTCACAGCAGACATGGACCCTGGGGCCGAGCTAGAGAGCTCCTGAACCAAGTCCCTCTGTAACCTGGTTACGTGTGCCAGGTAGTTCAGCACTCACAAAGCGAAGGTCGCTGAAGCGTAAATCCATTTTCCAAACCTGTCCAAAGCCCCTAGACTCCCTGTTAGGGGTAGGACAGTGGAGCTCTGTTAGGCTAGTTCCTTCTTGGTGGCAGCTGCAAAGTACAGTTGTGTACACTTACCATAAATGTAGATGTTAAGAGTGTCTTCACTGTTGCAGTCATCACATTTGGGTTATCCCTGCTGGGATAGCCCTCGGCCAGCCTGAATACCAGAGACTTAGTATTTCTATGTTGGTTGCTGTCACTTGAAGACTTACGTCAGGTCGCCAGTGGTATAAAGGAAGGCAGCCAACCCCATTACATCAGTTTTTCTTGCCCTAAACCAGTCAGGAGCCTGCAAAATAGGAGGCCAGGCTCTGGGGGTAAGACCCCACCAGTGGAAAATACCAATATGTCCCTTGCAAGGAAAGGTGAACAAGAAAGGTAACAAAAAGAGAAAAGGGGGAAGGAGAGAGGGAAACTAGGACTGCAACAGTGAAGACACTACATTTATGGTAAGTGTACACAACTGTACTATGTTCTTTGTGTTTCACTGTTCCAGTCATCACATTTGGGTAAATTCCCAAAGCTGAAGAAAAAGGGTGGAGGCAGTCAAGGAAGCTAGGGGCTGGCTAGCATGCCCTGCAAGACTGCAGAGGCAAAACCTGCCCCGGATTTGGAAGAGAGAGGCAGGTGGCAATGTTTGGTAAAGGTGTGAACAGATGTCCAGGTGGCAGCCTCCACGATGTCCCTGGTGTGGGCTCCTCTGAGGAAAGCTGCAGAGGTGGAGGCTGCTCTGGTGGAGTAGGTCCTGACCCCCTTTGGGGGAGGCTTGCCATGCTGTTTGTAGCAGAAAAGGATGCAGTGTGCTATCCATTTGGAAATGGTTTGTTTGGAGATGGCTTTCCCTCTGCCCTGAAGCAAAGCTAACCAGCAGTTGATCAGATTTTCTGAAGGGTTTAGGCCATTCCAGATAGTATGTGAGCTGTCTATGGACATCTAGAGAGTGCATAATCCTTCCCCCCTTGTTTTGAGGGCTGGGAAAGAAGGTGGGCAAATGGATGGATTGGTTGAGAGTCACATTGGATACCCCCCTGAGCATGAAGGATGGATTAGTTCTGAGGGATACCCTGTCTGCATAGAAAGTGATGAAGGGTTCCACTACCATGAGTGCTTGCAGCTCAGAGACTCTTCTGGCTGAAGTGATGGCCAGGAGGAAGGCCGTCTTCCAGGAGAGAAATTCTAGCTATACAGAAGAAGCTGATTTGAATGGAGGCAGGGTGAGCTTTTCCAAGACAAAGTTATCCCAAGCCAGTGTTGGTGCCCTTCTGGGAGAGGGGGGGGGGGCTCTAGTTGTTAGCCCCTCTGAGGAACTATTTGATCAGACAGTGTGAAAAAGAGGCTGCTCAGTGGAAAATGAGTGGAAATAGCAGAGGCATGGAATTTTTATAGAGAAGAAAGACACCACTGTGTAGTAGAGGTCAGCTAAGTAATCCAGGAGGACAGGGATGGAGGGCTGTGCCATATTGGCCCCCTTAGCCTGGATCCAGGTGCAGAACCTTTTCCATTTATCTGCATAAGACTTTCTGGTGCTAGGGCATCTGGCCTCTCGGATAACATCTAGAACCTGTTTACTGAGGAGGGCAGATTGGTCAGGGGTCAGGTTATAAGCCAAACTGCCAAACTGAGTGTCTGCAATTGGGGGTGCATGAATTCCCCTTCCCTTGAGTTGGGAATCTGAGGAAGATTCCATGGAGGCAGTGGGGACAGGCTGTGCAACAAGGGGTACTAGTGCTGTCTGGGCCAGACTGGAGCTATGAGAATGGTCCTTGTTTTTCCTCCCTTATTTTGATCAGTACGCTGGGAATGAGAGGTAGGGAAGGAAAGGCAAAGACCGAGAGGTTTACCCAGGGGAAGGACAGGGCATCTACTTTCCATGCCATGCAGTGATGCTTCCTGGTGCAGAATCTGCTCAGCTGATGGTTGGTGTGGGAGGCAAAGAGGTCGACCTCCGGGGTTCCCCATCTCTGATTTATTAGTAAGAAGGTGTTTCTGTTGAGCTGCCACTCATGGGGGGTCCAACAGTTTTCTGCTTAATTGGTCTGCCAGGGAGTTGAGAAAGCCTGCAGGTATTGTGCTGACAGGTGTAGATGCATGGAAGAGGCTGTGAACCAAAGGGTCACGGCCAGCCTGAACAGCGGGTAGGAGTGAGTCCCTCCCTGTTTGTTGATGTACCACATCACTGTGGTGTTGTCTGTTTTGATCAAGAGAACCGCTGGAGAGAGAAGGGGTGGGATTCTTAGATAAAGTAGCTTTAACCCCTTTTGGGCCTGGAGTAATGACCTCAGAGTCCGCTGTTGGTTTTTTAGAGAGACATTTGTGAGAGTCAGGGACTCTGTAGTACCCGTCTGGCTTTCTGGGTGCAGGAGGAAGGGTGTCTGGAGTCAAGCTGGATTCAAGGACATCTAGGATTGAGGGGGGGTGGCTAAGGGCCTGTGCTGTGGAAGGTCCAGGAATTCTCTGTGTCTCTTCTTAGACTGGGGGTAGTCTCGACTCTCCCATCTGAAATGCTCCCTTAAAGTATGCAGGGTTTCCCCAAAGTAAATATCATTGGGGGGAGAGGCTGAAGGAATAGATTCCTCTACATCAGAATCCTCATATGTAGAGAGGGGCTGCAGGTCTTCATAGTCAGATGCATCAGATTCATCTGACTCTTGTTCAGACAAAACTTCTGGAGACAGATCTCTTTCTTTTTGAGGGAGTGGCTTGGCTTTCCCTAATCAGCATGATGAGGTCCTCTGCCATTCTAAGCATTTGTGATGGAGTCAAGGGAGCAAGTGCCAAAGAATGGCTGGAAGTCAGTTTCTTGGGGGTGGTTCGACCCCTGGGCCTAAGAAACTCGGTTGGTTTAGAAAGAACAGTAGCCAGGAAAGAAGGCGTCGGTTTATGTCTGGATTCGGTGTTGTGAAGGACTTCCTCGGAAGCCGGTGCCTGCACAGCAGCTCCGGACCCATCCAAGGTAGAGATGACTGCAGGATTCTTAGACAAAGAGTTCTGTGGCATACCAGACTCAGAAAGAGTCTCTGTAGGGGCTTGCGAATTAACTGATGCAGGCATCAGGGGCTGCAAAAGCATCTCACTGAATTCTGGAGGACTGACTACCAGCTTGGCGGTCGTGTCGTTGGAAGGTTTAGTCCTGTGCAGTCTATCTCTTGTCTTTATCTTTACATTTTTT
Organism: Protopterus annectens; assembly: GCF_019279795.1. Taxonomy (NCBI): domain Eukaryota; kingdom Metazoa; phylum Chordata; order Ceratodontiformes; family Protopteridae; genus Protopterus; species Protopterus annectens. The sequence goes on from NC_056736.1 coordinate 557,921,576, forward strand.
CGGAAGGTCTGCTGTGGGATGGCTTACAGAAGCCATATGAATATTAGAGGACTGTAAACGGAAATATCTGGCTACAATAAGGGCCCGACGATGAATAGTTCTGGTGTTAAACAAAGCACAGAACCAAAAATGATGGACATTGTGGTCTGGGCCTAGACAAGTGATGCAGTAGGAAAGTCCCGGTGTGGCATTTGCTTTCCACAGGCGAGACAATTATTAACTTTTTCGGACATCGGTTAGTGCAAGAAAAAAGGATCCCCAACGGGGTACTTAACTTTCAAAGACTTCAACTTCAATTCGGAAACGAAACTCGGGTAGCGTCCGACCTGCACTTGTGCAAAATACTTCGGCTTCGGGCTCCACAGTAAGAAAGACTGATGTAATGGTGTCGGCTGCCTTCTTTTATACCACTGATGACCTGACGTTAGTCTTCAAGCGACAGCAACTGATGCAGAAATACTAAGTCTCTGGTATTCAGGCCGGCCGAGGGCTACCCCAACAGGGTTAATCCAAACGTGATGACTGCAACAGTGAAACACGAAGAACATCCACAATGGCATCAACTGGGATCCCTATAGTCCAATGCGGTCGAAAGGGGCACTAAGGATCTTATCGGGCTGCTTAGGGATCAGTTCTACTGTGCCCGGTTCCTTCCACACCCTGCAGAACACAAGGTCAATAAGACGGTCCGTGGGGTGGACAGCCAAGAAGTACATGGGCCTGGTCCAAAGGCTTCCAGAAACACCAATTCCTCTGGATTAGTGCTTTTGGATGACCAGCCATGCTTCTGGCGAATAATTTCCATGATGTCTCCAAAGGAGACATCTTCGGGTGAAGATCTGTGGGACCCTTCATCGAGATCAGTGTCCTCAGTCTCCTTTTACACATATACTTCCAAGTGACCTCTTCAGTGAGGTGTTCCTGAGAGGTATAGGAAGACTCCAGGGGTTCCACACAGGAAACAGACTGGAAGTCCTTATGGGCAGGCTGTCCCAGAGGGAACAGAGTAGATGTCTCAGGCACAGAAGCAGACAAGGAGGGACCAGAGTCTGAAGCAGGTACAGCCAAGGCTCTTCAGGGTGCAGAGCAGACACACTCCATCACCTCAAAAGCCAAGGGAATTCAGGACATCCCAGGCACTCCTGCCTGAGCTGAAGCTGTCGACAAAAAAGCTCTGGGGACTCCAGACATCCCCTGATAAGAGTAAGGAGTTGGAGCCAAGCTGTCAAGTGCCAAAAACCCTGGAGAGGAAGAGACAGCTCTGAGAATTTCATAGCAGATGTCAACCCCTGGGACCTGGTGCTGAAGCTATGGCTCCAAGACCATCAGAGCCAGGTGAGACTGGGGGACTGGAGTCAACTATACCAGATGGTTCTGACATCTCTGCTCCAGGTAAGCTTGGACCAGACTACTCAAATCCAGGTCAGATCAGAGAAGGGGCAATAGGAGTGAAGGCAGGGATGTTGCTCACAGATCCAGGAGGGGACAGAGCAAGCAAGATCCCCAGATGGCTTTGTGCCTTCAGGAATTTTACCATCTTGCTGTCCACCTAGGCTTCAGAGAGGCTATGGGAGGACCTAACAGATGAAGCTACCGAAACAGGCCTGGAAGAGGGCCTAGGCTGCTGCAAGACAGAAGACTTGGGTCTCAATGATACGGACTCTGGGGAGAAACTACGGTTCAGACGAGGAGGGGAGCCTTGAATGACTATCGGTGCCCAAAGCAGTCTGCTCTGAAGACTTTGGGGTTTTGACAGGAGGATCCCTGGAGAGGCGAAATCTGCTGGGGGGACCTCTTCTTAGCCTTATGCCTCTTAGTGGGGGGTTGAGCCCCTGAAGTGGAAGGGGTGGCTGAAGAAGAGCCTGGAAGATCACCCTTCAAAATAAGCTTGTTCTGGTGGTCAATTAGAGCCTGCTGGTTAAAACTAGCAGAGATGGAGCAAGCAGAGTCAGGATGAGCCACCCCCTAGACAAACTACACTCTCAGCATATACATCAAAAAGTGGGATCTTGTGCCCACAGTGCAACATTTTTTAAACCCAGCAGTTTAGGGTCAGCCATGGTCTCGCAACAAATCACAAACCGAAAGGTGGGGGAGTGCCCATATTCACCAAGGATATTCACAACACCAGGCTAGTTGCCCAACACAATGTGTCTGAAATTCTCCAGGTGCAACTAACACTAGGTAAGACTGCAATCCAAATTGTGGCTTGCTACAGATCCCCCACCATGCCCCAAGATTCTCACTATACTTTTCTAAACATACTGGGAAAATATTAAGATACAACCAAACACCCTAATACTGGGTGATTTCAACTACCCTGACATTGACTGGGAAAACTACTCGTGTATCAACACCTTTGCCCAACGGTTCTTAGAATTCATAAATTCTAACACTCTGGATCAAATAATCCTTGGTCCCACCAGGGGTTCCAATATCCTAGACCTGGTCATTACCAACATGGGAAATCGATGTGCCACACCTATGGTCACCCCCTCGTTGGTCAGGTCTGACCATAAGCTAATCACCCTTAACATCCACCCCCAGTAAGGAAACCTCCGTAAAAAACTTCTCCAAAGCCAACTTCATGCTACTCAAGTCAGAAGTGACAAATGTCATGACACCCATGCACACGGGAACTGAAAGTTCGACTGCTGAATCCTACACTAAGGCACTGTACGAGCACATCCACTCGTGCATGAATCGTGCCATCCCCAATAGAACCAAGGCACTCTCCTCCAAAAAGGAAGCCAATCTGGTGGTCCCTTGGCATAAACAAACTTTACAACAAAAGGAAGAAACTGTTGCGGAAAAAAGGAAAACCCCAGGATGCAAAAACTCCCTTGCCAGCCTCAGTAAGAAGCTGAGATCCCACATAAAATCCTCCAAAACTAGTTACAAAAATAAAATTGTCAAAGATTCCAAAGACAATCACAAGGCATTCTATAGCTATGTCAAGGATCGAAATGGCAATACTTAGATCTGCTCTGAGCTACAACAGAATGGCATTAAATATATTGATCCCAAGGATATTGCCAATATCCTGACAGATCGATGCAGTGCAAACTTCACCCCCCCTCTCACCCCCTAAAGGGCCCATCTCAATACCGAAAGATTGCCAAATTCCAGTAACAGCCACACAGGTAAAAAAAAAAAACACTCTCCAAAGCTAAGAATACAGCATCCATGGGACCAGATGACATCCCTGGTTGTGAACTACAAAATGAACTGGCACCTCACCTAAGTGTCATGTTTATTCATAGCCTCAACCTCAGACTTCATGCTCACTGAGTGGGTGCACAGCTACAGTTATCCCACTCCACAAGGGGGGATCCTCCTTGGATACTGGGAACTACCGCTCCATCAGTCTGACGAGCCTGATCTGCAAGGCCATGGAATGTGTTATCAGGGAACATATAAACAAAGACATTGGCAACCTTCAAACACTGGACCCCACGCAGTTTGGGTTCATGAAGGGCCGATCTTGTCTCCTGAACCTGACTGACTTCTTCGAAACAGTCTCCAGAGCTGTGCACAAGGGTAAGGTGGTCCACACAGCCCATATGGACCTCGCCAAGGCCTTCGACACCATCCCCCACTCTGGAATCATAGATAAACGTACTAAGCTGGGCATTAATCCCTACGTCACTCGATGGGTTGCCAACTGGCTTACTGACAGAACCCACACTGTAAAAGTAGCAGACTCCAAATCCATCTCCAGACAAGTGACAAGTGGAGTACCTCAGGGTTCAGTCCTGGGACCGCTCTTGTTTGGCATCTACTTCTCTGAAGTACAGGCCAACACTAAGGGACTCTGGCTAACAAAGTTCGCAGATGACTGCAAACTGGGAGCCATTATTGAATCCCCAAATGATGTGGATAGTCTACAAAAGGGCCTTACAGAAACAGATGCTTGGTACCAGAGCCATGGGCTCAAGCTCAATGCCAAGAAATGTATGGTTATCCCCCTTTGGGAAAAAACATGTACCCGTGAATTACCACATAGGTGGCAGTACACTAAACACCGAACGTGTGATAAGAGACTTAGGGACACAGGTGGACAGTGGTCTCACCTTCGATAACCACATCACCACAACAGTCAGGAAATCCTATGTAACACACCTCATCACTAAGGGCTTTTCATCCAGAAAAAAAAGGAGGTCATTGTCCCATTGTACTCATCTTTCATTAGACCCATTATAGAATACAACGCCCAGTTTGGTATGTACCTCTCAAGACATCTGCAACAACTGGAAAGGCCACAGAAATACCTCACTAAAAGAATCACAGGCCTAAAGCAGATGCCCTATGCTGACCGTCTACAAAAACTCCACCTATACTCTGTCACATATCGTCTACTCAGAGGTGATTTCTGTTTAACATACAAGACGTTGTCAAACCCACAGCTGTTGGACATGCTATACTTAAAGAAATCCCAATCCCTCAGACACACTCTCCAGGGATCTAAACTTTATCACAATGAACAAAACATGCCGGAGGGATACGTTTCTGACCCACAGACTCCCCAGACTCTGGAAAAGACTGCCCATACATGTCAAGCAGAGCACCTCTTTGGCCCTCTTCAAAAGGAACCTTGATGATTGGATGGGAGATGGGAAATTCACCCCTGGGATCACGTTAGTCACCCTGCTAGACAGGGATCTAGGGAAGTAAATACTGTGAGAAGAAATAGCCAGGGAATTGTTATGGCTAGGCTTGTATAGGCCCTACGGCCAATAGCCTAGTACCAACCTATGAACCTAGAATACCAAAAAAGGAAAATACAACTACAATCAAAGGTCTGCAGCAAAACATTTTTTTTTTTTTTAAAACAAGAAACTATATATATATATATATATATATATATATATATATATATATATATATATATCTAAAAATTAAACCAACAATTACTCCAACTATTTCAAATGGAAGGGAAGGGATAGGAAAGGGTAGAGGAAAGAAACCACTAAAATTATTCTTTCCCTGACAAGGAACAGCGGAGAGGAAGAAAGGAGGCTAGCAGAAACAATAGACCCCAAAAACTGAGAAAAAAGAGAAAACACTCACAGATAAAGGAAATCCCCATGAAGAGCTCAGAATAAAGAGAACCCGATGCTTATCGAAATGCAGCAAACAAGATCTGGGAGATTTGGAGGACAGGGGGATCATGGGTAGGGGAGGCGCTCAGATTTTGGAGCCTACAGCTTTGGTATGTAACAGAGTCAGATCAGAGGCTCAGATCCGAAACCCATAGGTTAAAGAGCAAATAAAGGCAACATCAGGTCAAGTGATAGTCTGCTGTGCAAAACATGATGTTGACTTGCATAGACAGTACGTGTTACACAGATCAAGTTTTCTTATAAACATTGTACTTGTGTAATAACCAACAGTAAATACTAACTTAATTGACCTTGGTTCAGTAAACGTTTAAACAAATTAACAATGCTATTGTAAAATAACTAGCAGTCTCTGTATAAAGCTATGGGCAAAAGGGTATTTAAAAAGACTACAGCAAAAGACATCTTTTGACTTTTGTTTAAAAATCAAAATGCCATCTTTACTATCAAAAGTGGTAAAAACTAACCTCTACACTTGGCAATTTGCCAATTTTATCTATACATTTAATACTTAAGACAGATGGCTATAGAGAAAGTAGACAGTTTTAAAATAACAGCTTAGCAGTTATATGTTATTGCAAAACTAATAACCACAACAAAACCAAGAAAAACGAAATACTGGAAAGCAGCATAGCAGACGGTAAAAAAACTGTGAGACTATTAGATAAGATTAAGCGCTTTCATCTAACTATAACATCAGACTTCACCAGAATCAGAAAACGTACTTGCATACCCAATTCACATATACTTAGAACATGTCACATCTCAAATTAAAACTAATTTGAAACTACAAATGATGACAAAATAAAATATAAAAAAAATATAAAAAAATTGTAAGCATCCACCCCCTTAACAAGCCCTATACATAAACATAATAATTTAAACAGAAGAACGTACTCAAAACACTGGAAATAGAAACATGATCATTTAGGTCTAGGAAGATTGTGGCATTTAGCTTTAATTGCCACCACAATTCCAGAGATTCTATCAAGTCTTTCCAAGGCCCCACTCTTCTATTTTTATGAACCATATCCAACACAGAAAATGTAAAAGTGCTTGTATACCAAACTATTCTTATTTTTAATAACCAACGAAATGTTCATAAATGTCCCTTAACTGTCTTTTTGTTTTTCCTATACAAAACCTGTGCATTGCTGATACACAGCAAAATAAATCACACCCATGGAATTACAAGTATAGTGTTCTACAAGTGTAGCGTTCTTTGGCAAATATTGTTTTCTTACTGATAGTTAACTATTTTTTTTCAAATATATGTACACATCGGGGGCAAAATCCAAACTTTAATACCCCTTTCTTTTTCTTACTGTCATTGAAGAAATCTTTCATTTCTATCAAAGATATCTTTAAAAGACTTCCCTTTACTAAAGGCAAAACTCAGGGCTTCATCCAAAATATCTGTTAAATTGTTAAAACAAGAAAAGATGTTCCAATTTTTCTTTAAAATTCCAAACAATGCCACAGTGAGCACCAGTATATGTGGTAACAAAAGGTTTGGAAAAATCATTCACCTTCGATTCCTAACTACCCACAAAAAAAGTTGGGAAATTATCTCAGTAATGGTACTTAACATTCCTTCATTTCTGCTTTCCAGAATTTTGTTTTTCTTGGTATATGTTACTGCATGTTCCCTTTTAAACTACAGAAAGTTGCATACAGAAGTACTTTCATAATGCAAACATTAATCTATTTTATTATGTAGCAAAGGATCATCTCCAGCAATAAGAATAACTTAAAAAGTTAAAAATTATTTATTTATTAATATTTGTTTACCAGAAAAGTCCGATTGGGCCAGAAACCCATTTTCAGAGGAGGCCTGGGAAGAAAAGCTCCACAGAAATAGAAGCAAAATACAATAATTAGGTAGTACAATAACATACATATAAGATGCAGAATAGACATCATCTCGTTAGTCTATACAAAGAAGTATTCAATACAGTTTTCTAGTAGATACAGGTTAAAAAAAAAAACACAAGCATCTTAGTAAAGATCACTGTGAGAAAAAATAAAATTAGTACTGTGTACATATTAAATAACAATTTTATATATATATATATATATATATATATATATATATATATATATATATATATATATATATATATATATAGCATCAATGGGACCATACGGTGTCCCGGGCTGCGTCCTACATAAACTCCCAAGAAGAGCTAAACCCAAACATAAAACTACTGTTCAATCTCAGCCTTACTACAGGATATGTACCCAAAGAGTGGCGTACAGCAACAGTGGTCCCTCTCCATAAAGGTGGTGCCTCAACGGATCCTGGAAACTATCCCCCCATAAGCCTGACTAGCTTGGTCTGCAAAGCTATGGAAAGGATCATCAAGGACCTCATAAATAAAGATATTGGGGACTTACAGACACTGGATCCTACCCAGTTTGGCTTTGTTAAGGGCAGATCCTGCCTCTTAAACCTGGTTGATTTCTTTGAAACAGTCACTAAGGCCATTGGCAAGGGGAAGGTGGTCCACACAGCCTACCTGGACCTCGCAAAAGCCTTTGATACAATACCCCACTCGGGCATTATAGATAAGCTCACCAGCTTAAATATAAACCCCTATGTCACTAGATGGGTTGCAAACTGGCTCAAGGACAGAACCCACATGGTTAGAATTGCTGGAGCCATGTCAGACTCCAAACCAGTTACAAGTGGCGTCCCACAAGGCTCAGTCCTGGGACCTCTCTTGTTCGGTATATATTTCTCGGAGGTACAGGCCAACACGGAAGGACTGTGGCTGACCAAGTTTGCAGATGACTGCAAACTAGGCGCCATAATCGACACTCCAGCAGACACAAGCATCCTCCAAAAGGGCCTCATAGAAACAGACAACTGGTGCCAGAGCCATGGCCTCAAGCTAAACGCCAAAAAGTGTACAGTCATCCCCTTTGGCAAAAACAAAGTGCCCACAAATTACCACATAGGTGGTAATCCATTAAGTACAGAAGAAGTAATTAGGGACCTGGGGACCCAAGTTGATAGCAATCTCTCATTTGACAACCACGTGGCCAAAGGGATTCACATCTAGATCAGGGGAAGTCATCGTGCTTCTTTACTCATCCCTCATCGGGCCCATAATTGAGTACAATGCCCCTTTTGGGATGTACCTTACCAGACACCTGCAGCAACTGGAAAGACCCCAAAAGTACCTCACCAAGAGGATCAAAGGGCTCAAACAGATGCCATATGCTGCCCGGTTAAAGAAATTCCAGCTCTACTCAGTGGCATGCCGCCTGCTCAGAGGCGATCTGTGCCTGACGTATAAAGCCCTGTCCAACCCGGAATTAATGGACATGCTGCACCTCAGAAAATCCAAATCCCATCGAGCTACGCGCTCGAGAGACTTGCACCTCAGCACTGAAATAAATAGGACATGCTGGAGGGACAGATTCATAACCCAGAGGCTCCCTTCACTCTGGAATAAAATCCCAGTCCAGGTTAGGCAGAGTCCCTCATTGACTCTCTTCAAGAGGAATCTTGATGAGTGGATGGGAGATCGTAGGTTTACCCCGGGTATCACTTCTGTGTCACTGTTAGACAGAGGCACAGTATACTAACCTCGAAAAAGGGCATAGCAAAATTATTTTAAAATGGGTGGCGAAAGCCAAACACACTAACACTGAGAAGGAGAAAATGAGTAAGGTTTGGCTAGATGTTCAAATAGTAGTTGTTTGAAATTAGTAGATTCAGGTCTGTTTCTGAGGGTGTGGGGTAGAGAGCTCCATAACTTGGCTATTTAATTTGAGAATAAGGCTTTACCGTGAGTGTTGTTAGCTTTGTTTACTGTGAGAAAGTTTCTGTCTGCAGATCTTAGACTTCGTGGGCATGAGTACTGAACAACAAGTTCCTCGAGGGATGGGCAATGGTCAGGATACTGTGTGTGAATTTAAGTTGGTAGGATGGAGAAGGTTAGGCAGCTCGAGCAAATTTAACTTATGTAGAGGAATACAAACAGCATATAGGAGCCCAGCTATGTTAAAATGACCAAGTCACTGCACAGTAAAGTTACCAAAGCATAAAAACGTCTGTGCTTAGTTTATATATCAGTAAATCTACACAAACTCACAGGGAGAGCAACAGGTTTGAATTGCTCGTTTTCATTATTTGCTAACCAAACAAGAAACAAAAGTAGGATGACAAAGACACACTCCAGTCATACTGAAGAAGCAAAATATTATATAAGAGACTAACAAGTTTTATTTTGTTTTGTGTTGTATTATATATCTATTGTCATCAATATTAATTAAAGCATTTTTAAATACTGTGTTTAGTCAAAATGGATACATAAGCATCAAATGTAAAAAATATTTGTCAGCACAGACATAATATGGCCAAAAAGAATAAATAAATACAAAATGCTGATTAAACCTAGATTCCAAATGTTGGATGGTTTTAAAACAAAAAAAAAAAAATACTTCATGACTACTGATTTCATAGTAAGACCACTACAAAAATTGTACGATTTATCACTGTCCAGATGTAGCTTGGGCAAATAATAAAATAATACAGTTTCAAATGTCACATGGGTACACCATGACATGGCAGCCATCCAAGTAAACTTTTTTGCAAGTAATGAAATGTTACTGACAACAGGGAGTTAGACAGTTTGGAATTTTTTTTTTTGATGAACTCACACACACACACACAGACACACACACCTTACCTTGTTTTTTTGCACATTTAACCATGACATGGCAGGTGTTAAGAGTTTAGTGGGCTTTTTTAATTTTTATTTTTTTGCACACAGACATTGCACTGCTTAGATTTAGCAGCATTAGCAAATGCAAGACATATGGACTACTGACTTGTTTATTAGTACTTTTTGTTATACAAGCCACATGGTTTCATACATATGCACTTAACAGGATCTTGTAGCAAACGGTCATTGTTATAATTATTCTGCTGGGAGTTTTAAGAAATGAAAGGCAACTGGGCTGACAGAACCACTTAAACATCAGGAACAATAAAGATGAGAGTCGTCTTCTTTCAGCTTTTTCCCGGCTAGGGGTCGCCACAGCAGATCAACTGTCCGCTTATGAATGGCAGTGAAGTTTTACGGTGTTGTGTTGCCAGCCTGGCACCCAATCCTTCCAGAGAAGGCACAAACACTTCTCAAACAGGCAAATACCTTTTATTCTTGCATATCCAAAGGATTCACAGACCCCTACATCAAGCGTTACCCCCCCCCCCAAGGAAATACGGTATCCTTGGCTTTACTTACTATTATTTCTTCCTCTGGGTGGGTGCTTTTTATTGGAAGATTCCACTTTGTACTGGTTCCATCCAGACTGCTGATTTCTCTTCTGTGCTGGTTCTGCTTGATCATCATTTGCCTGGGACTCTTACATCCAAGCAAAGGTACGTTGCGGTGAATCAAAGAGGACACTTACAGATGTGAGACACCTGCCATTTTTTTTTCTCGCTCTTATATAGTTACTCTAAACTTTGATCTAAAAAGTTTGTCATTAAAGTAAGCATTAATGAAAGATACCTTCAAAATTTTTGGCAAAATCTCTAGGGCTCCGTCAAACATGACTAACTGTAACACTGGTATCTGCTTCCATTGCTGCCTCATTCATAGCACTTCCTGCCAAGTGTATGGTCAGATTTGAAATGAAGGAAATAACTGAAACCAGAGATAGACGCTCTGAATTATCTTCATTACCGATGGACAACTGTTGCAGCTCCTTGACCATTTCATAGGCAAGCTCATGATAAATCCTTAGCATGTGAGGCAGACAACCAAATCCCTTTACTGAAAGTGTATGAGGCATGAATTCCATAACAATCTAGTGCCCTAAGCTCTTTTTTTGAGGGTGTATGGTCCTTCTTCAGGGCTGCCACTGTAGCTATGAGTCGAATGTCAGGATCTACAACAAAGCATCCCAGTATGCAGGCAACCAGAAGATCCTGTCTGACCCCTTAGGAATAAGGGACACTACATCAGAATCTTTCCCCCTACCTCCCTGAGAAAGAAACAAACATGTTGTCCACTGGGTGTACTACCCCAGGAGGTCTAAGAAGGAGACTAAAAAGCTTTCTGCAAGACTTTCTCTAGGGATGAATGGGCATTAGTGGGCCACTCTGGCTCTTGGAATTAAGCTAACAGATAGACTTGCAGCACTATGAAAACATATGTCTATTCACTCTGCAATGCAAGAAAGATCTGATCATTAGCCAATACACTACTTCTACTACCAACATCCTTGGGTCCTGATGGGGAAGCCTTGCTCGAAGCCCTGGAGGAAGGTAAAATTCTAGAAGATGGACAGGGCCAACAGGCTACCTGCACAAAGGATATCCCACAGGTGAGGACTGCAACAGTGAATACCATTAGATTAACATATTGTTTTTCTGCACAGATATCTCTAGGCCTCCTTAAGTTTGCAAAATCAATCTAGCTTTTTTTTTTTTTTTTTTTTTTTTTTTTTAAGACAGGCAGTCAAGTGCATGGTTCAAGACAGGCACTCTCAAAAGCATCTTCAAAGGCTTAGACTCTAAACGGTTGGCAGTGGGCCTTGGCGGCTTCATGGTCAAGAGCACTAGGTGCGACTCATGAGGTTATCAGGAAAGCAGTCTCATATGGTTAAGATTATTCTCTCCACTAAGGAAGCCAGGCCAGCTTTTTCATTAATGTCCGAATCTAAAGCCTCGGGCAGGGGAGAGTATTTTTTCTACAAAGTCAGTGGGGCAGTGCCTGAAGAATGTTCAGCTGCAAGCATAGTTAGAGGAGGATGACTCCCTATCAAGCCATAAAGTCATTAGCAAAATACATTACAAAACAACTATGAGCAAATTTATCAGTTGGTTAGCTGTCTGAGGCTTGGATTTCAGTCTCACAATTACAAGCCAAGTGACTGTAACTGTACCTTTCACTAAAGGCTGAAATGGAAGAAACCACATCAGGAATATGTTCAGTTAAAACAGTTGGAATGTCATATGCAGATAAACTTGTGTAGCACCAATGGAGCAGTTAACATCTGACTGATCATCCCTTTGGACACCTGAGAGCTAGCATCTACCTGTAACAAAGAAATGTTAAACTCAGAAAAACAGAAATCCAACTGTATGCGCCCTACGTGGCCAAGACAGGCAGGGGAGTAGAAGATGAGGGGACTGGGAGCAGAAGCAAACAAAGATGTGCCTGTCTGGGACCAAAACCTTCACACTGACTACAGATACTTAATGATAAACCTCTTGTTTTTTCCACTATTTTTTCAAAGGTGGCATTTACAAGTTACTGGCTTCTCAGGCTTTACATACTCAAAGCAAAGATCTTTTAATGGCTTAGGAAAACTCAGTCTTGAGCATGCTGTTGCAATATCGTTTTGGTAAATGTCTTGTGTTCATAGAAAAAAGGGCACTGAAATTGTAGTCTTTTGGTGGAGGGGATCTGTCTCCTGCAGGAACAGTTGTTATTTCCAAGGATGTTGTGGGTCTTGGAAAAAATCTCTCAAGAACTGTAGAATAGCCATTAACAATACACTAATTCAATAATCATGAAGATTAGACCAGTAAATGAAAAAAGGTTCTCTCAAAATGGGTGCTCATCCCCACATGCAAGGAGATAACCAATGTGACTAAAACAGAAGTAATATACTTACCATGATGACAGATACTTTCATTTAGGTCCATCCGATACAACCTGTGCATCCTTCAGCTGCCTGTTGGATCTAGCTCATCAGTATCAGTGTTCCAGCCTTGGGACCCCTTAAACATCAAGTACAAAGGGTTGTTCTAATATTTCTTTTTGTTATAATTATGCCCTCAGGAGAGGTTCTTCTTATTCTAAAATGTGTAGTTTTTACTTAAGTTCATTCAGTGGACCTATATTTATTAAGCTTAAGGCACTGGTGCTTTTCCGTTTACTGCATGCTGTGCAACTACCCAATTACTACCAGATTCTAGGTCATCCAGTCCTGCCCTCTGATGATGCATTAGAGGGAAGAAACTGTTTGCAGTGGGTTGGCATATGCTTTGTAGTCTGCAGTAGATTTTATTACAAAGTAGCTGGAATGCAGCACATTAGTTAATAGGAATTTATTTGTAGTGGATGGAGTGCCACAATTATGTTGTAAAATTAGGAAAAAAGAACTTCCTACACCAGTTTAGAATAAGAAAGCACACTTTACAGGATGAGGACATAATTATAACAAAAGGAAACTAAATTTCTTTTAATTTGGTATAATTATTTAAACAGTACATTTTGTATTATTTTTGAAGATAGTAAAATTACTGTTCTTAAAATTTTTTGTAACATTTTGGAGCTTTTCTTCCCAGGTCTCCACTTAAAATGGGCAGATTCCTAGTTGAACTTTCCCCAGTAATCAAATGTTAGTCAATAAATGACTAAATAAAATGTTGTACTTGATCTGCAAGAATTTTTTTTCCCCATGATGCACATCTCCCCCTAGTTACCTCAGATCTTGTTTGACAACTTAAGACCTAGGGACAACCAATCAATGCTGTTGAGGAACCAATAAACTCTAACCAGAGGAACTCTCAAGTCCTATAGACTAGAGAAGGGGAAAAGGTGGGTGGGTGAGTTGTCATATTGGAAAAACTGGAAAGGAAGGATCTTTTAGTTATGTACTTACCATAACGATAGATGTATGTGATCCATCTCGCCTACATTCATTACTAACGGGCTCGGAGCCGAGAGTCGGCTCCGACTTGGCCACTATAACTAGCACGAAGTCTCTCATTGGCTGGGCTAACCCTGTATCCCAGGATGCATCACGCCCAAACCCCAAGATCTTGTTTGCCCCAATATTATCTTCCCACATACACAACACCACAAGGATATATATGTAAGAGGAGAGAAAAAATAATATCCTCAGAGGAATCAGAATACAAGTTTCCTCCAAGTCCAACAGGTAGGGGGAAGGAGGGCGTAGAATGTAGGCGAGATGGATCACATACATCTATCGTTATGGTAAGTACATAACTAAAAGATGTAATGTGATCCTATCTCGCCTACATTCATTACTGACAGGACAGCGTCCCTAGCACCTAAATCCCGGGAGGCTCACTGGAAAACACTCCTGAGCACTGTGGAACCAAAGGAAGCCCGACCTCTAGAGGCCACGTCCAGTTTGTAATGAGAAATAAAGGTATGTGGAGATGTCCAAGTAGCCGCTGCACATATCTCATCTATGGATAGTCTAGCATGAAAGGCCACTGAAGTTGACATAGCCCTGGTAGAATGTGCCTTAACTGGAAAGGGAAGATCCTTACCTGCTAATGCATAAATAAATGAGATGCAGTCTCTAATCCACTTAGCTATGGTGCCCTTAGTTACAGATCTGCCAATTCTATTGTCCGAAAAGGACACAAACAACTGATCTGATTTCCTCTCCTGTTGTGTCCTATTTAAATAAAACCTCAGTTGTCTATGCACATCCAACTGGTGAAATATGTATTCCGCTTTGTTGGAAAACTGTGGAAAAAAGACCGGAAGCTCAATAGACTGGTGGAGACAAAGGGCAGAAGAGACCTTAGGGAGAAAAGAAGGATTAAGTCTCAGAGACACTCTGTCCTTATGAAAAATTAAATAAGGAGGTTTAACAGAAAGGGCTTGAAGCTCCGATACCCTTCTGGCTGAAGTTATGGCTACCAAAAAGGCAGTCTCCCGTGACAAAAATTTCAATTCGCAGGAGGCTGACAGCTCAAAGGGAGAAGACGTTAAAGCTCTGAACACCACATCTAAATCCCATGGCAAGATGGGTTGCGAAACCAGAGGGCGAAGCAACCAGGCTCCTTTCAGAAAGGCTTTACACAGCTTATGACCCATGAGGGAAGGCTCATGTGCAACATGATAATTGGAGACTGCTGCCAAATGAACCTTTATAGTGGAGGCAGCCGAGCCCGGTCTAAAAAGTGTTGCTAAGAAATCTAACACTGCTGACACAGGGGTTGTAAGGGGATCAAGATCACGTTGCTGAGCCCAAATTGCAAATCTCTTCCATTTACTAGAGTATATTTTCCTAGTAGAAGACTTGTGGGAGGAAGACAGAATATGTACTACTTCCAGGGTAAAGATATGCTGTCTGACTAAGGTCAGAAGTGGAGAAGCCAGGCAGCAAGCTTGAGAGTTCGTAGGGATGGATGGAACTGTCCTGACTGATGAGTCAATAGGTCTGGAGCTGGGTCCAGAATCCAAGGACCATCCACCGCATACTTCTGAAGGAAGGGGAACCAAACTTGACGGGACCAGTGTGGTGCGATCAAAATCATCTTGCTTCCCAAGCAGGTAGCCTTCTGAATCACTCTTGGCAGAAGAGGGACCGGCGGGAAAGCATAGAGCAGACCGGAGGGCCAATTGTGGACTAGAGCATCCCTGGGTGACTCCCCCTGTGGGGGGATCAGAGTGAAAAAATTGCTGCACTTCGCATTCAGGGGGCTGGCAAAGAGGTCGCAGCAGGGAAGGCCCCACCTGGAGAAGATCTGAACAGCCACTCGGTCGTTCAGGGACCACTCGTGAGGCATCAGAATAGCTCTGCTCAGTCTGTCTGCTATCACATTGGACTTCCCCGGAATGTGCGTTGCCACTAGAAAGCGCTGGGAAGCGATCGCCCAATTCCACACTCTCATGGCCTCCCTGCAATGGTGGTAGGACTTGGTTCTCCCCTGCTTGTTCAGATACCAGACAACCGACATATTGTCAGAAAGAATCGCAATAG
Source organism: Protopterus annectens (assembly GCF_019279795.1). Lineage (NCBI taxonomy): Eukaryota > Metazoa > Chordata > Ceratodontiformes > Protopteridae > Protopterus > Protopterus annectens. The sequence continues at coordinate 557,937,415 of NC_056736.1, forward strand.
TTCCCCTGGGAAGAGAGCTGTGAAGTGTCTGCAATGCTAGAAGCACCGCTCTCATCTCCAGAACATTGATATGCAAGTGAACCTCGTGGTCTTGCCACATACCTTGGACCGTCTCGCCCAGATAATGCCCCCCCACCCTATCTGGGAGGCGTCCGTGGTTACTGTGGCGATAGAGGACGGGGGGCTCAAGGGTCTCCCTTGATTCAGGTTGGACGAGAGAAGTCACCAACGCAGATTCTGCCAACATCTTTCCGTGATGAGAACTGGATGGGACAAGGGATGTTCCTGATATGACCACTGTGCCGAAAGGAGCCACTGAAGTATTCGCATGTGTAACCTGGCTAGCGGAACTAGGAGAATGGTAGCCGCCATTGATCCCAACAACTGAAGAACCATCCTGGCTTGGGCTTTTTCCCGGGGTAGTAAAGCCAGGACTTGGGCCTGTAACGCTTTTATTCTCTCTGCTGGTAGGAAAGCTTGCATCTCTACAGAGTCTAGCTCTGCGCCGATAAAGGCAACACACTGTGATGGCAGCAATACAGATTTTGCCCTGTTGAATGAAATCCCTAGAAGATGGCCCAATTTGACAGTAGCTCTCGTGGCTTGAACAAGTAGATGCCTGGTGGGGGTGGTGAGGAGCCAGTCGTCTAGATAAGGAAACACCTGGAATCCTAGACGTCTCAGGTGACCTGCCACCACTGCCAGACACTTGGGTGAAAACCCTGGGGGCTATGGTGAGACCAAAGGGCAGGGCCCGGAATTGAAAATGACTGGCTCCCAGCCGGAAGCATAAATGATTCCTGGAAGCCTTGTTTATCATAGGCATCCTTGAGATCGATGGAGCACATCCATACTCCTTTTTCCAGCAATGGGAAAATGGATTGCAAAGTGACCATTCGGAACTTGGACTTCTTTACAAAGCAGTTTAGACGGCTGAGATCCAGAATGGGTCTCAAGTCCCCTGTTCTTTTTGGCACCAAAAATAACCTTGAGTAAGTTCCGAATCAGATCTGGTCTGCGGGGACTGGTTGGATGACTCCTTTTTCTAGCAGCTTTGAGACCTCTACTGCTGCCTGATCCCGTTGACTGGGTGGAACGTCCAGGATTTTCCTTGATGGCAGGGGGGGATGAATAAAGGGAATGGTGTAACCTCCGTTGATGATACGAAGCACCCATCGATCCTGAGTGATGGACTCCCAGGCCTGAAGATGCTCCGAAAAACGACCCCCAACTGGCTCCGGAGACGCACAGTCGGGTAATCCCTCAGGGACATTGGTAGGAGGAACCACGAAAGGACTCGCGGTCTCCTGTATTGCTGGGGCCTCCACCGCCTCTAGGGCGATGCCTTCCATTAAAATTCCCCCCTCCTCTGCTCCTGGAGGGGGGGTCACTTTGATGGGCAGGGGAAGACTTTTGAGACTTTCTGAACCACATTTTTCCTCCCCTCTGAGCCTTGGGATAAGTCTAGAGGAAAGCAAAAAACGGGCCCCAACGGCAGACAAAGTCTTACCCTCCTGCTCACATCGAGTGAGGGTGTCTTTCACTTTGGGTCCAAAAAGGGAGGACCTGTCAAATGGGGCTTCTGTGAAAGAAGACTTGAAAGCCTCCACAAAATGACACAAGCGCATCCAAGCTTGCCTCCTGAGGTCTACGCCCAAACTCGTTGCTCTACCCACCCCCTCGGCTGCATAAGATATGAGCCTCATGGACAAGTTGACAATGGAAGAAAGGGTAGACAGCTGGGCGTTAAAAGACTGGGCCAACGCCTCAGGCAAGTTACCCGACAGGGTATCTCCCAACTCCTTTATGAGATCCCTTTGGAGCCGCATAAAATGACACAAGTAATTCAGCGACCGCAAGGTAAAGGTCGCTGAAGACAGGGTACACTTCCCATACCTATCCATACTCCTAGACTCCTTATTAGGAGGATAGATGGAAGTAGAAGCCTCTGCCACATCCTGCTGAGTGGCAGACGCCACCACCATAGCATCCACAGGTACTCCCTTGGTCAAAAATTATTTTCCAGGAGGTGCAGATAAGAACTTATTGGGGTGGCTAGGAACTGGCTCCACAGAGTCAGGGTGTTCCCACACCCTTTGACAAATAAGATCCAATAATTCATCGAAGGGTGGAGACACCCAGGAGGCAGAAGGCTGGGCTCCGAAGGCCTTGAGGAAGACCAACTCCTCCTCAGAAGGGTTTCTGGATGGCCAGTCGCCCCGCTGTCTCAAGATCTCCAGGATATCGGAGAACGATACATCATCAGAGGACGACTTCGGGGACCCTTCTGCATCATCGAGGTCGGTGTCCGAGGTGACAGACTCATCTGGGGAGTCTACGTGCTTGCTCTTACACAACTTCTTCCTGGGAGGCTCCTCAGGCATGGACTCTGAAGGGCCCTCAGAAAGCAGGGGACCACACATGCAGGTATCCTCAGGCCTAGGAGCCCCGCTGTCCAGAGATAGGGGGGCACCAACAGCTCTAGTCGCAGTGTCTGGGAAAGGAGTTGCCGATTCAGGTGAAGTCACTATGAACTTGGCCAGCGCGCTCCTCATAGCCTCGAAGGCAGGTCCACCAGAATCGGATGAAAAACCCACCTCCGAGACCATGACCGGAGTCGGAGTACCCCTAGCCGAAGCACCAAGGGGAGACTCGGAGCTGAAGCCTGAAGCCCCCCATGTATCCCCTTCGGGCTCGACCGAGGACATCAGAGTACCAAAACCTGTAGAAGGGATGGAAAAGGTTGGAGCCCAGGTCAGATCCGAAAGACTACCAGGAGGTTTCGGAGCCGACCCAAGGACTTCACTCGATTCGGCAGACTCTGGTTCCGACAACACCGAGGTTGTCAGAGGAGGAAGAAACGGAACCGATATAGTGGCTGGCTCCGGAGCCGACTGGGCTGGAGCCGAAAATAATTTAGTTAGCACTGGCGACTGGAGGAGCCTCTGGACCACCCAATCCACATCCAAATCAGACAGCCTGGAGGACTTGGAGGAGACAGAAGGGGGTCGAGAAACCTTCTCTGTCGGAACAGAGACAAGACTGGGGGATCGGCTCCAAAAGAATCGGAGCCGAAGCAGGCTCGAGAACCACTGCAACCTCCTACGGCGCCGATGACCGTGGAGTCGAAGAAACTGACCCCGAAACAGACAAGACTTCCTGCGGCTCTGAGACCAGTGGAGCCGAGTTAGGAGACATAGCCTTGGACAGTACCTCCTGCGGCTCCAAGACCAGTGGTGTCGAGGAAGGAGATATAGCCTTTAAACTTTTCTCCGGAGGCTCCGAAGAACTAGTCGGAGCCAAAGACTTCATTTTTGCCTTGGACCTGAATTTCTCTGAAGGGGGAGAAGACGATAAAGTTTCCTCAAAGGAGGGTTTAATCAAACCCTTAAGGATAAGTAAACACAGATGACGTGGCCATCAGTCAACGACATTTTGTACGCACATTTGGCGCATTTTTTAAAGCCAGATGGCTTATGTTCTTTTTGCTCCTTACCAGACATAAGGAAAAAACAACCGCACACTCAGCAACACAAAGAGGGAGGGTGGAAAGGGCTCTAACGTAAACGCCCGAACACTAAGACACAAGAAACGCATGACACTAAGACACAAGATAGAGCAAAGGCTCTCTAACTCAAACAGGCCTAGCCCACCAAACAGAAGGATACCACACAACCAACAACAAAAAGGCCGCAATCAGTCCAAAAAATGGAAATAACAGACAATGTAGCTATTAAAGACTCGAGCAAACAGCTATAAGTTCAAAAAAAGAGAGGGTACTTAGCCACAGCCAAGTCAAGACCACGTTGTTACTCTAGGAGTGGCAAACGAGATCTGGGGGTTTGGGCATGATGCATCCTGGGATACAGGGTTAGCCCAGCCAATGAGAGACTTCGTGCTAGTTACAGTGGCCGAGTCGGAGCCGACTCTCAGCTCCGAGCCAGTCAGTAATGAATGTAGGAGAGATAGGATCACATTACATCTATTGTTATGCTAAGTATGTAACTTTCATATCCCATTCATTCAGTCCACTAATCAGATGTGGGTTAGAATCCTAAGCTGTGGAGATCCTGGCTGACTTCCTGGCAGAATATCCTTCAGGATTGTAGCACCAAAAGAAACTCTAGCCCTGAAGTACAGTCCAACTTATAATGTTTGATAAAAGTGTGCATGAGTGACCAGATGGCAGCCTCACAAATATCAATTAGTAAAAGGGCTCTAAAAAAGGCTATAGAAGTTGCAAGATCTCTAACAGAATGAGCTCTTGGTTTACCAGAAAGAGGTTTGCAAAGTGTATACATGAATGTGATGCAGTCTTATCCAAACTGAAAGATACCTTTGACATCATCTTTCCCATATTTACTCTGAGTAAATGAGATGAAATGCTGCTCATGTTTTCTAAATGATTCTGTTCTGTGATGGTAGAACTGCAAATGTCTTTGTACATCTGAGGTATGAGGTATACAGTATGCACTCTCCTTTGTTTCTGCATTTCGGAAAGACTGTTCAGAAGCCACTTTGGGAATAACCAAATAATTTATCCTTAGAGATACTCTGTCCTTATGGAAAATCAAATGAGTTGAGGAAGAAACAGCCTGGAGTTCTTCTTGCCGAAGTAACGGCCACTAGAAAAATAGTTTTCCAAACAAGGTATTTAAGATCCTGCAGAAGATGCTAGGTTGAAAGGTGGTTTTATAAAAGAGTCAACAATACAAAATCCAGGTACAAGGTGGAACAGGATCTATAACTGGTGGTCTAGATAAAAAGGCTCCTTTTGGAAATGCCTTGTATAGTTTGTGTAAGGCTAAGAAGGTTCCTGAAACCCAAAGTGAAAACTAGAAAATGCTGCCAACTGCATCTTAATGGAAAAACTAGAGCCTGAATCAAAAAGAGATGCAAGACAGCAAAGGAAGCCTGACATACGGTCTGAGAAAGACTCAATGTTTTATGGGCCACACCAAGAAACAAATCATTTCTACTTGCCACAATAGATCTTTCAAGTGGAAGATTTCTGACAAGCTATTAAAATTCTGAACACTTCCATAGGAAGAGAATCATCTTTAGCTGTTATTAAAGTCAGAGAAACTAAACAGTTAGTTTCAAACTGAGTAGGTCCACATGAGGTACCTTGGAGGGATGATAGAGCAGATTAAGATTAGGATCCAGGATCCAGAAGCCAGGGAGGCTCCTTCTAATGTGGCCTTAAAAGGGGAAGCCACAGCTGCCTGGACCAAAAGGGGCAGAGGATAATTGTTCCCTTGCACCTCAATGCTTTCTGCAGAAATCTGGACTTCAGGGGAAAGGCTGTGTAAGCAGAGAGCAGCCCGGGTGCCACTGCTGAGTCAGAGTGCCCCTTGGTGGCTATCTCAGACATGGAATCATGGCAACAGAGCTGCTAAGTTTAGTGCTGTGTGGGGTGGCAAATAAATCACAGCAGGGAGTGCCCCAGCTACTGGATATCTTCTTGGCTGTTGCTGGATCAAGGCACCACTCATAAGGCATTAGGTGATCCCTACTGAGCCTGTCCAAAAGGCAACCGAATACCCCCTGGAATGAGAGATGCTACCAGAAAGCAATGGGAAGCTATCACCCATTGTCTGACCTTCATAACTTCCCAACATAAATAGTAAAATCTGGATTCCTCTTGTTTGTTGATGAACCAAAGTACTGTCACATTGTCCCCTTGGATGGATATCACACCCTGAGTAAGGATGTCTTGAAGGTTCTGCAACACTAGAAGGCAGTCCTCAACTCAAACACATTTATGTGAAGACTGTCCTTATTGTCCATCCATATACTTGACCCATTCTTTCCTTTGCAATGCCCCTCCACCCAAGGGAGCATGCAACTGCAGCTGGTGGGAGTAGTGTCTGAAAATGTCTTCCACCTGAATCACTGAGGATTTTAACCACCACCGAAGATGTCATTTGCATGACTCTAATGATTATGGTCTTGGAAAGAGGATGACAACTCTGTGACCACTGAGCTTAAAGGAGCTACTTATTATTTTCAAGTGGAAGCGAGTGAATTCTACCATTAGAATTCAAACAGCCATCAGACCTAAAACTCTTGAGAACCAATACTGCTGGAGGAGATTTGCCAAGTAACATATTGAACTGCAGATTGTAAGGTCTAAACTCTGTCCTGAGGAAGGGAGACAAAAAACAGTAGTATCCAAGTAACACCCCAGGAAAACATATTTCTGAGTTAGGATCAGGTTGGACATTTGCATGTTTACTGACATGCCCAGGAACTGACAAAGATGAAGAATATAATCCCTAGCTTGCTGAAAAGACTCCATTTAAGGGGACAGGCAGGAGCCAGTCATCCACAAACGGGGAAAATCTATATCCCTGAAGTTGTAGATGAGCTGCTATGACAGTCATACACTGGGCGAATACCTCAGTGGATGTGGTAAGGTCACACAGTGTCAGAAGAAAAAAATCAAACGAGTCGCATCTGCCTCAGGTGATGAATTTTCCTTTATTAACAGCTAACCAGATTACACAGCATGTTGGCCAAGATGTCCGGTCTGGACTGATCTGATCAACTTGTTTACTGACATCAACTTTTATACTGCAAGCAAAACAACTTTTTGTTACATTTCTGACCGTTGACAGTTGGCTATGAAAAACATATAGGATAAACATGTTTATCACAAATTACCTCAAACCCACAGCTAGTACAGAATGTTCAAGAAGTACAAAATGTTCAGTTCAACAACGGTAGCTCAAATTTTCCAGGACACACAGCCTGCCCCAGTAAATTAACTCTTACTCGGCCGTGCGTCCTTATCCCAGGCTTTACTGAGCTATAACCAAATCTCTTTATTCTGAAATGCAGAAAACAGATATCATTCAGGTTCATAAGCAATGCTGCATTTTGTTCACAGATGAGGCCCATCTTTGATAGGCATATCCCAACAAATAACATGTTCACTTTGCAAGAACAGGAAAAAGACAAACAGTATGTTTTAACACTTTTTCTCTTAACATTTTCCCCCTGAAAACACTTTTATTTGTCTTTTATTTCAGCAATATATGGTAAAAACTAAGTTTTTCTTTGCATACATTACTTCATTGGCAAGACAAATTTTTAAACTTCAAAAACATTTGCAGAGAGTCACATTTCAATGTATTCACTTTCACCAGTCTGTTGCAATTGCTGGTACATCGTCTTCGTAACAGCAGTATCAACCAGTCTTTGTAGAAGACCTCTGATACAGGGTATACAACAACAACCACATACCACCACGATAGCCACAGCAACTCCAACGGACACCAGGAAACTGCTGATGAGATGACTCCATTTTCCAAACCACGCTTGTAGAAAATCTGTAAAGGGATTATTTACCCCAGAGTTCTCTGCCAATTCTTCGGATAACATCTCCAAACCTTTCAAAGCTCGAGTGATACTTCCATCAGGCGCAGTGTTGTTTGGAATATATGTACAACAGAAAGTCCCAAACATCTTGCAAACTCCTCCTTCTTTGGCCAGGAGCATATCCAATGCAATTCGATTCTGCCATGCCACCTGCGAAGTGGCCTCCAGTTGTTCAGCAATTCCTTTCAATGCATCTTTGGTATAGTTCACAAAACGCTGCTGGTTATAGTAAATGTAGTTGATCCAGTCCACATTCTTATTAGGTTGAATCCAGACAAAGATGGATGTAAAACCAGCTGCTATTTGATTTATTGCTTTGTATTCATCAGGTACGCCTCTTGGTACGCCAATGCTATCGATGTAGACACAGTTATCAAAAGATTGCTTCGGAGCCTCTCTTTTTCTCCTACTCAACCACTTCGGCTTTATTTCAAGTTCTCTTACAAAATTGCTTGCTGGAACTGGGAAAATGTAGAATGGCAGAATTAACTTTACAAGTGCACAAGTTCCCTTCCAGGGAATCGTAAGCCTTGATCTGAGTTTGTTGTCTCCACATAACCACCATACGTCTGCTAAACTATGAGTTTGGTTCTCCATAAATGGATTCCTATTGCCATTCACAGTAACATTGCAATAGTTCTGTCCCATATTGCCATAATTTTTCCTGTGCCATCTCTGGAAATGCACATATATGAACCTGGATAGGAAATCGCTGCAGGAGGTTTCTCAACTTTGCTTATGACCGGAAAACGCTGAGTTTCATCTTTGCATTTATCTTCAGTTTTGTTGAAGAATAATTTCAATAGACACGTTAGGTTACCTTCATCTTGCATCAATGGGACTGTTGCCAATTGCTGTTTACCTTCAGCACAAGAAATACAGTTCTCACGATGTGCTTCTCGTGTACTATATCTAACCCAAGATAACCATTCATTATGGTGTACGAATCCTGTCTCGAGTAACAATTGTTCTTCTTTTGTGAAGGCAAAATCTGCTTTATTTGTAGCATTTTTAAGGCTTTGTACTTTAAGTTGGAAGGTCCCAAAGGATCAGTTCTAGTTGTAAGAGACACTCAGATTCCATAAACTCCTGAATCACTTTCTTGTGGTGACACAATGGTTATAGTTACTACTCCGGTACCTTGGAAATGCGCAATTTTTATTGTTTGTTGCCTGCTTTTATCTTTCTCTGGTATCACTGCACCACTTGTTTCCCATCCATTCACATCTGTTGACCACCAAACACTTGACCAGGACGTACAGTCTCTATTGCACAAGTATTTTGCACGAGTCAAGAAATTATTATTGTTCCATTTAGAACAGTCCAAAATTCCTTCACAAAGTTTCACCTTAAACACAGTAGTAACACCTGTTTGCGCTTGCAGCACCACCATTCCTTTTTCTCTTGCAACTGTTCCTTCTCGTATGGACATATTTACTTTCGCCACCAAAATCATCATCATGTGACAGTTCAAGTACCAGTTGAACATGGCCATCCTCCCTAAGGACTACCTCGCGCCATTGGTTTCTTCACTGGGTTTGAGACGAACTAACCTCGATTGGGCTAATCCCCCTTTGTAGCCAGACTTTGCGCTCAGAGGTCCGGTGGAGTTTGACCAATATCAATGGCAGAAGGAAGAGCCTTGAGTTTTTTACAGTGGGTGATATGAATCCACAAAGTCCTCTCAGCAATCTTTACAGCCATAGGTGTCGAGATAAGTACTTGGTATGGGCCTTCCCACCTGGGGGATGACCAATTCTTTCTCTTCACAATTCGGATCCACACCCAGTCCCCGGGTGCCACGCTTAACAAGGTTTCATTTCTGGAATCTGCAAAGGAGTCATTGGTTACAAGAGATTTGACATTTAGCAGCTTCTTCATATAATCCGCTAGATCCTCACCCCCCTCACGTTCCGCTGGCAACAATCCTTGCCACTGCGGGACGTAATATGGTCTCTCAAACAAAAGTTCAAATGGTGTAAGTCCTTTGTAGGAAGGTGAGATTTGCATGTACAGGAGTGCCAACGGAAGGCACGCAAGTCCATGACCTATGTGTTTCTGCCATTAGTTTGCGGAGCTTACTCTTCAAGACACCGTTGTGTCTTTCCACCAGTCCAGCTGATTGGGGATGGTAAGCACAATGATTTTTGAGATCAATTTGAAACACTTAACCCAATTTCTGAACAATCTGATTAACAAAATGAGACCCATTATCACTGTAAATACGTCTTGGTAGGCCAAATCGGGGAATTATTTCTGTAGTCAAAAGCTTTGCTACTATTTGTGCATTTGGATGCTTCACTGGAAAAGCTTCTACCCATTTAGAAAAAGCATCAATAATGACCAAACAGAACCTTTTTCCCTCTGAGGGTGTCAATTCAATAAAGTCCATACAAAGTGTGTGGAATGGATACGGAGGGGTAGGGAATGCCTGCTGAGACTTCTTAACTCCCCCCTGAGCATGATACTTTGCACATAATAAACAAGATAAACAGAATTGCTTTGCATAAGTTGAAAACCCTTTACACCAAAACACCTTAGACACTATTTGAATCATCGTCTGTACTCCTACATGGGCAGGTCCATGGCTAACCAATGCCGCATACCTAAAAAGGTTTGAGGGTGATACCATTTTGCCATCTGATGCCCTATACAACCCACTCTGTTGAGTGATACCATATTTTACCCAACGACATTTTTCCTTCTGTGTCGTCAATGTTTGCATTACTTTTAGTTTCTCTAAGTCTAAGAGGTGTCCAGGCCGCAAATCATTATCATTTAAAAGCAAATGATTTTCTTGAGCTGCCTTTTTTGCAGCCATATCAGCAAGGACATTTCCCCTGGAGACAGGATCTTTTCTGTTGGTATGTGCGGAACATTTACATATCGCTATCTGAAGTGGTAGTTGCACTGCATCTAACAACTATAAAATTAAATCTCTGTGATTTATTGGTTTGCCTGTCACAGTAACCATTCCCCTATTCTTCCATAGTTGAGCGAAAACATGTACAGTGGAGAAAGCATATTGACTATCTGTATAAACTGTCACTTTTTTACCCTCCCCTAAGGTACAAGCTCGAGTCAAAGCCACCAACTCAGCTGCCTGTGCAGAATAAATGTTTGACAATCCTTTTGCCTCCAAAACTTCAGTTTCTGTGGTGACAGCATACCCTACTAGTGTTTTTCATACAGTGTCTTTCTTTGCTGATCCATCTACAAACCAAACGAGATCAGAATCTATCAACGGAATATCTGTTAAATCTGGTCGGGGAAGTACCTTGTCATGAATGCTCTCTAAACAAACATGTGGAGTACCTTCTTCTGGAGTCGGCAAAAGTGTCGCCGGATTAAGAGTAGTACATCTTTCTATGGTTATATGAGGCTGTGTCAACAGCACTGTCATACACGACAAATGTCGACTAGGAGATAAAAAGGTTATCTTATCTTGCAAAAGTATAGTAGCTACTGAATGTGGAACCCGCAATTGTAATGGGTGAAACAAAACTAATGATGCTGAGGCTTGTACTGCCATGGCGGCCGCCACCACAGCTTGAACACAATGCGGCAACGCCCTTGCAACAGGATCTAATCTGGAGGAGTAGAAAGTTATCGGCCTCTGTTTATCCCCATGTACTTGTACCAGAACCGAAGTCATATATCCTCCCTTACAATCAACCATTTGTACAAACGGCTTAGAATAGTTCGGAAAACCCAAAACAGAGGATCCTGCTATCAATTGCTTAATTCTAATGAATGCCTGTATTGCCTTATTTGTCCACTGTATATTATTCTTTGCCGCCATGGGAGTATCATAGATCAGTGCGGTCAATGGCCCTACTTCCTCAGCATAGTTAGGGATCCAACTTCTACAAAAATTAGTCACACCTAAAAAGGACATCATCTCCCGCTTAGTCGTAGGGATAGGTGCCTCAAGAATTTCTTGCTTTCTTTTGTTCTCCAATTGTCTGCCTGCCTGCGAAATTAAATAACCCAAGTACTTTACTTGTGCTTTCCACAATTGTAACTTTTCTTTATTTACCTTATGTCCTTGCTCAGCTAAAAAAACTAAGAAGGGCAAGGGCATCCTTTCTACAACTTTCCTGCGTGGGTGAGGCCAACAAAATATCATCTACATACAACAGAACCTGGCTTCCCTCTGGGGGAACAAACTGAGCTAAATGCACAGCCATTTCTTGTGCGAATATTGTCGGACACTCACAATAGCCCTGTGGCAATCTGGTGTAGGTGTATCTTTTACCTTGATAAGTGAATGCAAACCAAAATCTCCTCTCCTTATGTAGTGGTATGGAGAAAAAGGCATTGCTTATATCTATGACAGAAAAATATCTGTGCTGAGGTAATAAATCATTAAGTAATGTATAGGGGGGTCAGGGACCACCGGTGCTCTTGGGATCACAGCCGAATTAACTGCTTGTAAATCCTGAACCAACCTCCATGACCCATCCGGTTTCTTTACAGGAAACAACGGAGTATTGCAGGGCGAATCTGGGCATTCAACAAGAATTCCTACCTGTTTTAGCTGCTCAATGACTGGCTTAATTCCTTCCTCTGCTTGTTTACTTAGCGGGTATTGGTGCTTACAAGGTCTAAAACCTGACTTTGGAGTTATACAAACTTCACCTGCTGTTTTCATCAGTCCTACATCCCCTTTACCTTTTGACCATAAATCTACAGGTAAGGCACTTAACGCACTATCTTCCTCTTGAGTTAGGAGGATTTGTCATGCCATTTCTGTTTTGTCATCCCTGAGGTGCACACTTGGTTGTGCCCAAGTCACCCAATTTAATCTTTGTACCTGGATCTGTTGATCCTTCAACTGACTTTCAGACATTGTGTCCCAATTTGTTACCTTTTTCGTCAAATCTACCCAATGTGTCCCCACCGCTTTAGTAATTAAAATATGTGGGCTATAACCTGAGAGATATAAAGAACTCATTTCCTTGGTCAAAGTACAGCTCACTACTGTATTACCTTGCTTATCCCAGAACATATCATTCAAAATTATCCTTGCACATTTGTGCCTAAAGAATTCTTTTTCAAATTCTGTATCCGGACCAGGGGCCTGTCTGTAGTACATAGTACAATGCAAGTGCGCCGCAACCTGCGGTGACCCACTCCTAGATTTACTTAAAGCTAGGTTGATCAAATCTGTATCAACCCTCCCCGGCCCATTTGAAATCAAGTCCTGGCTATACCAGTAAAACAAGTCTTGTACTCCTTGTACCACCAAGCCATCTGCTAACCTTTTCGCCTCAATGCCTTTAGGTGTGGGAATTGCCGCTATTCCAAACAAATGCATCAAATCTCTTCCCAGCAAATTAACTGGACAAACTTTCGATACAATTACCCTACACCTAACAGTTTGGTTTGTTTGCAGATCTGTGAACAATAGAGGATGAGACAGTGGTTCCTTATAGATTTTCCCGTTTGCCACTTTCACAAGGACAAACTCATCTGTTTCACAGTTCGGGGGTAGAACTGCTGGACCCTAAAGTGTACGCGATACACCTGAATCACATAAAAATTCCACTTTCTGTCCTTCAACCAAAAACTCTATCATGGGTTTTTGATCCAGATGCATAGCAATACCCAAATGTGCCAGGTTTATGACTTCACAGTCACAATCCCGCCCTTCCTTAATTTCCTGGGTGTCCTGACATTCATCGCAGAGAGTGTCTGCCTCATCATCATCACAATCATTCTCGCTTTCTTCTTCGCTACAATAATCACAATAATGAATTTGGCACCTTCCTTTACGATCATATAGTCATGCGGAGCCCTTGTTTGTAAGCTGTGGGGGATGTTGCCACTCTTCGCAGTCGGCAGCAAAGTGCTCACGTCTACCGCATTTAAAACAAACATTCTCCATGTTTTAACCTCCCCTCATATTCCTCTGAATGTCCACCCTGTTTATACGACGTGTCCCATTTCAGGCCCCCACGTCTTTGTACGCCACCACGGCGCCCTTGCCCCCTTTGGTCCTGTACCAAAAATATATCACCATCATCCCCTACTGCTAACACTTGTACTTTCTTTTTCTTTTTTTAAATTGAAATGTCGCTCAGCATGCCGTGCATATTCAAACAAAGGTTGCAGTCTACATGTTCTGTGATCAACCATATGCTTAGTTATAAAACTATTTATCGGAGCCTTACAACCTTTAAGAAAAGCGTTTTTCAATTGCTGTTCGTACGGACTATCAATAGTCTGATCCTGCGGAATCATCATTCTACAATGGTTACTGAACACTTCTGTCAATCTTACAGTATAGTGATCTACAGATTCATCATCACTTTGGATGCACTGATTTATTACTGTCCAATCTGCTCTTGGACACCACTTATCAGAAATTCTCTTCAACAGATCAGTGACTCGCGTGTCTAACACCCCAGAATTATGCTTTAATGTAGTGCCGTCATCTGCCTTACATGTCCAAGTACCACAAACTAAGTGCCAATCTGGACCCAGGATTTGTCGCACTACTTGTTCTACTTCTAAACCATTTAGATGATAACTTAAATGCGTACCAACTATGTCCTCAGAAAACTTTTGAAAATTAAACTTGGGATGAGGAATACCATCCGTAGCTAGTTTTATATCCTCTCTAGCCCAGGGACGATAAACTAAAATAGTTGGCTCTTGCCCAACATCCCCTGCTTGTGGGTTTGCAACTTGTATTAAGGGAAGGGCTTCTGAGTGGTCAGAAAGTTTAATAGCCCAACGTCCTTGCCCTGCTGGTCCCAACCTTAACTGCATAGGTTGGTCTACCTGTTGCAAAGCAACCTTGGGTACTACGGGAATTTGCGGGTAAATTGGAGGGGTCACAACGTTTCCTTGAGCAGCCAATAACCCACCCTGCTGTACAGATCCCACATCTTCAGACTGATATTGAGGAGGTTCCGCCAGTACAGCAGCAGCAATTTCCCCATACGGTGGGGCAGTTGCCTGCCTTTGTACCGCACAAACTGTATGCTCATCCTCCTTATCTAAAAATAAAGCTACTTTTCCACTTGGCACCAGTGATCCCTTTTGATTTCTTTTTTCTTTTTTCTGGCACTGTTTTTCTTTTATAGCTCATTTATTTTCCTCTTCTAACCATTTTTGTGCTTGGGGAAATCCCAATTGTCTTTGTTTTTTAGTTCTAGTTCCTGCATCTCTTTTCAAATCTCTAACCAATTTTGCACAGGCATTCTAATTCAGTGTACCATCAAAATCATATCTCGACTTCCACTTTTTCAAAAATTTAACATTATTTTTGTTTAAACCTTTCATATACTTAGCATCAGCATTTAAACAGGCATCACTCTCACACTTGCAGCAACTCAAACCCATGTTTCCCCTAGATTTCTTATTTTACCTTCCCTTTTTTTTTTTCCTCAGGTATTTAGGACTGTATCAAAATTATTTTACAGGGCTTATTATAAAATGGGACTATCTTAACGGGTGACCCTAACAAAATAATCTTAACAAGTAATCCTACCCATACTTAACTAAAAAATAAAACCTTGTTGACAAGATTCAATTAAATTAAAAAAAATTTATTTTTCATCCTACCTGAACCAGATGAGACTCCGTTTCCCCTTTTCGTTCAGAAACTGTCCCTCAGACAGGGATCAGAGAGCGGCCGGCCTCTTTTCAACGACAAATCAGTCGGAAGGCTTTCAATCGTGGGAATCTTAACATGAGAAACCCTCACCTGCACAGGTTTTTCGGTCTCTCTGTCGGTCTGATCTGTATCTTCGTAGAGGTTTCCGGTCCGAAGGACCAAAATGTCAGAAGAAAAAAATCAAACGAGTCGCATCTGCCTCAGGTGATGAATTTTCCTTTATTAACAGCTAACCAGATTACACAGCATGTTGGCCAAGATGTCCGGTCTGGACTGATCTGATCTCCTCTGATCTGATCAACTTGTTTACTGACATCAACTTTTATACTGCAAGCAAAACAACTTTTTGTTACATTTCTGACCGATGACAGTTGGCTATGAAAAACATATAGGATAAACATGTTTATCACAAATTACCTCAAACCCACAGCTAGTACAGAATGTTCAAGAAGTACAAAATGTTCAGTTCAACAACGGTAGCTCAAATTTTCCAGGACACACAGCCTGCCCCAGTAAATTAACTCTTACTCGGCCGTGCGTCCTTATCCCAGGCTTTACTGAGCTATAACCAAATCTCTTTATTCTGAAATGCAGAAAACAGATATCATTCAGGTTCATAAGCAATGCTGCATTTTGTTCACAGATGAGGCCCATCTTTGATAGGCATATCCCAACAAATAACATGTTCACTTTGCAAGAACAGGAAAAAGACAAAACAGTATCTTTTAAAACTTTTTCTCTTAACACACAGCAGCACTCTGAATTGGTAATGACTGGCTCCTATTCAGAAGCACAGGAAACTCCTGGACTCTTACTATATTTATGTGAAGGCAAACATGCTGAAGATCCACAGAGTACATCCATTCACTTGCCCTGAGGCAGGGTAGAACTGATTGCACTGTGTCCATTCTGAATCTGGTCTTTCTTCCATATGTGTTCAGAAGGTTGAGGTCCAAAAATGGGCCTGGAGTCCTTAGTTTGCTTCAAAACCACAAGAACTTAGAATAAAATCCTGACCCAGTCTGCTCTGGTGGGACCTCTTGGATGGCTCTTTTAGTGAGAACAGAAACTGTCTCATAATGCAGCCTCTGCCTGGTAGAGTGAGGCATCTGATAATGGATTGTGAGGCTGAGGAAAGGATTTCCAAAAATGGTATGCAACAGCTTGATATCGTCCTTCTTACCTATTTGTCTCAGAAAATGGCATGTCACAAGGCTGACAGAGAGAAGGCCTACCACCAACTGCTTCCAGAGTGGAGCAGTCAGGGAGTCCAATAGGGATTCCTGGGTCTCTTGTTAGAGAAGGGCCTGCAGTATCCCCGAATCTACAGACCAATTCTACCACTGGGCCTGTGTCTGCTGAAGGGACTAGTTCTGCTGCGGTCATCCGTCTGAAGGGGAATCAAACTGACATCTAGAATTTCCACATCAGGGAGAAAGAGGACCTTTTTGGGTCCTATTACAAGACTGCTGGGGTGCCTTGATCTTGACTCCAACTGCTGAGGAAGTCTTATAGTCTTACTCACTCTTTTGCATTTTTTCTTTCGCAGATGGGCCAAAGAATATGAAATGGAGCATTTGTGAAGGATGCTTTAACGATGTCTGCAAAGAAAGCATACATGAAGCCAGGGATTGCACCTTACGGCTAAAAATGTCCCTGCTGCTCAGTCCGTTCCATCTGTCGCATTATGTATTAGTTGAATGAACAGGTTCATAATGCTGGACATGGCAAAACAAAGTAGTCTGAAGTTGCTTCTTTAATTCCAGCATCAGTGTTTTTTTTTCGGAGTAGATTATGTTTGCTGGGCAAATCCCTCTGAAATCTCTTTATGTGTGTGTGGCATAGTTCACAGTCTAGCGAGAAGGTGCCCAAAGCCTACAACCTCTTCCAGAGTCTCTCCTTCACCCTGGCTTCTTTACTGGGGGGGATGGATACAGGTACAATATCACTGTTGCAGCAGCCACTAAAACAGTACTTTCTGGAGTCTACTGCAAGTGATGTGGCCCAGTGCCGTTTCCCTTTTGGGGGTGAAGGATCTTGTCCAGTTTATGCGGGACTACCTTGTAGGTGTCAGGCTCCAGACAAAACCTCCTAGCCTAAGTCAAGTAACTTTGGCTGGACTGGCTAGCCAAGACAGACATCATTCCATAGGCTGAGTAAGTACTGTCTGAGATCTAATATGGAAGATCTCAACAAGCCAATTTCCCCCCTGGTTCACCAGTACTAAATTTTCACTAAATGAGGAGGTCTTCCAGAGGAACTGTGGGGAACCCTTTCTAAACTCCAAGCCAGTACCAGTGGGAGGGGACTGAGACAGGGAGTCTAGGGCTTTCCTCTTACACACGTTCTTTTTTTTTTGGGAAGACCAGGGGATGTCACCCAACTCTCCATAGGACTGTATCGGCTTTTCAGCAGTTGGTTTGAAGCCAATGGAGCAGCTCTGATCAGTGATGTCTGAAGAGAATAACACGAGAATAAAGACAGGCCATAGAGTGGAACTGCAAAATGGGGGTACCTGTGGATCCCTCTCTCAGGAAAAAGAAATGATCCTTCCCAACACTTGAAAGCCCAAACCAAGATCAATCAAATATAAACGGACAGCTCCAGATGGCAGCTTCAACCTTCCCTTTGAAGCAGACACTGTTGCCAGAAGGACCCCTAAACCTGAGAAGGATGCATATACTGATAAGGGAATCAGCACTAAATATTCAAAAACAGACATCTCTACCATCACCAACAAAGTCCTGAGCAACAGCCCAGCTAATGGAGCCCAAGGGACTAACCCAAATAGTCAGAACTGAGACTCAATCAGATCCAACAAAGCTGGAGATGAATGAGTCTGAAGAAAATTGCCCAGGACAGAAGAAACATGGAGGGTTCGCCTCAAGGCCATAGGACCCTGAAGGAACAATGTTTTTGAAGTAACCAGAGTCAAAAGGTGGACCAGTGAGGGAACAAGACTCATAAGTATTTGGATGGATCCAACTGCCTTTGGAGTCGAAGGCTAATGAATGACCCCCATCTCTATCAGACATTTTTATATACATATTTTATATATATATATATATATATATATATATATATATATATATATATATATAAAACACCTTTATTTAAATTATCACTTTAGACATAACACGCACACAGATAAATAGAAATAAAACAAACCATATTAACATTTTCCTTCCATCTGCATACATTACACATGCATTCTCCTCCTGTGTAAAATCTTACAATGTGCAAATGTAACTACTGTTTATGTATACATGTAAATATGAATGCCTCCACAGAATTTGGGTATTACCCACTTGGACTTCCACGGTAAACAAAGACATATAAATTACATATGTTTTCTTTCTTTATAACTGTCATTCAGTCCAATATTACATAAATTGCTCAATTCCACCCTTCCCTTAAATTTTACTCCTCCTCAACATTATTTTGCAAGTACTGTTCTCAAAATATCCATGTTTTATTTTATGTAACATCACTATCTGCATCTTGACAAATGTCTGCATCAGATCTAAATCAGCTTTCAATGTACTCCTTTAAGACTTGAAGGATCATGTGGAAACAGCCGGTGAAGGTCCAGATCCGGGTGTAGAACCTTTTTTGGCTCAGGAGCCACATACCATACAGTTCAGGCAAGGTTGGGGGGGCAGTCACGTTACCATGTCTAACATATATCTGCCCATTTAAAACAGTTTGTTATAAAACATACAGAAGGCCAGACAAAATGCTTTAGTGGGATGAATTGTGGACCTATGGCTACCTGTCGCACACCCCTTGTGTAGATAAAGGGCACTCCATCTTGTCTGAAGAATTGTGGATGGTGATGTGATGCATGAGCTCTGTATACGGAGGATGTTTGCAGGTAGGACTTAGGCCCTATGTTCCTCAAACCTTCAGAAAAGGAGTCGGAGCCAAGGAATTATTGGGTCACATTTTCAGGTTCATCTCTGCATTTGATGGTTTGTCTGAAGTCTTTATATGTTTGCAGACTTCTGGATCTGGCGGCAGGAGGCCTTTCAAAATCATCTTATTCCTCCTGCCTGCCAAGGCATTGCTTCAGCAGTGCACCAACTACTAATATAACAATCTAAATCATTATGAAAATATCTACGAAATTTTCTTTACAACACTTAGGAGAAAACAGCACACTACTAAAATATGCAACACTCTACTACCCAAGTACCTATGTAAACAGCTATGCAAAGATGCAAGTTAATATTGATGGGAAGGAGTGGAATCAATGGCAGTAAAAAGCCAAGAGGAAAGCAGCTCAAAGGCAGATTAATATCAGCAAGCAAGAAGGTCAAGGTTAGACACTACATGAAAAACACACACTCTTAACAACAAGCTACTGCTAACAAAAGAATGATATATCTAAGTGAAAATAAGTAAAAAAAATAAGGTAAAGCACTTAGTTGCAAGTGATCATGCTTATCACTACAATGGCAGCAAACAAGATCTGAAGTAACTAGTGGTAAGGGTGCATTAATGGAAGGGAAATTCTTAGAGGGGCTCAAGGCTGGAGCACTAATACTGCAGAGTCCGATACAAGTGACTTGAGGACCCATGGGGTCAAATCAGATGGACTAAACAAACAGGATCATCACTTTCTGCAGCAAAGTAGAACTGTAGATAGTAGGAAGGAGAGAGCAGCCTTTGCTGAGTGTCACACAGACATCCTCAGTGTTGTGGAAAAACAGTTCCACATCGTGAGTAGACAACTCTGGAAGTCCAGTCAGAAAAATGAACGTCCACCTGCTGCTAGCAGTACTGCTTATGATGAACATTATGAGTTACTCCTTAAAGGATACCCAGTCCTTGCAAATCATTAAACTCCTACAAATAAGGCCCTGCAGTTCAGATATTATGAGAAGCAAGGACAGCCACCAAAAAATAAATGCATCAAAAGACAAAACTTCAAATTACTACCCAGGTGACTCTTATTGATTAGTGTTAAGGGTGTCTGAGGATGGGCTTGAATGGCCAAAACAGATCATCACCTTTGGGTGGAGAAATGTTGTTTGTTCTATGGCAATGGCAACACCTGGTGGTGGCTAGGTGTGATTTCAGCTTATTAAAAAAATGCTAGCATTGGATGTGTTGAATAGGGAGTGCTCTGCTGAGCTGGGGAAATAGGAGGTATGTGTGGGAACATGTACACCTCTGCATGCTTCCTCTCTCTAACCATATAGTTTTTGATGAGCCTGCAAAGTGGCAGGCCATTCCACAAGTAAGCTGGCTTGCTCCTTATTACCCCATCTTTTGTCACTGGAGGAATGGATGGTCATAACTCAGCCCTAGCAGGAGCAAATGGGCTGTAGAGTTCTCACCTAGCCTGTAAATCCCCTGCGCTCACTGCTGGAATGAATGGGACAAATGGGTGTAAACAGTGGAGTCTTCAGGCAGGGAGTTTGGGAGGATTAAAAATAAAAGATGAACTTCTAATGCCAGCAAATCAACCTCTTTAAAAGAGGAAAGGCAGACTTGTCAGTCACAGTTCAAGTCGCCTGGAGGAAAAATCATTCTTCAATGTCCTACAAAGATAAGTAATTCCTTCTTTATAGAATTGTTTAACAACTGGTGCTGGGACAGTTATACCCTTCACAAGGTCAGGCTGTGCAAAGAAGCTTAAAATTATACCTTGATCATGCAATAATTATGGTGCAAATTAAACAGATGTCTAAGATGAGTCAGGGTCACCTTGCAAAGTAAACTGAGGCCATATAGGACACCTCTACACCTAGATGCAGAACTTCGTTACCAGACATACTACGTCTAGTAGAAGGCTATCTAACAGCTTTAATTCACCTTTACTTAGAGATCCAGTTGTAGCAGAGGATCTAGGAGAACATATGATCAAACAGACTATTTTAGACTGGATACTCATAAACAAAGTTAACATCACATATAAAGTAGGAACTATGCCTGATGACCTCAGTGATCATTGCTTAACCTATATTACAAGAGAGAAGACTGACTATCTACACCTCCCTAATATAAGAAAAGTACGTTCTACCAAACACTTTAAAACTGGCCTATTTCAAAACGAACTCAGAGCTTGTAACTGGAACCCCTTAAAAATACTTCCACTTAACGAAGCAGTATTATTCTTTAATTCTACTTTTCTTTCCATTTTGAATAAACATGCTCCTGAGCGTACCATTAGAATGAGGTCAAATACAGCCCCATGGCTCTCAAATGAAACTAAGAAACTAATCCTCTCTAAAAACAAGGTTTGGGCCAAATGGAGATGCCATAGAATCAGCTCTGATTTCCTCCATTTTCGCCAACTTAGAAACCTTACCAAAAAAGCTATAATCACTGACAAAAGAAAGTTCTACTGTGAACTACAAGAAACCCATTTTAATAAACCAAAACAATTTTGGTCCTCAATCAATAGACTCCTATCACCAGGAACAGCCAAAACTCCCTCCCCACTAAATGCTGACCCAGACACCCCTCACCAAACTGCAAATGCTTTTAACTCTTTCTTTACTGAAACCATTCAATCTCTTGCTAGTCAACTGAACACTAATAACTTCTACCCTCCAAACAATCTAGTAGACTCTTCTTACAACTTCTCTCTACAACCTATCTCTACCTCTTTCATCTATAGACTTATCTTCAAACTGAAACCCTGTACCGCCTCTGCTGACAAACTCCCTTCCCTTTTTCTGCAAAAGGCAGCCAAAGAAATTGCATACCCAATAACTATACTCATAAATAGGACCATCCAAGAAGGAACCATCCCTGACATCTGGAAAGTCTCTCATATTATCCCACTACACAAAGGCGGTAACTCTATTGACTACTCTAACTTTAGACCAATTGCACTTCTCTCACCTTTAGCAAAGATTATGGAGAAATGCATTCATCAGCAACTTGTACAGTATCTCTCCCTACACAATATTATAGCTAACTGTCAACATGGTTTTAGACCCCACCATAGCACCACCACTGCCCTCCTTTCCTTTGTTGATACTATTAACAGCAATCGCAATAATAACCTTTTCTCTTCTGCTCTATTCATTGACCTCTCAAAAGCTTTTGACATGGTTAACCACTCTTCTTTAATTAACATTCTTGAATCCCTCTCATTTGATAAACTTACCATAAAATGGTTTAGTTCATATCTCAGCAACAGACAACAAGCCGTTCTTTGGGACAACCACATCTCCTCCTTACTGCCCATTTCTATTGGAGTCCCTCAGGGCTCTATTCTTGGCCCACTTCTCTTCTCCCTCTATATTAATGATCTCCACTCTGTAATTCCTCAAGCCACCTGCATTCAATATGCTGACGACTCCACTATTATTTGTTCAGCATCCTCCTCTCCTGACCTAACCTCACTAACCCAAAATATCTTCAACACAGTAGAAACATGGTTTACTAGACGATACCTCCTCCTCAATGCTAAAAAAACTAAACTTCTCCTCTTCACCCCCACCACTCGTACCTCCCCATTACATTTCACCATCCTGTCAAACAACAACACTGTCATCTCTCCAGACTCTACGACTAAACTGCTAGGCATAACCATTGATAACAATCTCTCTTTTGAGCAACACATCAACACCACCATCAAATCAGTAAACAGAAAGATTGGATCCTTATACCATATTAAACCATTTCTCACCCCATCTGCTTGAGCTACTATTGCCCACTCCCATCTCATATCCTCTCTCTTTTACACCTCTCCTATCTTCACTAACCTCAACAAAACTAACCTAAACAAACTAGCAACTTGCTACAATAACATTGCCCGCTTCGCCACTGGTAACCCTTTCAGAACCCATCACTGCCTTAATTTGAAACTTCTAGGCTGGCTAGAACTACAAAACTATCTTATAATCTCACAACTTATTATTGCCCACAAAATTCTGTACCAACCTGATAACACCCCTATTCTATCACAGCTTTTACTCCCTTATAACAATCTTACCTCCCTTCGTTCTTTTTCTAAACTCTTGACCAAACCCATAAAAGCTCACAACTTGGCTGGTGACTCTTTATTCACTAATACTGTAGGCCGAGTATGGAATTTGCTACCTAGGGACATATCTCTAATCACATCCCTACCACTCTTCAAACAACAAATCAAACTGTACTTCCAAAATCACTGGCTTTGTTCATGTAGTACACCTGACTGACTTCTCTCCCCCCCCTCTCCCGACCTTTAACCCTACTTTGTGCTCAATACCTAGCAATTACCTTTTCTTTTCCCTTGTAGTCCTTCTATGCTCTGACCTATTTCTCTCACCTCTCCCATCTCCTCTTGTTTCTCTTTTTTCATTTCTTCTCTCATTTCTTGACTACTGTCTCTTCCCTCTCTTTTTACCTTACACTTTTCCTCCTCCTTCTCTACCCATTTGTACTTTTTTCTTATTATAGTAGGAGCCTTATGGCATAGCCTGTTTGTATTAAGTAAGAAGCTTTGAAACTGACCTAACTCTAGTCATGACTTTTATTGATGGTGCGCCTTAATTTTTGTTAATTTTATCACCAATTTTTATTATTATTACCAATTTTTTATTACTATTTTTTTCTTATTTTTATTCTATGTGTCTATTAACAATATGTTTCATTGTTATGTTTTATGTGGAGCTTTTCTCCCCGGGCCTCTACTGAAAATGGAAATATATCCAGCTAGACTAGCCCGGTCAACAAATGTAAAATAAATAAATATGTGCCTGCACCTGTGGAGTCTAAGGGCCTGAAACTACACCTCTTCTGGCCAACACAGGATAACAAGGATGACTTTTGGTCTTCTCCAAATTTTAACAGTAGAACTAAATCAGACAGAAGGACATAAAAGCATACAAGAATCATTAAGCACACTGCACAGACTTGAAAAACATTTCGCTAGCACTGCTGCACAAATTCAGCAAAATAATCCAAACATGACCACCAACAGGAAGCATAATCTGACACTACACACCTAAAAGTGGGCTCATTATCACAAGCACTTCAGATACCTTCAACATAAAAGTACAGTTAATCTAAATATTTTCATACTAAGTGAACAAGAATACAAGGCTTACCTGACATCTACACATTTTTGAAAATCTGAAAATGTGAATGTCCTTGCATCCAGTTCTGTTGCTGCAACAAAAATGCAGACTCCACAAAATTTACTTCGTATTTCAGATTCCTAAATGCAAAAAAAAAATAAAAAAAGAATGGGGCAAAAAGGTTTGGAGAAGTAAAAGTCATCACTATACAGATGAGAAACAAGCTGAGCAGCCAGTACAGAAAACATATACAGTGCCATTCCAAACTTACTAAACCAAAACTCAAAACTTCTAAAAGTACAGCCTGCAACACTGCCATAATGGGATACAGCCCTGACTATGGTCCAGGCAACCAGAGTTTAAATTAAGCTCGTGTGCTTGGTTCACTCAGGGAGCATGGGAATATCTACCCTGGGGGGACTTTTTACCCTTGGTGAAGGCCTGGTCTCAAAGAAATCATCAGGTTGGGTGTGGAAGAGGACTGGCGGGGCATGGGGCATATCCTCAGACCACATCTCACTGCCCACCAAGCCTAAAACCATACACAATGTGAGGAAGTTGGGAGGGGCTAGAGCTAAAAGGAAAAGCCTCAACAAGAGCTGCAGTGTGGCAGCTTGTTACCTAATCCATCTTGCTCTACAAAGCCTAGATAGCTTTACCTCCAACATCATGCATTTAAAGTTCACGACCTCCAACTGCAGAAGCTCCATCAACATGAGGTCTCTTCCCAGTTAGGTTAAACTGGAGAGACGCTGAGTTGTGGCAACTGCAGAAACTAAATTATTGGGTGCAGGCACTGGGAAAACCTAAAGTCAGCAGCACGGAAACAAATAAAAGTTCATCATTAATGGGACTAGAGTTATCATACCACATATACAGTTTCTGTTAAACTGTTAGCTTGGTGTAAACTTCATGGACAGAAACATTCAAGAAGCATTTGCTCAAGAACACCTCCAGTGTCACCTAAAAAGTACAGTTGTGTACACTTACAATAAATGTTCAAGTGTATTCACTGTTGCAGTCATCACACTTGGGTTATCCTGCCAGGGTTAGCCCTCAGTCGGCCCGAATACCAGAGGCTTAGTAGTACTGCGTCGGTTGCTGTCACTCCAGGACTGATGTCAGTAGTATAAAATCTGGCAGCCGACGCCATTACATCAGTTTTTTTTGCCCCAACTGTCAGGAACCCCCACATAGGGAGCTAGGTTTTGGTGGAAGAACACCACCAGCAGAAAGTAAATATCAAAAATTCCCTGTAAGGAGAGAGAGAGGGAAAGAGAGGGAGAGAGGGAAAGAGAGAGAGGGGGAGGAAGAGAGAGAGAGAGAGAGAGAGGGAAAGAGGGGGGGGGAAGAGAGGGAAAGAGAGGGAGAGAGGAAGAGAGAGAGAGAGGAAGAGAGAAGAGAGAGAGGAGAGAGAGAGAGGAAGAGAGAGGAAGAGAGAGAGAGAGGAAGAGAGAGAGAGAGAGAGAGAGAGAGAGAGAGAGAGAGAGAGAGAGAGAGAGAGAGAGGAGAGAGAGAGAGGAAGAGAGAGAGAGAGGAAGAGAGAGAGACAAGAGGGATGGAGGGTGGGAAACCAGAAAGTACAGTTGTGTACACTTACCATAAATGTAGATGTTTGAGTGTATTCACTGTTGCAGTCATTACATTTGGGCAATCTGCTGGCAGGTTGCCCTGATTAACAAAGTCTTGGGTCCTGCGTCGGCTACTGTCCCTTCTTCCATGGCGTCAGGGGTATAAAACATGCAGCCGACGACATTACATCAGTTTTTCATGTCCCAGATGTCAGCTCCCCCCCAAATGGAGAGCAAAAAAAAAAAAAAATTATATATATACATACACACACACACACACACACACACACACACACACACACACACACACACACGCATATAATTTAAAACACAAACAATATACCTCTAAACAAAAGCAAATACACCCAAAAAGGCTTTTAAGCATAGTAAAAGAAAGGAGAGGTATAGTAAGAGAAAAACAGGGAGCTGGAGGGTGGGTAACCAGGACTGCAACAGTGAATACACTCGAACATCTACATTTATGGTAAGTGTACACAACTGTACTATGTTCTTCATGTTTCACTGTTGCAGTCATTACATGTGGGTAGAATCACAAAGCTATGGTGGGGAGGATGGATTTATACAGCAATAGGAGCAGCTATAAGACCCTGCAGGACAGCAGTGGCAAAGCCAGCTCTGGATTTAAAGAAGAGAGGTAAATGGTAAAGTTTGGTGAACGTATGAACTGAGCTCCAGGTAGCAGCTTCTAGAATGTCTCGGGTAGGAACCCCTCTGAGAAAGGCTGCAGAAGTAGATGCAGCCCTGGTGGAATGGGACCTGATCCCCTTGGGGATAGGTCTACTATGGTGCATATAGCAGAAACGAATATAATGGCTTATCCATTTGGAAATAGTCTGCTTTCAAATAGCCTTTCCCTCTGCCCCTGCAGCAAATGCCACCAACAGTTGTTCAGATTTTCTTAGAGATTTTATTTTAAGTAGAATCTAAGTTGTCTGTGTACATCCAATGAATGCAGAATCCACTTACCCTTGTTCTGTGAATTGGGGAAGAAAGTTGGCAGATGAATGGTCTGATTAAGAGCCACACTGGATACCACCTTCTACATGAAAGATGAGTTGGTCCTAAGAGCCACCCTGTCCGGATAAAAAATAATGAAAGGCACCACTGCCATAAGAGCCTGTAATTCTGAAATACTTCTAGCTGAAGAGACTCCTAAAAGGAAAGCTGTTTTCTGGGAGAGAAATTTTTAGGTCTGCAGTAGCAGCTGGTTCAAAAGGAGGGAGAGTGAGTTTTTCTAAAACAAAATTGAGGTCCCATGCAGGAGTTGGTGCTCTCCTGGGAGGTCTTACATTTTTTGCCCCTCTGAGATACTGCTTTAGCAGAGGATGAGAGAAGAGGGGAGGATGTTCTTCATGTTTCACTGTTGCAGTCATTACATTTGGGTAATCTGCTGGCAAGTTGCCCTCAGTCGGCCTCATTAACAAAGTCTTTGGTCCTACATCGGTTGCTGTCCCTTCTTCCATGATGTCAGGTCGTCAGGGGTATAAAACATGCAGCCGATGCCATTACATCAGTCTTTCTTGCCGTGCAGTGCCCGAAGCAAAAGCAGTTCGCAAGTGCCGTTCGGCAGACTCCTGAAATTTTCGTTTTCAACTAAAAGCTAAGTACCCCGTTGGGGAAACTTTTTCTTGCTCCTTTCCGATGTCAGTAAAAGTTAATAATTGCATTACTTGTGGGAAGCAAATACCTCATAAGGATTTTCATTTGTACTGCATTCCTTGCCTAGGCCCTGACCACAACGTGCCTTGCTGTCAAGTTCTGTGCTAAATTTAATCAACGCACGATTAAACGTAGGTATATTTTTGCTTCTAAATATTTTGGCTCAAGATTTAACTATCCAAAAGTGTCGTCTGTTAGCAATCCGACTACCGGAATACCTTAAACAACGCAAAGAAAACGACAGACAGACAGTCGATGTCCAAAACCGACAATAATGCTTCTCCTAAGCCAGTCGCTGGTTCCCAGTGAGGCACTTTCTCAGCCCCTGATACCCGCTACTTCTGATTCGCAGCCCTCTACTGAGACCCATTCAGAGTCCGGTATGCTGCAAGATGCTTCAATAATGGAACCCGATGATGTCTCTACCTTAGATGGGTCCGGAGCCGCTGTGCAGGCACTGGCTTCGGAGGGTGATTTCAGGCCTACAGATTTGTATATTAGACCGGTGCCATCTTCAAAACTAAGGTCAAATTCTAAACCTATGTCTAAAAAAATGACGCCTGGGCCACATGTGCAGGCCCCTATGCCTAAAAAACAAATGATCAAAATGGCTGAAGATTTAATTACTTTGATCAGGGGTAGCCAACCCCCTCCTTCTAAGAGGCCTAGGCAAGACATTGATTATGAATCTCCTGAATAGGATTCTATTTCTTCTGACTCTTAGAACAGGATTTGTCTTTTCCTACTTAGGAGGACTCTGATGCAGAGGATTCCATCCCTTCTGCCTCTCCTCCTGAGGATTTTTCTTTTGGGGAAACTTTACATGCCTTAAAGGAACATTTCCACTGGGAAAGTCAGGATTTTTCTGAATCTAAAAAGAGACTTAGGGATTTTCTTCTACTTCCACAGCATAGTCCTTTGGCTATACCTCCTGTTCTAGACATTGTTGATGATGTATTTTCAGAATCTAGTATGACTCCTGATTCTCTGCCTCCGGCTCCTTGTAAGCCAGACAGATACTACAGGGTTCCTGACTCCCACAAATTCCTTTTCAAAAAAACCCTATTGCTGATCCTGAAACCATTTCTCAGGGTCCCAAGGGCATTAAGACCTCTACTGCCAAAAATCCTACCACTTCTGATAGAGACTCCAGGGCGCTGGGTAGATGGGGTAAGAAGGTTTACACGTCTGCAACCTTGGCAACCAGGGCTTTAACCTGTCAATTTCATATGCTTAAATATCAGCAGCATATCATGGGACTACTTAAACAGAAAATGATGTTAATCTCGGACTGTGTGGAAAATAAAGACTTGCAGGATTTATTGCATTCAGCAGAAAAAATTGGAAAATATACTTTGCAATGTGGTTTTGATTCCTTGGAGGCCTCTTGCAGGGCTGCTGTAACTGAATCTGTGCTAAGAAGGCATGCTTGGCTCAAAGAGCAAACTCTGCCTGACCATGTTAAAGTAAAATTGTTGAATGCTCCTTTACAACAGGACCGCCTCTTTGGTAATAAGGCTGAAGTAGTGTTAAAAGAGATGGAAGATAAAGCTAAATCTATGCAAACTGTGAAAGATTTATTACAAGTGCAACCTCCAAGATTTAGTAGGCACTGGCCTACTAAGAACTGGTCCTTTCCAGTCCCCTCGAGAGCCGCTCTAATCAAATCAAGACATTCCAAAGGCTCCAGGTTTCAGTCACAAGGAACTTCTAGAACAAAACAATGGGGTGCCTCCACACCTCCAAATCTGGAGGCAACAAGGCACCTCCCTATGGTAAACAGTCTCAATGATTTCCCCCCAAAGGGGCGGCTAAGAGGTAAGTGCTTGGTGATTGTAGAGGGAAAACTAGGACTTCATGCACGAAACTGGCAACGTATTACTCAGGACAAATGGGTTTTAAATATAGTATCCTAGGGATACAGATTTCACTTCCACACATTGCCAATCCCAAATGGATGGTAAGATCTGCCCCCAAATCAGTGGACAGAGGCCCAGAAACAAGTTCTGTCCCTCATGAACATGGGGGCTATTCAACCAGTACCAGAAGTGGAAAAGGGACAAGACTTCTATTCCAGACTTTTCCTGGTACCCAGAAAAGACAAATCATGGTGTCCAGTTCTGGACCTATCCACTCTAAACACATTTATGGACATTCCAAAATTCAAGACGCTGACTCTTCAACAGTTACTACCTATGCTAGGCAAAGATGCCTGGTTGGTAACTCTAGACTTAAAAGAGGCTTACCTGCATATCCCAATCAGGGAATCTGCAGAAGATACCTCCGCTTCAAAGCAGGCTACTTGCATTACCAGTTATCTGCACTGCCCTTTGGCTTATCTACTGCGACCAGGGTCGTCACAAATTGCCTGGCACCAGAAACCGCATTTTGCAGGCAAAGAAATATTCAAATATATCTCTACCTGGACGATTGTCTAATTCAGGCAGAAAACAAGGACACTCTTCTAAAGCATCTGGCATTTGTAAAAAGGGTTCTAACTTGTCTATGGTACACCATAAACGAAAAGAAATCACAACTGGTACCCTCTCAAAAAATTACATTCCTGGGTGCAAGATTGAATACAACTGCCCGATGACTTACCTTACGCCAGAAAAGCAAATTCAATTGACGATTTACTTCAAACAGGTGGCCACAAAAACCCAGCTATCTGCAAGACAAATTCTGCAAGCCTTGGGGTTCATGGCCTCCTGCATTCTTCTAATTCCATATGCAAGACTGCACATGAGGAAATTTCAGTGGTACTTAAAAAGTTTATGGAATCAACATTGTCACAGCCTGGAAACAATGATTCCTGTTATATCTTGCCTGCAACTAGAGTTCCTATGGTGGGCAGAGGCCTGACACCAAAACAAGGGACTACCATTCACCCCACCCCCTGCCACCCAAACCCTAACAACAGATGCATCAGACTATGCTTGGGGGCTTACATGGCAGTGAAGTGGATTCAGGGTAAATGGAGCCCAAATCAAATGCACCTACATATCAGTCAGAAAGAGATGCTAGCTGTACAGAATGCTCTGACAGCCTTCAAGGACTACCTTCATCCAGGACAACTAATGATTAAAGACAGACAACACCACAGTTATGTAGTACATAAACAAGCAGGGGGTACACATTCATACCCCCTTTGCAGACTAGCTATGGCATTGTGGAACACGGCCTTGACCTATCAGATACAACTACAAGCTCAATTCCTGCCAGGAAAGCTAAATACTCTGGCAGATGAAATAAGCAGAAATTTTATGGACCCACACAAATGGAAATTGGAACAACAAGTTTTCAACATGTTGACACGCAAATGGGAGAACTCAGACATAGATCTTTTTGCCTCACCCCAGAACTATCAGTTGGACATATTCTGCACAAGAATTCATCACAAAAAAGCTTGGAAAGTGGATGCTCTATCATTCAGCTGGAAAAAACTATCAGTCTATACTTTTCCCCCTCTGCCTTTGCTCTCCAAAGTTCTACTAAAAGTCAAACAGGACAAACCAAAAATGATTCTGATTGCTCCAGACTGGCCTCGCCAACACTGGTACCCACTCCTGCGCAATGTGTCACACCTTCCTCCGTGGCACCTGCCTCAGACTCCTTACCCACTGTCTCAGCAGAACTACCAAATTCTGCACACTCCGCTCCAAACTTTGAATTTTGCAGTGTGGCTAATCAACTAATTTCACCCTTGGCATCCCTCAGCAAACCAGTGATGGATGTCATTTTGGAGGCTAGAAGGCCTACTACTAGAAAATCTTATGCTGACAAATGGAAAGGAGGCTGTGCCTGGAACCAATCACAAGGAATAAGCACAGCAATGCCCAATATTCCTCAGATTCTACAATACTTAACTGAGATACTTCACAAGGGCCTATCTTTTTCTTCCATAAAAATCCATGCCTCTGCCATTTCAGCTAATTACAACATGGAACCTCCCCTGTTCTCTCATCCTCTGCTAAAGCAGTATCTCAGAGGGGCCAAAAATGTAAAACCTCCCAGGAGTGCACAAACTCCTGCATGGGACCTCAATTTTGTTTTGGAAAAACTCACTCTCCCTTTCCTTTTGAGCCAGCTGCTACTGCAGACCTAAAATTTCTCTTATGGAAAACAGCTTTCCTTTTAGCAGTCACTTCAGCTAGAAGGATTTCAGAATGACAGGCTCTTATGGCAGTGGAGCCTTTCATTATTTTTTATCCGGACAGGGTGGCTCTCAGGACCAATCCATCTTTCATGCCTAAGGCTCTGAAACTCGAAAACGAAAATTTCAGGAGTCGGCCGACCGGCACTTGCGAACTGCTTCTGTTTCAGGCAACGCACAGCAAGAAATACTGATGTAATTGCATCAGCTGCATGTTTTACACCCCTGACGACCTGACGTCATGGAAGAAGGGACAGCAACCGACGCAGGACCCAAGACTTTGTTAATCAGGCCGACTGAGGGCAACCTGCCAGCAGATTACCCAAATGTAATGACTGCAACAGTGAAACATGAAGAACATCTGCAGCAGTGAATACACTCGAACATCTACATCTATGGTACGTGTACACAACTGCGCTATGTTCTTCATGTTTCACTGTTGCAGTCATCACACTTGGGTTCATTCCCAAAGCTGAAGAAAAGGGTGGAGGCAGTCAAGAAGACTGGCGGCTAGCTAGGAAGCCCTGCAAGACTGCGGTGGCAAAGTCTCCCTTGGATTTGGAGAAGATAGGTAGGTGGTAATGCTTGGTGAAGGTATGAAAAGAAGTCCATGTTGCAGCCTCCAGGATGTCCCTGGTGGGGACCCCTCTGAGAAAAGATGCAGAGGTGGAGGTTGCCCTGGTGGAATGCACCCTGACCCCCTTTGGGGGCAGTTTCCTGTGCAGTTTGCAGCAGAAATGGATGCAGTGTGCTATCCATTTGGAGATTGTTTGGACGTGGCCTTGTCCTCTGCCCCTGCTGTGAAGCTGACTAGCAAAATGGTCAGTTTTTCTAAAAGATTTAGTCCTATCCAGATAGAATCTGAGCTGTCTATTCACATCTAGAGAGTGCAGAATCATTTCCCCCTTGTTTTGTGGGTTAGGGAAAAAGGTGGGCAAATGAATGGATTGGTTGAGAGCCACACTGGACACAACTTTAGGCATGAAGGATGGGTTAGTCCTGAGGGAGACTGTCAGCATGGAAAATGATGAAGGGCTACACAGCCATGAGTGCTTGTAGCTCTGAAACTCTACTAGTTGAAGTGATGGCCAGAAGCAATACTGTTTTTCCAAGAGATAATTTTTAACTCTGCTGAAGCTGTAGGTTCAAAGGGGGGTAGGGTGAGCTTTTCCAACACAAAGTTAAGGTCCCAAGCTGGGGTAGGAGCTCTTCTGGGTGGCCCTAAGTTGTTAGCTCCTCTTATGAACTGTTTGATGGTAGGGTGTGAAAAGAGAGGTGACCTTGTGCTGTAATGTGCAGAGATGGTAGAGGCATGAATTTTAATAGAGGAGAAGGATAGACCCCTGTGTAGCAGGTCTGCTGGGTAATCCAGGATGAGAGGTAGGGAGTGCTATGCTGTTTCGGCTCCCTTATTGTCAGCATAGGATTTTCTAGTGCTGCGGCATCCAGCCTCACGTATAACATCTAGGACTTGTTTGCTTAGGCTGGCAGCTTGAGGAGAGGTCAGGGAATACGCCAGGCTGCCAGGTTGTGGGTCTGCAAATGGGGATGCATGCATTCTCCAATCTTCTGGGTCAGGAGTGTTGGGATCCGAGGTAGTGACAGGCTGAGCAGCAGTGGGTACCAGTGCAGGCATGGCCAGTTTGGGGCAATCAGGATTGCCCTTGGTTTTTCCTCCTCTATTTTGAGCAATACCCTTGAAATGAGTGGTAGAGGGGGAAATGCATAGACCGAGAAGTTTACCCATTGGAAGGATAGCGCATCCACTTTCCAGGCCTTGCTGTGTGGTTCCCTGGTGCACAATTTGCTGAGCTGATGACTGGAGTGGGAGGCAAAGAGGTCCACCTTCGGGGTGCCCCATTTCTGGGTTACAAGGGTGAAGGTTCTGTGGTCTAGCTGCCACTCGTGTAGGTCTAGCTTAAGTTGTCTGCCAGAGAGTTTAGGGAGCCTGGCAGGAATTGTAGGTGTATTTGCATGGCTGAGGCCATGTGCCAAAGGGTCATGGGGAGCCTGCAGAGAGGATAAGAGTGAGTCCCTCCCTGCTTGTTGATATACCACATCACTGTGGTGTTTTCTTTTTTGATCAGTAGAGTCTCTGGGGAGAGGGGTCTGAAAGCTGTCAGGGTATGCTGAACAGCTACCATCTCTTTTTGGTTGATATGCAGATGTATTTGATTTGGACTCCGATGGCCCTGAATGCACCTGCCATCCAGGTGTGCACCCCAGGCATAGTATGATGCATCTGTGGTGAGGGTCTAGGTGACATTGGGTTGTGAGAAGGGAAGTCCCTTGTTGTGGTTGCATGCTGCTGCCCACCAAAGAAAATTTTTCCTTAGACAGGGTATCATTGGTATGACAGTTTCCAGGTCTTGAGTGTGTTGACACCAAAGGCTTTTTAGGTACCACTGTAGTTTCCTCATACGCAGTCTAGCATATGGAATGAGTAGAATGCAGGAGGCCATGAACCCTAGAGCTTGCAGGATTTTCCTTGCGGATAACTGGGTTCTGGTGGCTAGTTGAGAGAAGTAGCCCATCAGGTAGGCTTGTTTTTTTTGGAGTAAGTAATGACATCTAGGATGCTGTGTCCAGGCTTGCTCCCAGGAATACAATTTTTTGTGTGGGGATTAGTTTTGATTTCTTTTCGTTGATAGTATACCCCAGGGAGGTCAGTAGGTCCTTTACAAAGGTCAGGTGCTGTAACAGCTTTTCCTGACTGTCTGCCTGAATCAGGCAATCATCTAAGTAGGGAGTAAATCTGAATATTTCTTTGTTTGCAAAAAGCAATGGCTGGAGCCAGGCATTTTGTGAAAACTCTGGGAGCAGTGGATAAGCCAAACGAAAGTGCAGAGAACTGAAAGTGCATAGATCCTGCCCTGAAACACAGATATTTCCTGCAAGAGTCCCTTACTGGGATGTGTAGGTAGGCCTCTTTTAGGTCTGGGGTGGCTAACCAAGCATCCTTGGAAAGCATATGAAGAAGCTGCTAGAGGGTGAGCATTTTGAATTTTGGTATGACCAGAAAGGTGTTTAGAATGGATAGTTTGAGGATTGGGTGCCAGGTGCCCTCTTTTCTGGCTACCAGGAAGAGTCTGGAATAGAAACCTTGGCCTATCTGGTCTGCAGGAACATGCTGTACTGCCCTCATGGAGAGCAGGGAAATGATTTGCATTTTGGCCTCTGCCCACTGGTTTGGAGGAAGATCTGGGAACCCTTTTGGGGTCGGCAGAGTGTGGAAATAAAATTTGTACCCCTGGGACACTCTTGAGGACCCATCAGTCATTAGTAATAGAGGCCCAGTTGTTTGCATGAAAGGAGAGTTTTCCTCCTAGGGGCACAAGCAGGTGGGCAGAGGTAAGGGGTGGAGGTGTAAAGTCATTGTGAGTTCTTACCATAAGGGGATGGCTTAGCACTCCCTGTTTTTGAAAAGGAGGAACTCCATTGCTTAGATCTCTGCATTCCTTGGGACTGCTGTCTGGGGGGGTCTGCTTCCCTTGAGTCTGGACTGAGTTGGCCTGGAGGGGGCCAGAAAGGACCAGTGCTTGTAGGGACAATGCTTACTGAACCTCGGAGGCTGGACCTGTAAAAAGTCTGTCTGCTTAGATTTAGCTTTTTCTTCCATCTTTTTTTAACACCTCTTCTGCCTTGGTGCCAAACAAATTGTCTTTGTTCAATGGTGCATCCAATAATTTTGATTTGACATGGTCTGGCAAGGTCTGTTCCTTAAGCCAAGCATGCCTTCTAAGGACAGAACCAGTGACTGCTGCCCTGCAAGATGCTTCTAGGTGGTCAAAGCCACATTGCAAGGTGTGCTTAGTAACTTGGCTTGCAGAATGCATAAGCTCTTGTAATTCTTTATTTTCTGCACAAGCAGGAAAAGGAAGATATTTTTGTTTGAAGAGTTCCATGGTATGCTGCTGATATTTCAGCATGTGGAACTGACAATTTAGTGCTCTAATAGCAAGAGATGCAGAGGTGTATACTTTTTTACCCAATCTGTCTAAAGCTCGGGAATCCTTGTCTGAGGGGGTGCGATTCTTAGCTGAGTTTGCTTTAATTCCTTTAGGTCCTTGGGAGAGGATATCTGGGTCAGCAGTAAGATTTTTGAAAAGGTATTTGAAAGTGTCAGGGACTCTGTAGTACCGGTCAGGTTTCCTGGGAGCAGGAGGAAGGGTGTCAGGAGTCAAACTGGATTCCAGGAAAACATCATCCAGGACAGGAGGAATGGCTAAAGGTCTGTACTGTGGTAAATCTAAGAATTCACTGATTCTCTTTTTTAACTGAGGATAGTCTTGACATTCCTATTGGAAATGCTCCCTTAAAGTATGTAGGGTTTCACCAAATGAAAAATCCTTGGGTAGAGAGGCAGAAGGAATGGATTCCTCTGCATCAGAATCCTCATAAGCAGAGAGGGGTTGCATGTCTTCATATTCAGAAGCATCAGAGTCATCAGACTCCTGTTCAGATAAAACTACTGGGTACAAGTCTCTTTCTTTTGGAAAGGGTAGCCTGGCTTCCCCTAATAAGCATAATAATGTCTTCCGCCATTTTAAGCATTTGAGATTGAGGCATGGAAGCAGGTGCCTGAGCTTCGTTCATTGTTTTGGGTGCAGTTTGTACCCTGGGGCCTTAGAAACTCAGTAGTTTTAGAAAGAACTGAAGAGGCGAAAGAAGTCGCCTGTTTGTGTAGAGTATCGGTAGTGCAAAGAACTTCCTCGGAAGCCGGTGCCCGCTCAGTGGCTCCTGACCCATCCAAGGTAGAGACATCTGCAGGATCCTTAGTCAAAGAACAGTCTTGCGGCATACTGGACTCCGAAAGGGTCTCGGTAGCAGCCTGCGAATCCACAGAAGTGGGCATCAGGGGCTGCAAAAGAGCCTCACTGAGGACCAGAGAACTGACTACTAGCTTAACGGAAGCATCGTTGGCAGTTTTGGACCTGTGCGGTCTGTCTCTGTCTTTATCCTTACTTTTTTTCGGAAGATCGGTACTCAGATGGCTTACCAAAGCCATATTGGAATTAGAGGACAGAGCGAAAATATCTAGCTACAATAAGGGTCCGACGACGTATAGTTCTGGAGTTGAACAAAGCACAAAAGTGACAGCAAGGGATGTCGTGGTCTGGGCCTAAACAGGTGACACAGTAAGAATGGAAGTCTCTGTGTGGTATTTGCTTTCCACAGGCAAGACAATTGTTAACTTTTTCTGACATCGGTTAGAGCAAGAAAAAAGGATCCCCAATGGGGCACTTAGCTTTAGAAGACTTCAACTTTAATTTGGAAACGAAAACTCAGGTAGCGGCTGACCGGCACTTGTGAAAACTGCTTCTGCTTCGGGCTCCTCAGCAAGAAAAACTGATGTAATGGCGTCCACTGCCTGATTTTATACCACTGGCGACCTGATGTCAGTCCTGGAGCGACAGCAACTGACGCAGAAATACTAAGCCTCTGGTATTCAGGCCGACTAAGGGCTATCCCTGGCAGGATAACCCAAGTGTGATGACTGCAACAGTGAAACATGAAGAACATCTTACTGTTTCCTCAGAACACTTTCCCTTCTGAAGAAAATATACAGTATACCTCAATTTTTTGGAACAAACAGGCTAGAAGAACTTGTGTCTTAAAGCACTGTTAACTGCACTATCCATCACACCTAGCAGCTCTGAAAAATGATGTCTCTAACAACCTACAAACATACTGTGAACAACAAAAGCTATTAAAAAAACACAAACTGCAATGTGGTTAGCAAAACCTCCTCTTAACAATGAGGTCAGTGCTTTTAAAGCCTGTACAGCAATATTACATTATATTACAAAAACTAAAACAGAAAGTATTAGGGAGCCAGGCTGGTCCACAAAACATTAGTGAAAGACACACATTTGCGCAATAAGTAGTCTGTGATTACCTGACTTTTCCACAGAAGGTCAGACTGCCTGTACTCACTGGATTTCTGCTTTCCAGACAATGATGCCACCTCAGAATTGGTATATTTAAGTAGTGGAGGTGTGGAGCACTTTTGTGTTTTATTGTTTCAGAATGCTGTTCACATTCTTAGACTTTTGCTCACTTGCATTTGCAGTTTTGTGAGGCTATCACAAATGAGTTAGTATCTTGTCAGGGAGCTATATTATTAATACATCAGTTGATCTATAATAGGGCCCTCTTCTAGATCCTATAGCTGAATTTAGGTTCATCCTTTCTACAAATCAGAATTCATTATCTTTTTTTGAAGTTCATGGGTCTGAGGACACATGCCATAATCATTAACTTGGATCCCCTGTGTGAGTTGTTTGAGAAGTTAATATACAAACAAATCTTTAAATACATCACACAGTATGACACTCTCTCAGACAAGCAGTATAGCTTTTATCCCAAGTACAGCATACTCACAGCTATCCTCCTACTGACTGACTATAGTTCAGGGCTTTGATCAAGGAAAACTCACAGAAGCCATCTTTACAGACATCAATAGAGCTTTTGAATGTGTGGACCACACCACACCACACCACTGCAAAAGTGCAAACAATGTTACTTCTCTGATGAAGTATATACATGATTAGAAAGCTACCTACAAAACAATCTTTACAATAGATGACTGTCACTCCCTATCACATATCTGTTACCATAGGACTACTACAAGTCTCAGTCTTGGGTCCACTGATTTTTTTCATTATTCATAAAGTGACTTCCCAAGTGACATTCCTTCCATCCATCCATCCATCCATAACCCCTTTTTTCCATTCTTGCACATGGAGTTGGGGTGTCACTTCAACAATGACAATCATCTAGAGCCAAGGTTTACACTACCAGGTGGCTAGCCCTGCTGAGGTAGTTCTTCCACACCACACACTCACACCTATGGCCAATACAGTGTCAATCCACCTAATGCAGGTCTTTGGAATGTTGGAGGAAAATGAAGCACCAGGAGGAAACCCACATGAACAAAAGGAGGATATACAGACTTCACATAGAAGGCACCCCAGCCAAAAATTGAACCAGTGAGGCTCTTCCTGTGAGGTAACCACACTATCTACTGTGCCACTGTGTTATCCCCACATGAAAACCATCCTATATGCAGATGATGTCATCATCACTAGAACATCTGTAACTCAACTAGAAATCACCCCAACATTACCAAATTACTTCACCTTTCTTTGGAATTGGATGTGCACAAATAAATTCAGTGTGAATACAAAGTCATCTTCTTTGGAAGTAAAAGATGATTAATCACTACTCATCTTCTTCTAATCTACAACCCAATCACTACTCCCCTACTATACAATACTCAAAAAATATACCTGGGCTCTCTCGTAGATCAAACTCTTTCTTTTACATCACATATTGAGGCACAACCTAAGAAGCTACCCAATCAGTTGCAAGTATCATACAAAATATAACGAGAACTAGATAAAACCATAAAACATAAATAGGGTGAACCAGGAATCCACCTGAACACCAGCTATTAAAAATATCTATATAAAAAATTGGAATATTTTAAGAACCAACGAGGCTATACATAAAAAAGTGGAAACCCACATTTGTTACCAGGGTGAGTAAAAACATGAAACAACTGTTAGAAAACAAGTTAGGGAGTACTATGAAGACCAATGAGGGGACTAGAAGATGTGGTATGTGTCATTACTGTCCCTACATTAATGTTGAACCAGTTGTAGTGTTGAACAATACTATGAGGAGTAGAGTGCAATTCATGAAGGGTAATTGTAACACCAGAGGTGTGATTTATCTTGCTATATGCAATACATGTAAACATTTTTATGTGGGGAAGACAGAACGTCTTTTGAAAAACAGAATATATGAACATCTTTACGAAATAAGGAGTTGTAAAAATACAAACGCACTGTACAAACATAGCGCAATTTGTGATGGATTTGATAAATTTGTGTTTGGTATATTAGACATGATTAAAATAGACATTAGAGGAGGGGACTGGAAAAATTTATTGAAAAAGAGAGAAAGCCAGTGGCAGTTTAGATTGGCTTCCATGTACCCCCCGGGGCTTAATGAAACTGTTTCTTTGGCACCTTTCTTAATAGAAAGATCAAATAATTTATAAAGTATTTATATTAAAACAATTTACTATTTTTAAGATGTATCTCATTTTAGTCTAACACCTGAGGCATTATTTATTTATTTATACAAAATGAAATTTTAAAGTATTTTGCAGTATTTTTAGAAATATATATATAAATGTGTATATTTTCTTTGTATTTTGTGCATATATATATATTTTTTTACATAATACATTTTTAAACTTTTTTCCACTTCTGTATACAAGATGTTTATAATACATTATAAAATATTTTTAATACTACATGAATTTATACATTTGATTACGCACAGGACCCATAAGCCAATGTTTTAACATTCTATTGTTTATATTAGATGGTAATTTTCAGGTTAGGTTTTTATGTTATTTACTGCTTTAAATGTTAAATTGTTTTGTGATGTCACCAAACTACAATACTATAAATGGTATTGTTTTAACAAGATGTATTGTTTCTGATTAAGTCTCTCATTTAGAGATGAAAGTGCTAAAACTATTTGGTAATTAAAGATGGAGTGTATTTGAAAAGTTCACTGGCGTCCTGGATTCCTGGTTCACCCAGTTTATGTTTTATGGTTTTATCTAGTTCTCGTTATTTTTTACTAGTTATATTTGGATGAACCATGGACATTTCTGGGGATTTAAATCTGTCGAGTGCTGTGCTTGCCGAGGACTCTGGAGCGGACCTCAAGGAGCTGCGAGGAGAGGTTTCACATTTAAAAGGTGAATCGACTAAACTGGTGGAGTTTCTCACTCAGAGAGATTATCGTTGTGGATCTGTTCGTTCCTTTATGAGTGAGCGCGCAGTTTTCATACCTCCTGGCTACGTTGGTTATCAACCAACCAACATCGCAGGATATCCGACTACGCAACCAAACTTATTATCACAAGTTAGGACTGTTAACAGTAATGGCGAGTCTCCACGGCATGAAAGTAGCGGTGTGGTGTTGCTAAACATGGATAACACTGGTGCTAATGCATTATCGAACGGACAGAATAGCAGTTCTAAGGGTTCTGGCCCTTCCCCTATTTTCGTTGGGGCAGATAATAGTCGCTTGGACTTCAACAACGCTGGGACTCGTCCAAAAACAGGTACTGTCTTTTTTACACAACCAGTTGGTTCGCAACAAGAGACAAACACTAGATTTGACAAATTATGTTCTAAACAGTACTGTTTCAACAATCCTGACTATACCAATGACTGTGACCATCAAATTTTCACGGAAAGTCAAGATAGAGACAATGTTTCCTTAAAGGATTTAATTTTTTTATTAGAAAAAAGACTTTTTAAATGTAAAAGTTTGGAAATTGACATTGCATATTTTCAACAATGTATTGCTTTGAAAATTGTACCTCAGGGACTGAGAATTTTTAAGTTTCCCTTTGGTATTAATTATACTGACGAAATACTTGCTGATTTTAGAAATTATTTTAATGACATTGGCTTGGGTCTTTTGAGAAAAACTGTGCATTATTATGAAATGGAAAGGGAATGTGTATTAAAGGAAGTACAGAATTTGGATAGTAAAATTAAGAAAGCCTTATTATTTTCGCACTATAGCACTTTATATTTCAAGATGTTGGATAGGATTGAAAATAGATGTTTTAATATTTTTCAGAAGAAAAAACGCAAAATTAACAGGGACCAAAGGGATTATCA
Organism: Protopterus annectens; assembly: GCF_019279795.1. NCBI lineage: Eukaryota > Metazoa > Chordata > Ceratodontiformes > Protopteridae > Protopterus > Protopterus annectens. Next base: position 557,978,571 of record NC_056736.1, read on the forward strand.
AGATAAAATAGTTTATATGAACAAAAATCAAAGTGGTCAGAACCATAGGTTTGGAAACAGGAGGTCCTCATATAATTTTAATTATAATCAAGAGAAGGTTGTGCCTCAAAATGGGCATAGTTTCATTAATTCTCCCACCAATACAGGAAATGGCACGGGGTGGCACAATGAGGATGGGGGAATATTACACCATGAAGAGGAGGATTTTCCCACCCTCAGACGCTCAGAAAGACTGGCACAGTATTACACCAAGGAGGAAGAATACAACAGAAACTATTATCCACAGAAGAGAAATCAGATACCTCAACACAGGTACGGTTATTAGATAGTGATGATTTACTTAACCCCTCTGTATTTCAAAAACAGGTAATATTTCAACAAGCAGGTTTTACCATTTATAATTACTCGGACAGAGTAATTATGGATGTTTATTTTAAACTTTTTTCAAAAGGTATAAAATTCATTCCCACTAACAAAGGTGATTTAGTGGACAATATAGAAGCTTTAAAATTATATACAAGGAAATTGAACCTTGCTATATTAATGGAACCTTTGGATAGTAATGATAACAATACTGTTACAGGTCACAATATTTTAAAAAAGAAAAGTATATATAACCCCCCTCTACACCCCATAGTGGAAACATACGAAAAATTGGTGTTGGAAGATTTATAAGAGGAATTCAGACACAATAGGTGGAATGAGTGGAATCTATCCAAGGAAGAATACAAATTACTATGTGATTTGAGAAAAGATAACAGTATTCGGATTATGATTCCTGACAAAGGAGGGGGTATTGTCATTTTTTCGTAGTATGGACTATTCAAATGCTATGTTGGAATTATTGTTTGATGAAAATACTTATAGCCACACTTCTAAAAATGAAATAAATATTTCCTATTCAAGAATTGATAGTTATTTGGATGAATACTTGTTAGATGGTAGAATTGACCTTAGTGAGTATGAATTTCTTTTTAGAAAATTTCCCATCATACCAGTATTCTTTGGAATACCAAAAGTTCACAAAGATGTTTCCAAACCTCCTTTTAGGCCCATAGTGGCAGCAAGAGGGTCTAAGATACATCCACTCACCCCGTTTATTGATTCACACGTACAACATGTAGTCCACAAGACACCACATTTATTGAAAGATTCCTGGGAATTTTTAAAGAGTGTTAAACAAGAATTGTTTCAGGACAACATAATATTTTTAACCATAGATGTAAAAGATTTATTTACATGTATTCCCAAGGAACAGGGTTTGCCCTTATTTGAAGAAGTTTTATTCACATTTTCAGACTTTTGGAGAACGATAGGGTGAAGCTTATTTGTGAATTCATGAACATAGTTTTGGACAATAATTATTTGTGGTTTGAGGGGGAATTTTATCAGCAAACAACTGGGGTCCCAATGGGGGCAGCCTGTTCACCAGTATATTCTAACCTAGTGCTATTGGGTTGGGAGATTAAACATGTTTTTAAAGGCCCTTTTTGGTCTCAGATCAAATTGTATCTCCGGTACCTGGATGATATTTTCATCCTGTGGGGAGGTACTGAGGATAATATACCTGGTTTTGTTAACTATATTAATTCTAGCACAGAATTTTTGGCCTTTACTTTTCAGTACAGTAACGTAAGCATTAGCTATTTGGACACCCTTATAATTAAGGATACTCAGAATCAACGTTTTAAATCAAAAATATTCAGAAAAAAGACATTTTGCAATGCTTATTTACATTTTGAAAGTAATCACCCTTTGACACAAAAAATAAGTATTATTAAAGGCCAAGCAATTAGGATTGCTAGGATGACTTCTAATCAAGAAGATTTGCACAGTGAATTTGGTTTACTCAGAAAAATGTTTACAGAGAGAGGATACCCTTTGGATCTGATCAATTCTACCTTACAGGATATCTACAACCTGTGGGGACAGAAATATTTACCTTTATTAGGTTCAGGTACCTCATTGGAACCATTGGGGGAAAATATGGGAGATAATGTACGTATTTCTAATAGCAATTTCAACACAGTATGTGTTCTTACTCACAATATGAGAACACCAGCTATTAAAAATATCTATATAAAAAATTGGAATATTTTAAGAACCAACGAGGCTATACATAAAAAAGTGGGTCATAAACCCACATTTGTTACCAGGGTGAGTAAAAACATGAAACAACTGTTAGAAAACAAGTTAGGGAGTACTATGAAGACCAATGAGGGGACTAGAAGATGTGGTATGTGTCATTACTGTCCCTACATTAATGTTGAACCAGTTGTAGTGTTGAACAATACTATGAGGAGTAGAGTGCACTTCATGAAGGGTAATTGTAACACCAGAGGTGTGATTTATCTTGCTATATGCAATACATGTAAACATTTTTATGTGGGGAAGACAGAACGTCTTTTGAAAAACAGAATATATGAACATCTTTACGAAATAAGGAGTGGTAAAAATACAAACGCACTGTACAAACATAGTGCAATTTGTGATGGATTTGATAAATTTGTGTTTGGTATATTAGACATGATTAAAATAGACATTAGAGGAGGGGACTGGAAAAATTTATTGAAAAAGAGAGAAAGCCAGTGGCAGTTTAGATTGGCTTCCATGTACCCCCCGGGGCTTAATGAAACTGTTTCTTTGGCACCTTTCTTAATAGAAAGATCAAATAATTTATAAAGTATTTATATTAAAACAATTTATTATTTTTAAGATGTATTTCATTTTAGTCTAACACCTGAGGCATTATTTATTTATACAAAATGAAATTTTAAAGTATTTTGCAGTATTTTTAGAAATATATATATAAATGTGTATATTTTCTTTGTATTTTGTGCATATATATATATTTTTTTTACATAATACATTTTTAAACTTTTTCCACTTCTGTATACAAGATGTTTATAATACATTATAAAATATTTTTTAATACTACATGAATTTATACATTTGATTACGCACAGGACCCATAAGCCAATGTTTTAACATTCTATTGTTTATATTAGATGGTAATTTTCAGGTTAGGTTTTTATGTTATTTACTGCTTTAAATGTTAAATTGTTTTGTGATGTCACCAAACTACAATACTATAAATGGTATTGTTTTAACAAGATGTATTGTTTCTGATGAAGTCTCTCATTTAGAGATGAAAGCGCTAAAACTATTTGGTAATTAAAGATGGAGTGTATTTGAAAAGTTCACTGGCGTCCTGGATTCCTGGTTCACCCTGTTTATGTTTTATCATACAAAATATCTCACTTGCTCAAAACAGAAGCAACTCGATCTACTGCAATCAATACTGTACTCCTTAAAGTAGAATATCATCATCCACTATAAACCTTGCACTCCCTCAAAAATGCACAAATGCAGCAAAAAGCTAAGAATAAAATCCTGCAATTCAGTCATCTAAGCGGTCACTGAGATGTGGTTTAAAGTCACTGAAAGCACAACAACAGTGCAAGGTTATAATGCCTTCTATACATGTAGACCAGCTACTACACAGACAGGGACTAAAGGTGGAGGTGTCTCAGTTTACATCAAAAGTAAATATACCTCAAGGCTAGACAAACAGGATAATGCATGTGCGCTTCTCCAAGTTCAAATCACCATAGGCAAAATCCAACACCACTTCCTTGCAAGATATAGGTCCCTCTCTATGACCCAGCAAACCTATACCATGTATTTAAACTTATTGGAACCACTCACCATACAACCCAAAACTATATTCACGGGTGACTTTACTTACTCCACTACTAACTAGGAATCATATAAGACACCAAATATACAGGCACAGAGATTCCTGGATTTTGTAAACACAAACTCCCTGGAATAGACAGTCAATACATGAACAAGGGGTACAAACATACTAGATTTGGTCCTCACTAATATGGGAGAGTGCTACACACCCCTTAGTGTAATGTCTTTTCTGGTAAGATCAGATCACAAAATGGTCTCCTTTGAAGTTAAAATAAAAACCTAGAACCCCAGCTAGCCCTGGAATATTCAAGAACTACTATAAGGCTAACTTCCTACAATTAAGTGATGTTGTTGTTGTGTCTTTTGGCTTTTCCTGGTTAGGGGTCACCACAGCGGAACTCCTGTCTGCTAATGATTGGTAGTTGATTTTTACATGCCGAGTTACCAGCCCTGACGTACAACCTTCAACGAAGGTACGCCCATTCACGCATGTCTCCATGCAGAAGACGCTCTAGCTGAACTGAACCGGACAGCGTCTTACTGTGAGGCGACAACGCTACCACAGCATCACCACCGCAGGTTCCTACAATCAAAATTTCAAGCCCCCATAAACCCTGAGAACACTGCTGCCTGTACAGAACTGTTCACAGAAACCCTATACAAGCATGTTAATAGCTGCAGAGAGGCAGCTGTACCCACCAGGAAGAAATACAGAAATGAAGAATAGTTGTGTAAAATATTACCATAACCATAGATGTCCTTCTCTTCCATGTTGCAGTATTCTAAACAGGTGGGATCCTCTGCCTGAAGCAACCCGAACATCCGGCCTATATACAAAAACGTACCTGGCTGCTGCATGGTGTGTGGGACGTCACAGGTAGGTACCATAAACCGTGGGCCATAAATGTGATGTCCGCATGCACAGACCTCAGAAGTGAATGCCCCAGTTGGACAGTAGTCTAAGGAAAGCTGATCAGATATCTTCCAGAGGGGGAAAGTTAACTGAATATGAAGGAAATGCCTTAGAGGGGGTAGGAATAGGGATAGGAATACTGCAACATGAATGAGAAGGCCATCTATGGTTATGGTAAGATTTTACACAACTATTCTATGTCCCTCTATTCTCATGTTGCAGTATTCTAAACATGAGGGAGAGTACCAAAGCTCAGCCTGTGTAATGGGTGGTGACAGAAGAAGAACCTTCTAAGAAACCATGCAGAATGGCTTTAGCTTTTGGAGATGCAGTCCAGCTTGTAGTGTTTAGTGAAAGTGTGGACTGAAGACCATGTGGCTGCCTCTAGGATAGAGGTGCTTTCTAAACCTTTGAAAAAAGCCCTGGAGGCCACAGCCCTGGCAGAGTGGTCCCTCACACCACAGGGAAGGTGTTTGCCATGGAAAGAGTGGCAGAAGGCAATAGTTTTGGAAATCCATGAAGAAATGGTTTGTTTGGAGAAAGCTTTCTCCAGAGCCCTGGGGTGAAAAGAGACAGACAACTGGTTAGACTTTAAATCCTTAGTCTTGTCCAGGTAAAATCTAAGTTGCCTGTGGACATCAAGAGAATCTCTCACGGTCATTCTGTGGAGAAGGAAAAAGGGTGGGCAAATGGATGGATTGGTTAAGCAAAAGTTCATTGACCATTTTAGGCATGAAGGAAGGGTTTGTGCAAAGGGAGACCCTATCCTTATGGAATATCAGGTATGGTGGGATAGCCATGAATGCCTGTAACTCTGAAACCCTCCTGGTCAAAGTCAGGGCTACTAGAAGCACTGTTTTCCGAGAGCACATCTTCATGGAGGCTGATGCTGCTGGCTCAAAAGGTGCAGTGGTGAGTTTTTCTAAAATGTAATTCATGTCCCAGGGAGGAGGAATGGGCTTTCTTGGTGGCCTGATATGGCTCACACCCTTAAGAAAAAGTTTTACCTCCAATCTGGACAGCAAAGGCGGACAGAGAGGTAGGCATTCGGAGATGGCTGATAAATGGACTTTCACTGAGGAATATGAAAGTTCTTTCTTCATAAGTTCACACAAGTAGGACACAACTACAGGTATGCCAGCCTGGAAAGGATCTAGTTGTTTCTGGAGACCAATTGGAGAACCTTTTCCATTCAGAAAGGTAGGATTTCCTGATAGTGGGTTTCCTGGCCTCTTGCAGGACAGAAAGCACGTCCTATGAGTAAAGGTGTCTAAAAGGGATCAGAAGTTTACCACCCACAGTGTCAGTTTGAGGGTTTGTAGCTGTGAGTGGATAAGAGATCCCGTCTGTTGTGTGATGAGGTCCACCTTGTGAGATCACTTGCGATGATTGCCCTTGGCTAGTGAAAAAAGAAGGGGGAACCAATGCTGGGCTGGCCAAAAGGGAGTCACTAGCAAGATTTTGGGACTGTCCTGTTGAATCTTCAGCAGGACTTTCTGTATGAGAGGGAAGGGGAAATGCATAAAGAAACATCCCCTTCCAGGAGATCGAGAATGCATCCACCCTCCATGCATGAGAGGGGGTCATTGTGCAGAATAGCTTATTTGCCTGTTCTGAGGGGAGGCAAACAGGTCTATTTGAGGTATGCCCCACTGGTGGACTACATCTAGAAACGCATCTCTGTGCAACATCCATTCGTGGTTCAGAGATATTGATCTGCTGACAGCATCTGCCCAAACATTGTTTTGTGATGGAATGTAAACTGCCTGCAGCATTACCTTGAAGAGGATGGCAGTTTCCCAAGCTTGAATAGCCAGCCTGCAAATTAGGTAGGATTTTGTTCCTCCTTGTTTGTTGATGTACCACAGGACTGTGGTGTCGTCTACTCGCTATGAAAATTTTTAGAGGTCCTGGTTGACTGAAGGGAAGGGAAGTTGTTGAGGCAAGGATGAGGGCAGCCATTTCCCTTATGTTTGTGTTTTTTTCTTTGATGGTTGTCCCACTGTCCCTAAACCTTCAGACCATTCATAGTTGCACCCCACCTCAGGTCTGACACATCTGTTGATCTGCAGGAAGAGGTTGTAGTGGCAATCCTGGGTTCAAGTGAACTTGCTGGATTCACCAATAAATCTCTTTCTTGAGACATGGAAGGAAGGGAATCTGAAACTCTAAAGGATAGGTGTGCTGGGAGCAACATTCTTCATGTACCATTGAAACTTTCTCATGTGTAATCTGGCTAGGGGCAGCATTTTAAGTGTGGCCACCATGAAGCTCAAGAGGCGTAAAACCCCCCTGGCCGAAATGCTGCTGGCTAGGAGTAGGTCCTTAAAGTATGAGGTTAGAAAACGTGACATTTTCTTGAGGGAGGAAGGCCTTCATCAGATTTGTCACTAAAACCAAGAACCAGTACCAAACACTAAAACCAAGAACCAGTAAACTTGAATAAACTTCTGTTAGACTACAATTTTCTTCCATTCCTTCTGGTTGGTTTTCTTCATCAGATCTGTCCTTAATCTGCACCCCAGGAACACCTGATCTTGTGAGGGGGTCAAGGAGGACTTGAGCTGGTTGATGATGAAGCATAAGGCTTCTAGGAGGGAAATGGTGAACAGTAAATGCCTTTGGAAGGTATCGGGATGATCTGCATGGATACAGGGATTGTCCAGATAAGGGTAGATCTGAACTCATTTTGTTATGCAAAAGTGTACCACTGGAGCTAGGCATCTTCTGAATACCATTGGTGTTGTGGACAAACCAAAAGGCAGGGTAGTAAACTGATGATGCAAGGACAGCAAAGCAAAACGTAAGATGGGTGAATAGGGATGTGAAGGTATGCATCCTTCAAGTCTAAAGTGGCCTGATATGAATTGGGGGTCAAAAGTGGAAGAAGGGCTTGAAAGGAAAGCATGCAGAAGGTGGGAACATGGAGATAGGGTTTAGTTGGGACAGCTCCAGAATGGGTCTTTCATGGTCCATCCTATCTTGGGACTAAGAAGAGTCTGGAATAAAATCCTAGGCCTTCCTGTCCGGGTGGGCCCTTTTGAATTGTGCTCTGACTTGACCAGAACTTGAATGACTTGTGGGATGAGGTGGATTTGGTCCTTTAGGGGATGTGGGACTCCTTTTGTGATGGGTTTTTCTTTCCAAGTTATGAAATACCATTTTTCCACTATTGATGAGACCCAGCTGTCTGATGTGATGTGTTACCAAAGGAGGAAACAGAGAGGTGGGCAGAAAGAAAAAGATTGTTAGTAGGAGTGTGACAGTCACGCATTGTTGGGCCTGTCAGGAAAGGGCTGTCTAGGGGTAGACTGGGGAAAGGTATGCCTGGCAAAGGATGATTTCCTGGCACCTTTGCTTTTAAGAGGGTGGTGCTGAGGTCTTCCTGACAAAACTGGGTTTGGCAGGGTAGTTTCTATGAAACTTTGGCACTGGTGATACAAAGGGGTGCTTGAGGTCCTGCAACTCCTTGCTTTTCTCTTGCAGAGTCATAAAAGCCTCTGCTGACTGTTTACCAACAAAGAAAAGCATTATCAAGTGGAGCCATCCATGCTTTTGCTCTTAAAATCATCAGGCAGAGGTTGTAGACTAAGCCAGAAGTACCTCAGAAGAACAGAAGCAGAAGCAGCTGATCTACATGATGCTTCTGCAGCATTATAGCTGCATTTTATGGAGTGTCTCGAAACCTGTGCAGCTAAAGAAAGGGTAGAGGCCACCTGTGCCTTGTTAGAGGAACCAGGAGCAGCATTAAGTTGGTCTAAGGCCTGGGAAATAAGAACCAGAGCATATTTCACCATGTGAGTTTGGTAACTGATGGCTCTGAAGGCCAGGGTAGAAGAGGTGTAAATTTTCTTTCCTAATCTGTCAATCATTTTGCTGTCCTTGTCTGATGGAAGCAAAAAAGAGGGAATCTGTCTGGTTTGCTTATCTGGTGTGACCACAGTTACAGCAGGGTCTGCCAAGGGGGGGTTAATGAGGAATTTACAGCTGTCCGGTACTTTATAGAACCTGTCTGGTCTCTTAGGTGCAAGTGGCTGAGAATCAAGAGTTTTGGAGGATGAGACAAAGGCATCCAAGTATGCAGGGATGACTGGAGGGATGGGTGAGAGTGAAGGGGATGCCATCTGAAGAAGCTCATATCTTTTTTAAACCTCTGTCATTTGGGTGGAATCCCACTTGAAATACTCCCTCATTTTGGTAATTGTTGCCCCAAATATAATGTCTTCTGGTGGGGAGTCACCTTCTAGGGAGTCTTCTTCTGGTGAGCAGTATCTTAAGGGGGAGGGCTAGTTGAGAAGTGGAAGACATGGACTAATCGGAAGATGAAGAGGAAGATTCCTTCCTCTTCTGGAGTTTGAAGTGAGGGGCCTAAGGATGCAGGCCTGGGACACACGGCTGGTAGATCAGATGGAGCCTGTGAAGTAGCAGGCCCGAGGGCCAAGAAGGGCTGAAAAAGAGATTGAGAAAATGTTTCCCAATCTGGGATAGTCTCAGAAGAAGCAGAAAAGTGTTTAGTTTTTTGCTTTTTTTTTCAGGGAGTGCATCCTAGGTCTGGGTCTGAGAAGGAGTAGGCCTAGGATCGAAGGAAATGGGAGGAATAGAGGGAGACTCCTCAGAAATGAAAGCTGGCAAAAGACGCCCAGGTGAACCTGGCCCCCCCACCCCCATCACTGGAAACTGAAGTCGGAATAACCCCCATGGATGTGCCGGTTGGAGAAACTAGAGCGGTGTTTGAAACGGAACCCGCTGTAGTCGCCAAAGCTATCGGATGTACCTCAGCCCCTACATCGGTGGCTGGCAGGAAGTCCAAATCCAGAGGCACAGACACTTTTGCAGGCCTTGAAACTTTGGCCTTTTTCTTAAGCAGTTCGGCCAACACACCGGTGTCACTTCCATACCTAAGGCTAGTCTTTTTAGACATTGGTTCTCAACAAAACGATTACGGGCCGTTAGATGGCTGCGTAGGGACTTCAGAACAAATGACTGGCAAATAGAGCAGAATTTGTAGTCGTGGCCGTCTTTGTGTGGGATTTGATGTATGCACTTACATTATCCCTTTCTAGATGACATGGAAGGACTCCGCTAACAATTAAGCAAATGACAGCAACCAGAACTAGAGAAAAAGTTAAGGTTCCCCAACGGGGTACTTATCTTTTTAGACATCTTTGGCGTGGAGCAGGATGAGCCAGCTGAAGTTCGACTGACAGCAGAGAAATTCAGAGGTCTGTGTGTGCGGACGTCACATTTATGGCCTATGGTTTATGGTACCTACGTGTGATGACCCACACACCATACAACAGCCAGGATAAGCTTTTGTATATAGGCTAGGCTAGACATTCGGGTTACCTTAGGCAGAGGATCCCACATGTTTAGAATACTGCAACACGAGAAAAGGACATCTTAAAAACAAGCCACCTTGGTGGAATTGCACCATCAATAGGCTGCATAACAAAAGAAAGAAAATCATGACAAAAATCAGGAGATGCAGCACCCAGCAGGATAAAAAGTACAGTTGTGTACACTTTACCAGAAATGTAGATTTTAGAGTATATTCACTGTTGCAGTCATCACACTTGGGTTATCTGCCTGCAGGTAGCCCTCAATTGGCCTGGATACCAGAGACTTAGTATTTCTGCGTCAGTTGCTGTAGCTTCAGGACTGACGTCAGGGGTACAAAAACAGACATCCAATGCCATTACATCAGTTTTTTTGCCTCAAATGTCAGGAGCCCCCAAACAGGGAGCTAAGTTATGGTGGAAAAACACCACCAGTAAAAAGTAAATACCAAAAGCCATGTAAGGGGTGAGTAAGAGAATTAGAAAGGAGAGAGAGAGAGAGAGAGAAAAGGGGATTGGAGGGTGGGAAACCAGGACTGCAAAGCACAGTTGTGTACACTTACCATAAATGTAGATGTTCGAGTGTATTCACTGTTGCAGTCATTACATTTGGGTAATTTGCTGACAGGTTGCCCTCAGTCGGCCTGAATTCCAAAGTCTTGGTTCCTGCGTTGGTTGCTGTCTCCTTTTCCATGACGTCAGGTCGTCAGGGGTATAAAACATGCAGCCAACGCCATTTTCTTTAGTTTTTCTTGCCCCTGATGTCAGGTGCCCCCAAAAACGTAGCAAATATAATATATATATTATATATACACACACACACACACACACACACACACACACACACACACATATACATGCATCAATATAAACTTTACCTTAATCTACAAGCAAATACACCACATAGGTTGTAGAAGATAGAGAAGGAAAGATAAACTCCAGAATGACAGGGGGATGGCGGAAGGGTAACCTGGACTGCAAAAGTGAATACACCCGACCATCTACATTTATGGTAAGTGTACACTACTGTACTATGTTCTTCGTGTTTCACTGTTGCAGTCATTACATTTGGGTAGAATCCCAAAGATATGGTTGGGAGGCTGGATCTAAACAGCATTAGGAGTGGCTATAAGGACCCTGCAGAACTGCAGTGGCAAAGCCTGCCCTGGATTTAGAGTAGAGAGGCAAATGATAATGCTTTGTAAAGGTGTGAACAGAACTCCAAGTAGCAGCCTCTAGAATGCCTTTGGTTGGTACTCCCCTTAGAAAGGCTGCTGAGGTAGCTGCAGCTCTGGTGGAATGAGACCTAATGCCCTTGGGCACATGTTTACCACGGTGTAAGTAGCAGAAATGGATGCAGTGGCTTATCCACTTTGAAACGGCCTGCTTTGAAATAGCCTTGCCTTCTGATCCTGTAGCATATGTCACTAGTAATTGCTCAGTTTTTCTTAGAGCTTTAGTCCTGCTTAAGTAGAATCTTAGCTGTCTGTGCACGTCCAAGGAATGCGAAATTCTCTCCCTCTTGTTCTGTGGATTTGGATAAAAGGTTGGCAGATGAATTGCTTGGTTAAGAGCCACACTGAAAACCACCTTAGGAATAAAAGTAGGATTTGTCCTCAGAGATACCCTGTCTGGGTAAAATATGATAAAAGGCTCTACAGCCATGAGGGCCTGCAGCTCTGAAACTCTTCTTGCTGAAGTAATTGCCAGTAGCACAGCTGTTTTCCATGATATGAACTTTATATCAGCAGTAGCAGCTGGTTCAAATGGAGGCAGGGTGAGCTTTTCCAACACATAATGGCAATGGTGATCTTCTAGGAGGCCTTAAATTTTTGGCTCCTCTAAGATACTGCTTTAGTAAAGAATGAGAAAAGATTGGTGGCTTTGTATTGTAATGAGCTGAAATGGCAGAGGCATGGATTTTAATTGATGAGAAAGATAGGCCTTTGTCAAGCATCTTAGTTAAGTATTGCAATATCTGAGGAATATTTGGTTCTGCTGTATCAGTTCCTTGTGCTTGATTCCAAGCACAGAATCTCTTCCATTTGTCAGCATAAGATTTTCTAGTACTAGGCCGTCTGGCTTCCAAAATGACATCCATCACAGCTTTACTGAGAGGTGTCATTTGTATGACTACCTGATCAGCCATGCTGCCAGGGTCAGTCTCTGTAGCTGGTTATGCAGGATCTGATTGTTTTGCTGGGACAGTAGTTGCAGTCTTTGAGGCAAGGTCCAAGCTGGGTATTGAGACAAGTTCCTTAGGATTGGGTACCAGTATTGGCGGGGCCAGTCCGGGGCAATTAGTATCATCTTTGGTTTCTCTTGTCTGACTTTTAGGAGGATTTTGGGTAGAAGATGCAGAGGAGGAAAAGCGTAAAGTGATAGGTCTTTCCAACTGAAGGATAGGGTGTCCACTTTCCATGCTGCTCTGTGATAAGTCCTTGTGCAGAATCTTTTCAATTGATAATTTTAAGGACAGGCAAATAGATCTATGTCTGGGCTCCCCCATTTCTCTGTTATCATGCTGAAGACTTGTGGATTTAGTTTCCACTCATGAGGATCCATAAGGTTTCTGCTTAAATCGTCTGCCAGTGTTTTGTTTTCCTGGCAGGAATTGAGCTTGAAGATGTATTTGGAAGGATAAAGCTGTGTCCCACATTGCCACGGCTAATCTGCAAAGGGGGTAGAATGTGTTCCCCTTGCTTGTTTATATATCACATGACTGTGGTGTTGTCCATCTTTATCAGTAGCTGTCCTGGATAAAGTAAGTCCTTGAAGGCTGTTAGGGCATTTTGAACAGCTAGCATCTCTTTCTGGTTGATATGTAGCATTTGTTTTGGTGACCATATGCCCTGGATGAATCTTCTTGCCATGTGGGCCCCCCAGGCATAATCTGATGCATCTGTTGTTATGGTTTGTCTGGCATGGGGTAGAGTGAATGGCCGTCCCATGTTTTGGGTGACATGCCTTTGCCCACCATAGAAACTCCTGCTGCAGGCAGGGAATGAGAGGAATCTGTTTCCAGACTGTGAGAATGTTGACTCCATAAACCTTTTAGGTACCATTGAAGTTTCCTCATATGCAGTCTTGCATATGGAATCAGTAGGATGCAGGATGCCATGAAGCCCAGAGCCTGCAGAATTTGTCTTGCAGAAGACTGGGTTTTTGTTGCCATCAGTTTGAAGTAAGTAGTCAGTTGCCTTTACTTGTCTGGCATGAGGTAAGCCATCTGGGCAGTTGTATTCAAGCTTGCAGCCAGGAATGTTATCTTTTGAGAGGGTACCAGTTGAGATTTCTTTTTGTTTGTGTACCCTAGGCATGTTAGAAGCCTTTTCACAAATGCCAGGTGTCGAAGAAGAGTGTCCTTGTTCTCTGCTTGAATGAGACAGTCGTCCAAGTAAGGATATATTTGTATACTTCTTTCTCTGCAAAATGCAATTACTGGTGCCAGGCACTTTGTAAAGACCCTGGCCGCAGTAGATAAGCCAAAGGGCAGTGCAGAGAACTGGTAATGCATTAAGCCAGCCTTGAATCTGAGGTATCTTCTGCACGATTATCTTATTGGGACATGCAGGTATGCCTCTTTTAGGTCTAAAGTCACCAGCCAAGCATTCTTGCCTAGCATGGGCAGAAGCTGCTGCAAAGTCAGCATTTTGAATTTTGGAATGTCCAGGTATGTGTTCAAAATTGATAAATCCAGTATTGGCTGCCAGGCCTTGTCCTTTCTGGGTACCAAGAACAGTCTTGAATAAAAACCTTGTCCTTTTTCCTGTTCTGGTACTGTCTGAATGGCCTCCATATCCATGAGGGACGTAACCTGTTTCTGTGCCTCTGCCCATTGATTTTTTGGCAGATCTGGCCAACCAATTGCCATTGGCAGAGTGTGGAAATGGAATCTGTATCCCTGTGATACGATGTTTAGTACCCACTTGTCCTGGGTTATTAACTGCCAATTTTGAGCAAAAAGTGCTAATTTTCCCCCCTATGAGTACTGCCAAAAGATAAGTGCTTGGTGTAGGCAGAGGGAAGTCATTGGGATTGCTTTCTGTAGGTATGTGCTTTATCTCCTCCAGATTTGGAGGTGGAAGCGCCCCATTGCTTTGACCTGTATGAATCTTGCGCCTGGTATCTGGAACCCTTAGGGTGTCTGGATTTGCCCCTTTGAGCTCTGTCTGACACAGGAAAGAATTAATTTTTTGCAGGCCAGTGTCTACTGAATCTTGGTGGCTGCACTTGTAAGAAGTCTTTAACAGTTTGCATAGACTTAGCTTTGTCGTCCATTTTCTTTAAAACCTCTTCCGCCTTAATACCAAACAGAGAATCATGCTGTAAAGGTGCATCTAACAATTTAGCTTCAACATGATCAGGCAAATTTTGTTCCTTTAACCAGGCATGCCTCCTAATCACAGATCCAGTAACTACAACCCTGCAGGAGGCCTCTAAGGAATCAAAACAACATTGCAAAGTATGCTTTCCAACTTGTTCAGCTGCATGCAATAATTCCTGCAGCTCTATTTTCTGAAATCAACATCATTTACTGTTTCAGCAATCCCATAAAGTACAGTTGTGTACCTACCATAAATGTAGATGTTGAGTGTATTCACTGTTGCAGTCATTACTCTTGGGTTATCCTGCTGGCAGGCTACCTGCAGTCGGCCAGAATTCCAAAGTCTAGGTCCGGCGTCGGTTGCTGTCGCTTCTTCCCGGACAGTGCGCCAGGGGTATAAAAGATGCAGCCAACGCCATTTTCTTCAGTTTTTCTTGCCCCAGATGTCAGGTGCCCCAAATAGGTAGGCTGAAAAATATATTAATAAGAAATGCATACACAAAAATAACATTTCCTTCATCTACAAGCAAATACACCAAAAAGGTTGTAAAGGATAGAGAAGTGCAGATAAGTCCCAGCAAGGAGAAGGGGGATGGTGGGTAACCTGGACTGTAACAGTGAATACACTCGAACATCTACATTTATGGTAGGTACACAACTGTACTATGTTCATCGTGTTTCACTGTTGCAGTCATTACTCTTGGGTTGAATCCCAAAGCTGAGGAAGGGTGGCTGGGTTAAATAGGATTAGGAGAGGCTATTAGGCCCTGCAGAACTGCAGTGGCGAAGCCTGCTCTGGCCTTAGAGTAGAGAGGCAAGTGGTAGTGCTTTGTAAAGGTGTGCACTGAACTCCAAGTTGCAGCCTCTAAGATTTCTTTGGTTGGTACTCCTCTGAGGAAGGCTGCTGAAGTGGCTGCTGCTCTGGTGGAATGACGCCTAATGCCCTTGGGCACTGTTGCCATGTTGAGAATAGCAGAAATGGATGCAATGGCCTATCCATTTAGAAATAGTCTGTTTTGAGATAGCCTTTCCTTGTGATCCTGCAGCATATGGTCAGATTAAGAGCCACACTGGATACCACCTTAGGCATAAAATAAGGATTGGTCCTGAGGGACACCCTGTCTGGGTAAAATATAATGAAAGGCTCCACTGCCATGAGAGCCTGAAGTTCTGAAACCCTTCTTGCTGAAGTGACTGCCAAAAGAAAAGCTGTTTTCCAAGACAGAAATTTTATATCCGCAGTAGCTGCTGGTTCAAAAGGAGGCAGAGTGAGTTTTTCCAGCATAAAATTGAGGTCCCATACAGGAGTTGGTGCTCTTCTGGGAGGCCTTAAATTTGTTGGCCCCTCTAAGATACTGTTTAAGCAGTGGATGAGAAAAGAGGGGAGGCTCTGTGTTGTAATGAGCCGAGATGGCAGAGGCATGGATTTTTATTGAAGAGAAAGATAGGCCCTTGTCAAGAATCTCAGTTAAATATTGTAAAATCTGAGGAATATTGGGCTTTGCTGTATCTATTCCTTGTGCTTGGTTCCAAGCACAAAATATCTTCCATTTATCAGCATAAGATTTTCTAGTACTAGGCCTTCTGGCTTCCAAAATGACATCCATCACAGATTTACTGAGAGGTGTGGCTTGAAGAATTAGTTGATTAGCCATGCTGCAAGGTTCAGAGTTTGGAGCTGAGTGTGCAGAATTTGATAGTTCTGCTGAGACAGTTGATGAGGTATTTGAGGCAAGTACCATGGAGGAAGGTGTAACATGTTCCTTAGAAGCGAGTACCAGTGTGCTGGCGAGGCAAGTTGGGAGCAATTAGGATCATTTTTGTTTTTTCCTGTCTGACTTTTAGTAAGACCTTGGAGAGAAGAGGCAGAGGGGGAAAGGCATAGACTGATAGGATTTTCCATCTGAAGGATAGAGCATCTACATTCCATGCCTTTTTGTGATGAGTTCTTGTGCAGAATTTGTCCAACTGATAATTTTGGGGAGAGGCAAATAGATCTATGTCTGGGCTCCCCCATTTCTGTGTTAAGATGCTCAAGATTTGTGGACCCAGTTTCCATTTGTGTGGGTCCATAAGATTTCTGCTTAGGTCGTCTGCCAGAGTATTTTGCTTTCCTGGCAGGAATTGAGCTTGGAGATGTAATTGGTAAGTCAAGGCTGTGTTCCACAAGGCCATGGCTAGTCTGCAAAGGGGGTAGGAATGTGTACTCCCTGGTTGTTTATGTGCCACATAACTGTGGGTTTGTCCATCTTTATCAGTAATTGCCCTGGATGAAGTAAGTCCTTGAAGGCTGTCAGAGCATTCTGAACAGCTAGCATTTCTTTCTGGTTGATATGCAGATGCATTGGGTTTGGGCTCCATTTGCCCTGAATGCATCTCCCTGCCAAGTGGGCCCCCCAAGCACAGTCTGATGTGTCTGTAGTTAGGGTTTGGGTGGCAGGGGTTAGAGTGAATGACTGTCCCTTGTTTTGGTGACATGTATCTGCCCACCAAAGAAACTCCAGTTGTAGGTAGGGAATGAGAGGAATCATTGTTTCTAGGCTGTGACAATGTTGACTCCATAAACTTTTTAGGTACCATTGAAGTTTCCCCATATGCAGTCTCACATGTGGAATTAGTAGAATGTAGGATGCCATGAACCCCAAAGCCTGCAGAATTTGTCTTGCAGATAACTGGATTTTTGTTGCCATTTGTTTGAAGTATGTTGTCAGTTGCCTTTCTTTGTCTGGCGTGAGGTAAGCCATCTGGGCAGTTGTATTCAAGCTTGCACCCAGGAATGTAATTATTTGAGAGGGTACCAGTTGTGATTTCTTTTCATTTATGGTGTACCCTAGGCAAGCTAGAAGCCTTTTTACAAATGCCAAATGTTGAAGAAGAGTGTCCTTGTCCTCTGCATGAATGAGACAATTGTCCAGATAAGGATAAATCTGAATGGTTCTTTGTCTGCAGAATGCAATTACTGGTGCCAGGCACTTTGTAAAGACCCTGGGCACAGTAGATAAGCCAAAGGGCAGTGCAGAGAATTGGTAATGCAAAAAGCATGCTTTGAAGCAGAGTTATCTTCTGCATGATTCCCTTATTGGGGTATGCAGGTATGCCTCTTTTAAGTCTAGAGTTACTAACCAAGCATTCTTGCCTAGCATAGGCAGTAGCTGTTGTAAAGTCAGCATTTTGACTTTTGGTATGTCCAGGAACGTGTTCAGAATCGATAAGTCCAGTATTGGACGCCATGAATGGTCTTTTCTGGGTACCAGAAAAAGCCTTGAATAAAAACCTTGTCCTTTTTCCTTTTCTGGTACCAGTTGAATAGCCCCCATATCCATGAGGGACATGACTTGTTTCTGGGCCTCTGCCCACTGGTTTTGTGGCAGATCCGGCCATCCGTTTGGAAATGTCAAAGTATGGAAATTAAATCTGTACCCCTAGGATACTATGTTTAATACCCACTTGTCCTGGGTAATTAACTGCCAATTTTGAGCATGAAGCGCTAGTTTTCCCCCCAAGGGGGCTGCCAAAAGATAAGTGCTTGGTGATGGTAGAGGAAAGTCATTGAGACTGCTTACTGTAGGGTTGTGCTTTGTTTCCTCCAGATTTGGAGGTGGAGGCACCCCATTGCTTTGATCTGTAAGAACCTTGTGATTGATATCTGGAGCCTTTTGAGCACGTGGATTTGCCCTGAGTGCCTCTGTTGGACACAGGAAAGAACCAATTTTTAGTAGGCCAGTGCCTAATGAACCTGGGTGGTTGCACTTGCAAGAAATCTTTTACAGTTTGCATAGATTTAGCTTTGTCTTCCATTTTCTTATAGGTTCATAGGTTCATAGGTTTATACTAGGCTAACTGCCCTAGGGCATTTATAAGCCTAGCCCAAAGTTATGTGGCTTACGCCGCCCCTTATGTTAGAAATACTGTGCCCATTAGTTTGTTGTGCCTCTGTCCAGTAGTGACACAGAGATGATTCCCGGGGTAAACCTACGATCTCCCATCCACCGGTCAAGATTTCTCTTGAACAGAGCCAGCGAGGTGCTCTGCCTCACATGGACCGGGATTTTATTCCACAGCATGGGGAGTCTCCGGGTGATAAATCTATCCCTCCAGCACATCCTATTTATATCCGTGCTAAGGTTTAAGTCTCTTGCTCTAGTGGTTTTGGTGGATTTGGATTTTTTGAGGTGGAGCATGTCCATTAATTCCGGGTTGGTCATGGCCTTGTATGTCAGGCACAGGTCACCTCTGAGCAGACGGTATGCAACTGAATAGAGTTGGAGTTTCTTCAGTCTGGCAGCATATGACAGGTTTTGGAGTCCCTTTATCCTTTTGGTGAGGAACTTTTGGGGTCTCTCCAATTGCTGAAGGTGTCGGGTGAGATACATCCCGAATGGGGTATTGTACTATCATTGGTCTGATAAGTGAAGAGTACAGGGGAACAATGACCTCACTTGATCTGGATGTGAATCCCTTCATGATCAGGTGGGCAATGTAGAAGGTCTTTCGAACCACTTTAGCAACGTGAGCGTAAACGAGAGGCCACTGTCAACCTGGGTCCCCAGGTCCCTGATAACCTCTTCTGTGCTTAGTGGGTTGCCACCTATATGGTAGCTTGGGGTTACCTTGTTTTACCCGAAGGGTATGACTATACACTTTTTTGCGTTTAACTTCAGGCCATGGCTCTGGCACCAGCTATCAGTTTCCGTGAGACCCCTCTGAAGGATGTCTGTGTCCAATGTACTATCCACTATGGCACCCAGTTTGCAGTCATCCGCAAACTTTGTCAGCCATAGTCCTCCTATGTTTGCCTGTACTTCTGAGAAGTAGATGCCAAACAATAGGGGGCCAAGGACTGAGCCATGTGCGACTCCACTTGTAACCGGCTTGGAGTCTGACATGGCTCCAGCAACTCTAACCCTGTGGGTTCTGTCCTTTAGCCAGTTTGCAACCCATCTTGTGACATATGGGTTTACATTTAAGCTGGTAAGTTTCTCTATAATACCCAAGTGGGGTATTGTGTCGAAAGCTTTTGCAAGGTCAAGGTAGGCTGCATGGACTGCCTTTCCCTCATCAATGGCCTTGGTGACTGTTTCGAAGAAGTCGACCAAGTTCAAAAGGCAAGATCTGCCCTTGACAAAGCCAAACTGGGTTGGGTCCAAGGTCTGCAAGTCCCCTATGTCCTTGTTTATGAGTTCCATTATGATCCTCTCCATAGCTTTGCAGACCAGGCTTGTTAAGCTTATGGGGCGGTAATTACCAGGGTCCGTAGAGGCACTGCCTTTGTGGAGTGGGACCACAGTTGCCGTACGCCACTCCTTGGGCACATATCCTGTGGTGAGGCTAAGATTAAACAGCTGCCTTATGTGCGGGTTTAGTTCTTCATTGAGTTCATGTAGCACACAGCCGGGGACCCCATCCGGTCCCATTGATGCTGTGTTTTTAGCTTTAGAGAGAGCAGCTTTCACCTGCGCATTTGAGATGTCTGGGAGGCTACTCTCAGTTGGGATAGTTATCTCTCCTTTTGGGGGGAGAGGGGGGTGAAGTTTGCGCTGAACTTGTCTGCCAGTATGTTGGCAATGTCTGTGGGTTCAGTGATTTTTGTATCATTTTGGACTAATTCTGAGCATATCTGGGAGTTTCCACCCAGGTTTCTGACATAGCTAAAGAAGGCCTTATGATTGTCTTTTGAAGCTATGGCAATTTTTCTCTCAAAGTTGGCCTTGGATGATTTTATGAGGGATCGTAGTTTCTTGCTAGTGCTGATCAAAGATGCCTTCCCTTTTTGGGATTTTGCTCTATCATGTAATAGCTTTCTACTCTTATTGTAAAGTTTGTTTATGGCTGGGGTCCACCAGACTGGACGTTCGCCCTTGGTGGAAAGAGTCTTGGTTTTATTTGGGATTGTCTGATCCATGCAGTTCTGAAGGTGTTCATAGAAGGCATTTGTAAGGGCTTCCGCAGCTTGGGTTGTGGTTTCTATTGGCTCGGGGGCCTTGAAGGATACCACACCTGTCTTGAGTAGTGTGAAGTTTGCTTTAGAGAAGTTCTTCACTGTGGTCTTTTTTGTTTGGGGTGGGGGCGGGATGTGGATTTCTAGTGAGATTAGTTTATGATATGATCTCACCAATGAGGGATATACTTCCGGTGTGGAGCATTTTGTCCCCATGTTCATGATGATGAGATCTAGTATATTTTCTCCTCTTGTGGGGACGGTGACTAGTTGTTCCATGGCATTTGAATTTATGAACTCCAGGAACCTTTGGGCTAGAAAGTTTGGGCCTGAGTAATGTTCCCAGTCTATATTCGGGTAGTTGAAGTCACCCAATATGATGGTGTTTGGTGATACATTTATACCCTCTAGTGTCTTCAGGAAGGCTGTGTGGGTTTCCTGAGTTTGAGAGGGTGGCTTGTAGCATGCTACAAATTGTAGAGCAGTTTTGCCTATGGTTAATTGCACCTGGATGGTTTCCGATGCTTCGTGCGTAGCCACCAACCTGGAGGTGTGGATATCCTTGATGAATATGGATACACCCCCTCCTTTTGTGGTGTGGTCTGGGTTTTGGGGCCGGAACGCATGATATGAGATGAAACCTGATAGTGCCGGGGTGCTCTCAGGAGCCTTGAACCAGGTTTCAGTCACAGCACAGACATCGATGTTCTCCATACTGAGAAGGGCCTCGAGTGCGTGCATTTTGAGATTTAGACTTCTGGTATTGAGCAGCATTACCCTTAGTTTCTTCACGTTTTTGTTTTCTAGGGTGGTAGGTTTAGAACTTGAGCCTTGCCTAAAAAAAAAAGACACTATGGGGGTGGCAAGAGCCTTAGCCAATATCCAGAATCCCAGGGGTGACAGGTGCAAGCCGTCCCTTGCGAAGCAGCGTGGCTTGTCGAGCATGTCATCCCAGGCAGACAGGCACTGGATCCCCTTTGAATGACACCAGAAATTAAGCCAATTGTTAAAGCTGATCATCTTGTCACAATATTGTGGCATCATTCTTGGTGAAGGAAGGATACTGCTCAGGGTCAGGGTCATACCTGCCTGGGCTACATAATCAGAGAGCTCCTCTATGTCTCTTTTCATGTAGTCCAGGGAGGTACGTCTCAGGTCGTTCACACCAGCATGGACAATGACTGTGTCATACTTGTACTTGCTGTGGAGTGACCTGAGTGCTTGTGTTATGTGGCGGATTCTAGCGCCCGATAGGCAGCTTACCATGACCTTCTCCTTGTTCAGCCTGGTGAGTGGGACGTCAGTGTGTCTGACTATGGAGTCACCTATGACAAGTATGTTTGGTGTTGTATTTGGCTTTAAGGGCAGTGACTGCTTTGCACACTGATTTTGTTGTTTATGTGTTGTTTGTGTGGTCTATTGAGTTTGCAGTTGCTTGGGTGTCTGCTTTGGAGGCCTCTGCTGTTTAGGTAAATTTTTACTCAGAGCCTCCGAGTATGTCTTAGTGTGTTTATGTGTTTGATTCCGTGGTGTGGTTGAGTTATGTGAGACTGGTATTGTGGTGTGTGTAGTTGCCTTCTCCTCCTGCCTGGTCTTGCCAGTCCTGAGTTGAGAGAGCTCAGCCTCCAGTTTGGCTAAATAGCTGCATCTCTCGCAAGTGTTAGTGTTACGTGGGAGGAGGAGAGGGTTGTCCGTGTACATGAGGCAATTGTAACATTGTCTCAGAATTCCCAGATTCACCAACTGGGCAGGAGAGGACGCCAGCATCTGACCCTTCGACATGCTAGAAAGATTTATGAGTTGGTATGAGACAGAAAAGTAGTGGGCTTAGCAGGGAAGTGGGCACTCCTGGGGGTTTTGCTAGTGAGAGATTTGTATAATATAGGAGTGCTTGACCTGCAAAGAGAATGCTTATAAGACAAGGGATATGCTTATAAGACAAGTGCTGAGCTTTTGAGAAGAAAAGCTATTTGGAACAAGTGCTGCACTTTTTAGTGAAGGTGTAAACTGTTTAGGTTCCTAACAGAGCAGTTCTAAGGGAAAAATTGAAGAACAGACTTTCTGGAGCCAGAAAGAGTTTAACCTTGTTTAACCGGCGCTGCCCGATGCTGCTCTAGTGGCAACTCCGCGCTAAAGCACGTTAAAGCGTGCTTGATAGCAGGGGCTAGAAAGAAGCAGGAATAGACCCAAAACGGACAATAAAACTACAGTTTCAAGTCAGTAACCACCTCTACGGGGGGGGGGCAGGGAAGCTGCTCAATGTTATTCACTGCCACTGATCAACAGAGAGACTTTCCTTTAGCCCAAGCAAAAATGGCCTCACAGAAACTTTCAAATAGTTCAGGAACAGCAAGCCTGTAACTGAACTTTTTTAACTCTCAGAAAAGTGGGAAAAAAGCAAGAGCATCATGCTGCAAAGGGGCATCCAACAATTTAGTTTTAACATGATCAGGCAGATTTTACTCCTTGAGCCAGGCATGCCTTCTAATCACAGATCCAGTAATGGCAGCCCTACAAGAGGCCTCCAAGGAATCAAAACTACATTGCAAAGTATGCATTCCAACCTGTTCTGCTGAATGCAATAAATCCTGTAACTTTATTTTCCACACAATCAGAAATCAACATCATTTTCTGTTTCAGTAAGCCCATAACATGCTGTTGATATTTAAGCATATGAAACTGGCAGCTTAAAGCCCTGACTGCCAAGGTTGCAGATGTATAAACCTTCCTACCCCATCTATCCAGCGGCCTGGAATCTCTATCAGAAGGGGTAGGATTTTTGGCTGTAGAAGCCTTTACACCTTTGAGACCCTGAGAAATAGTCTCAGGATCAGCAGCAGGATTTTTGAAAATAAATTTGTGGGAGTCAGGAACCCTGTAATATCGGTCTGGCTTACTAGGAGCCGGAGACAGGGAATCAGGAGCCATGCTTGATTCCGAGAACACATCATCAATGTCTAATACAGGAGGTATTGCCAAAGGCCTATGCTGAGGAAGAAGGAAATCCCTAAGCCTCTTTTTTGATTCAGAGAAGTCCTGACTCTCCCAGTGAAAATGTTCCCTTAAAGTATGCAAGGTATCAAAGGAGTAATCCTCAGGAGGGGATGCAGATGGGATGGATTCCTCTGCATCAGAATCCTCATAGGGTGGAATAGAAAATTCCTGATCAGAAGAGGAATCAGAAGAAATGGAAACCTGATCTGAAGATTCATGAGCAGTGCCTTGCCTAGGCCTCTTAGCGGGGGGGGGGGGGGTTGGGAACCCCTGATCAAGGTAATTAAATCCTCAGCCATTTTAATCATCTGTTTTTTAGGCATAGGGGAATGAGCACGTGGCTCATGTGTCATTTTTTTAGACATAGAAGTTGTTTTTGACCTTGTTTTTGTTGCTGGCGTCGGTTTAATATAAAAATGTTGAGGCCTGAAAACATCCCCAGAAGCCGGTGCCTGCTCAGCGGCTCCGGACCCATCCAAGGGAGAGACATCCACAGGTTCAATACTCTGAGAATCCTGTGGCATACTGGATTCCGAATGGGTTTCGGTAGAGGCCTGCGACTCAAAAGTAGCGGGTATCAGGGGCTGTGAAAATGCCTCACTGAGTACTGGCCTAGGAGAAGCTTCGTCGCCAGTTTTGGACCTCGACGGTCTGTCTCGGTCTTTTCCTTTGCGTTTTTTGTGAACTCTGGTAGTTGGATTGCTAACCGACGACATTTCAGGATAGTTAAATCTTGAACCAAAATATTTGGAAGCAAAAATATACAGACGCTAAATAGTGCGTTGGTTAAATTTAGCACAAAACCGACAGCAAGGCACATTGTGATTTGGGCCTAGGCAAGGAATACAGTACAAATGAAAATCCTTAGGAGGTATTTGCTTCTCACAAGTAATGCAATTATTAACTTTTACTGAGGAGCAAGAAAAAGTTTCCCTAATGGGGTACTTGGCTGTAGTTTGAAGACTTCGGTTCTGAAACTCAAATACGAAAATTTCAGGAGTCAGCCAACCGGCACTTGCGAACTGCTTCTGCTTCGGGCACCGCGCGGCAAGAAAGACTGAATAAAATGGCATTGGCTGCAGGTTTTATACCCCTGACGTCATGGAAGAGGAGACAGCAATTGACGCAGGACCCAAGACTTGGATATTCAGGCTGACTGAGGGCAACCTGCCAGCACATTATCCAAATGTAATGACTGCAACAGTGAAACACGAAGAACATCCTCAGAGTCGGACACTTTGTCAGTTAAAGCTGCTGGGGATAGATCTCTTTCTCTTAGCAGGGAAAGGCTGGCTTCCCCTAATCAGCATGATCAGGTCTTCTGCCATTTTAAGCATTTGAGACTGTGGCAAGGAAGCAGGCGCTTGAGTTTGGGTCATCAGTTTTTTAGGTGTAGCTTGTACTCTTGGCCTTATAAACTCAGTAGTTTTAGAAAGAACAAAATGCGAAAGAAGTCAGTTTGTGTCGAACATCGGTAATGCAAAGAACTTCCTCGGAAGCTGGTGCCTGCCCAGCGGCTTCGGACCCATCCAAGGTAGAGATATCTGCAGGTTCTGTAGTCAAAGAAGAGTCTTGCGGCACACACCGGACTCCGAACGGGTCTCGGTCGTGGCCTGTGAATCCATCAAAGCGGGCATCAGGGGCTGCAAAAGCATCTCAATGAGTACCGGCGAACTGGCAACTAGCTTAACAGAAGCATCGTCGGCAGTTTCGGACCTGTCTTTATCCTTGCATTCTTTCAGAAGATCGGTAGACAGCTGGCTTATCGAAGCCATTTCGGAATACAGAAATAGAGAACAAAAGTATTTAGCTACAATAAGGACTCGACGACGAATAGTTCGGGCGTTGAACAAAGCACAAAACTGACAGCGAGGTACGTCGTAGTCTGGGCCTAAACAGGTGACGCAGTAAGAATGGAAATCTCAATGTGGTATTTGCTTTCCACAGGTGAGACAATTGTTAACTTTTTCTGACATTGGTTAGACCAAGAAAAAAGGATCCCCAACGGGGCACTTAGCTTTAGAAGACTTCAAGATGATTCATTTCAGAAATGA
Source organism: Protopterus annectens (assembly GCF_019279795.1). NCBI lineage: Eukaryota > Metazoa > Chordata > Ceratodontiformes > Protopteridae > Protopterus > Protopterus annectens. The sequence goes on from NC_056736.1 coordinate 558,003,832, forward strand.
AAACTCACATAGCGGCTGACAGGCACTCATGCGAACTGCTTCTGCTTCAGGCTCCTCGGCAAGAAGGACTGATGTAATGGCGTCGGCTGCCTGTTTTTATACCCCTGACAACCTGACGTCAGTCCTGAAGCGACAGCAACTGATGCAGAAATACTAAGTCTCTGGTATTCGGGCCGACTGAGGGCTACCTGCAGGCAGATAAACCCAAGTGTGATGACTGCAACAGTGAAACATGAAGAACATCTACTGTCGTCAAATAAAGACTAACAAAATCAAACTTGAGGTAAATTTAGCCTCCCAGGCCAGGAACAACCATGAGGCATTCCTTAGCTATGTCTGCAACAAAGGCAGTACACAATTGTGTGCAGAGCTCTTTGTAAATGGAGCCACCTATACGGAGGCAGAACATATAGCAATCCTACTGGCCGACAAATTCAGCTCCAACTTTTCCTTCTCTCCCCATCGACCTTCCCTCAGGAAATACCATCAAATACAACTCTCCCTGCTATCACCAGGGAAATATTGTCTCGAAGGCCAAAAACACTACATTAGTGGGCCGAGACAATATCCCAGGATGCCTTCTAAATAGCCTTTAACATGATCACTCAGGCCCTCCGAAATTGCTATTTAACTGTAGTCTCCAAACAGGCTTCATGTCTCCTGAATGGAGAAAATCAACAGTCATCCCTCTGTACAAAGGTGGGCCATCTACAGACCCTGGAAACTACAGACCCTTAAGTCTCACTAGTGTCATATGCAAAGCCATGGAAATAATCAATAATGACATAGGAAACCTCCAGACCCTGGATCTAATCCAGTTTGGTTTCGTCAAGGACAGGTCATGCCTACTGACCAGGTGGACTTTTGAGAAGGTCAAAGTAATGGAGGAGGGCAAAATGGTTCACATTGCCTACCTTGACCTAGCCAAGGCATTTGACACAATCCCACACTCGGGCATTGTTGACAAATGTTAGGTACCAACCTTTATGTCACCAGGTAGATAGCCAGCTGGCTCACAAACAGGACCCAGGAAGTTAGAATTGGGGAAGTCTGTCTCTACAAAGAGGCCAGTCACAAGCAAATTCCCTCAGGAGTCGGTCCTGGGACCGCTACTTTTTGGGACATCTGGAGCCTTTCTCCTTGGGCCTCCGCTGAAAACTGGCTTTGTTCCAAGTCGGACTTTCCCAGTTAACAAATGTTAAATAAATAAATAAAAAATAAAAATAAATAAATTAGACTGGACAAACGAATGGCTGGTTAATCAGAAAAAGCATACAAAATAGCATTTATATGTTATAAATCAGCTAGAATAACAGGATCTAATGAATATGAAGTCAAACTCAAATGTCTGTTATTATTTAGCCCAGAGGAGGCAGAAGTGCTGCTCTTCTCTGTTGTCTTTTGCTAGGGCTATGGCATAAATTTGATGGCTGGTTAAAGAGAGGCCGGCATACCTTTCAACCTCTCAGTGCTAGAAATCTGGACAAAGCCCAACACAACGTGGGGGGGGGGGGGGGGGATGACGACAAATTTTAAATATTGCTTTTATAAAAATTTAGTTGCTAGAATAACAGGGTTTGTGTTAACATGCATTTTTCTGAAGGATTTGAAGTCTGAAACTCAAATGTATGTCATTATTTAGTGACCCAATCACCAGATCATCACAGTGATTTGCCAGAAAATCGCAAATTTTATGAGAAACAGACCAAAAAATACAAGGCAAAAATCTGGACAGTCGAGAGGCATGGAGGTCAGGTAAGAGGGAGTCTAGTGTAGTTATGTTATATCTCAATTTTTATATGAAAGACTTTCAGGATTAACTCAAGCTTTATAAAATATGTAAAGAGGAAGTGTATACGATAATGGAAAAACAGCAATACAGCATCTCTAGACATCACTGCTATGAACACACCTAAGGTAACAACATTTTAAAAGAAGTTGAAAATTAAAAGTTTAAGTTTGAGGAGCAATACTCTGCTAACCCACATACTGGATCTAGATACAGAAATATTTTTAATAAACAGCTAGGATATTTCTGCCAATACAAACTTTCTGTGCATGACAAAGTATATCTACGCACAGGGTAACTGATGCATTAGTATAATAAAGAATATAAATACATAATGGCAACTATATACTGCTTTCAATAAACGAAAAAAATGACATTCAAAAAGAGCATATACACTTGGAAACAAATACAACAAAATAAAAATGCCACCACAAGGTGTACCTCAACACTGAATTTTTTTAACTAACACCGTACAAACAATAAAAAACCCAACACTAAGCACTTTCACCCTTCCTAATCAATGAGCTTCGGAGTAAAGCCAGAGCGCATTTAAATCAATTAACATCATGTGATCATTACGTAGGGTCTCAAATTAACATGTTAAAATCACCACTTAGAAAAAAAAAACACCACTTTTGAAATCACTACTTAAGAAGAACACCCCCCTCAATTAATCTGTACAATAAATACTAAAATAATAACAAAAAACAATAATGACTGTATCACATTTTATAGTGTCTCTTAAAAACCTGATTCCATAACTAATCATATACAACGTCACTTCTATAAACAGTTTGTAACAAATAACCATTACTAGTCAGCTAATCACTGTATGAATACTACAGTTTGGATGCTGGCTTTTTTTACTACTTTTACTTGTTTTTACAGTTTTAGTTAATAATTTCAGTCTTGAAGTACACCTTGTGGTGGCGTTTTTATTTTGTTCTATTTGTTTCCATATGTAACACTTTCAGTTTCTGGAAATTTCTTTTACATTACTTTATAAAATCATGTCAAAGGTTAAAAGGACAGCAGCTATTCCCCTTACAATCAGTATTACCATAAATAAATGTTGAAGAATGTAAACTGTGGGCATTTTACATGAAATCTGGATGCTTTTACTAAACACAGTGAAAAAAGTACAGTTGTGCACACTTACCATAAATGTAGATGTTCGAGTGTATTCACTGTTGCAGTCATCACATTTGAGTTATCTGCTTGCAGTAGCCCTCAGTCGACCTGATTATCCAAGTCGTGGGTCCTGTGTCGGATGCGGTCTCATCTTCCATGACGTCAGGGGTATAAAGCATGCAGCCGATGCCATTACATCAGTTTTTCTTGCCCCAGATGTCAGGTGCCCCCATAATGGGAAGCAATTATATACAAGGTTACACCTCTAACCAAAAAAGCAAATACACCAAAAACCTTAAAGCATATCAAACAAAAATAGAGGTATAATCAATAGAAGTCAGGACTGCAACGGTGAATACACTCGAACACCTACATTTATGGTACGTGTACACAACTGTACTTAGTGTTTCACTGTTGCAGTCATCACATTTGGGTAGATTCCCAAAGCGAAGGATGGGAGGAGGTAATTAGATAGCATTAGGACCAGCTATAAGGCCCTGCAAGACTGCAGTGGCAAAGCCAGCTGTGGATTTAGAAAAAATTGGCAAGTGGTAATGCTTGGTGAAGGTATGTACAGAACTCCAGGTAGCAGCTTCTAGGATGTCCCTGGTAGGGACACCTCTGAGAAAGGCTGTAGAAGTAGATTCAGCCCTGGTTGAATGTGGTCTTATCCCCTGTGGGGTAGGTTTTCCATGGTGCTTATAGCAGAAATGAATGCAGTGGCCTATCTACTTAGAAATGGTTTGCTTTGAAATGGCCTTCCCCTCTGCTCCTGCAGCAAATGCAAACAGCAGCTGTTCAGACTTCCTGAGAGGTTCAGTCCTGTCCAAGTAAAATCTAAGTTGTCTGTGCACGTCTAAGGAGTGCAGTATTTGTTCCCCTTTGTTCTGTGGATTAAAAAAGAAGGTTGGCAAATGAATGGAGTGATTAAGGGCCACATAGGATACCACCTTGGGCATGAAGGAGGGATTTGTCCTGTGGGACACCCTGTCTGCATGAAAGATGATGAAAGGCTCCACTGCCATGAGAGCCTGTAATTCAGACACCCTTCTTGCGGAAGTGATGGCTAGAAGGAAGGCTGTTTTCCAAGAAAAGAATTTCAACTCTGCATTTGCAGCTGGCTCAAAGGGAGGTAAAGTAAGCTTTTCCAGTACAAAGTTAAGGTCCCAAGCTGGAGTAGGGGCTCTTCTGGATGGCCTTAGGTTTTTGGCCCCTCTGAGGAACTGCTTCAGCAGTGGATGAGAGAAGAGGGGTGGTTCTGTATTGTAATGAGCTGAAATGGCTGAGGCATGAATTTTGATGGAAGAAAAGGAAAGGCCCTTGTGAAGCATCTCAGTTAAGTATTGAAGAACCTGAGGCAAATTGGGCGCTGCTGTGCCCATCCTCCGAGTATGGCTCCAAGAATAAAATCTTTTCCATTCCTCAGCATGGGATTTTCTAGTACAAGGCCTCCTTGCCTCCAGATTGACACATCCATCACTTGCTTACTGAGGGATGGGAACGGAGAGATCACGTAATTAGCCAGGCTGCCAGGTTCAGGGTTTGAAGCTGTGGGTGCAGAATCTGGCCCTCCTGCTGGGACAGCAGGGCAGGAGTCTGAGGCAGGTGGCATGGTGCCAGCAGTGACACACTGCACAAGAGGGGGTACCAGTGTTGGCGTGGCCAGTCTGGTGCAATCAGTATTGTCCTTGTTCCTGTTTGATCTTTAGTAGTTCCTTGGAGAGGAGAGGCAGAGGGGGGAAGGCATAAACTGATAGGTTTTTAAAGGTGAAAGACAGGGCATCCACTTTTCAAGCTTGTTTGTAGGGAGTCCTTGTGCAGAATTTGTCCAATTGGTAGTTCTGGGGGGAGGCAAACAGGTCTATCTCTGGGCTCTCCCATTTGTTTTTCAACATGTTGAATATCTTTGGTTCCAGTTTCCACTTGTGTGGGTCCATGAGATTTCTGCTTAGGTCGTCTGCCAGTGTATTTAGCTTTCCTGGCAGGAATTGAGCCTGTAGGTGTATTTGGTAGGTCAAGGCTGTGTCCCACAGAGCCATGGTGGCTAGTCTGCAGAGAGGATACGAGTGGGTTCTTCCTTGCTTGTTTATGTACCACATTAACAGTGGTGTTGTCAGTCTTCACCAATAATTGTCCTGGAAGAATGTGGTCCTTGAAGGCTGTCAGAGCATTCTGTGCAGCTAACATTTCTTTTTGATTGATATGCAGGTGCATTTGACTTGGGTTCCATTTGCCCTGAATGCACTTCCCTGCCAAGTGAGCCCCCCATGCATAGTCGGATGCGTCTGTTGTTAGGGTTTGGGCGGCAGGGTGTAGAGTGAATGGCAGTCCCCTGTTTTGGTGGCAGGCCTCTGCCCACCAAAGGAACTCTACCTGTAGACAAGGGATGATAGGAATCATTGATTGTAGATCTTGAGAATGTTGACACCATAGGCTTTTTAGATACCATTGTAGTTTCCTCATATGCAGTCTTGCATATGGAATTAGTAGAATGCAGGAGGCCATGAACCAGAGGGCTTGCAGTATTTTCCTTGCATATAGCTGGGTCTTTGTGGCCAGTAGTTTGAAGTAGGCTGTCAAATGAACTTGTTTCTCAGGCGTAAGGTAAGCCATCTGGGAAGTTATATTCAAGCTTGCTCCCAGGAATACAATTTGCTGACAGGGTACAAGATGTGATTTCTTTTCGTTTATGGTGTACCCCAGAAAAGTTAGCAATTTCCTTACAAATGCCAGATGATTTAATAGTATGTCCTGGCTTTCTGCCTGAATTAGACAATCGTCCAGGCATGGGTATATTTGAATGTTTCTTTGCCTGCAAAATGCAATGACTGGAGCTAGGCACTTTATGAATAGCCTGGGCACAGTAGATGAGCCAAAGGGCAGTGCAGAGAACTGATAATGCATGTAGCCTGCTTTGAAGCACAGGTATCTTCTGCAAGATTCCCTTATTGGGATATGCATGTAGGCTTCTTTTAAATCCAGTGTTGCCAACCAGGCATCTTTGCCTAGCATAGGAAGCAGATGATGAAGAGTTAGCATCTTGAATTTTGGGATCACCAAAAATGTGTTTAGGACAGACAGGTCCAGGATAGGACGCCAGGAATTGTCTTTTCTGGGTACCAGAAAAAGTCTTGAGTAGAAACCTTGCCCCCATTCTTCTTCTGGGACAGGTTGAATAGCCCTGATGCTTAAAAGACAGAGAACTTGCTTTTGAGCCTCTGCCCGCTGATTTGGGGTAGATCTGGCCAACCATTTGGGGTTGGTAAGGAATGGAAGTGGAATCTGTATCCTTGGGAAACTATATTTAAAACCCATTTTTCCTGGGTAATGAATTCCTAATTTTTTGCCTGCAGGGCAATCTTTCCCCCAAAGATACGGTCAGTTGTGCAGGGCTTGGAAGGTTTAAAGTTAAGTCATTGAGACAGTTTACCATAGGGGGGAGTCTTATGACTTCCTGCTTTGGAAGTGGGAGCCCCCCACTGCTTAGTTCTGTGAGTACCTTGGGACTGAAGCCTGGGTGTTCTGCTGGTTCTGGGTTTGGTCTGAGAAGGCCTGGAAGAGGCAGGAAAGGACCAGTTCTTAGAGGGCCAATGCCTACTAAATCTAGGAGGCTGTACTTGCAGGAAATATTTAACAGTTTTAAAAGATTTACTTTTTCCTCCATCTTTTTTAAATACTTCTGCTTTGTTGACAAACAGACGGTCTTGGTTTAAGGGAGCATCCAGCAATTTAGCTTTAACATGATCTGGCAAAGATTGCTCCTTAAGCCAAGTATGCCTTCTAAGTATAGACCCAGTGAAGATGCCTCTAATAAATCAAAACCACATTGCAAAGTATGTTTTCCAACTTGTTCATCAGAATACATTAAATCCCGTAAATCTTTATTTTCAGCACAGTCAGGAATCATCATTTTCTGTTTAAGCAGTTCAGTAATATGCTGCTGATACTTTAACATATGAAACTGGCAGTTTAAGGCCCTAATGGCCAAGGTTGCAGAAGTGTATACCTTCTTACCCCATCTATCCAGCGCCCTGGAATCTCTGTCAGAGGGGGTAGGATTTTTGGCAGAAGTAGCCTTAATGCCCTTGGGTCCCCGTGAAATAGTCTCAGGATCCGCAGTAGGATTTTTGAAGAGGAACTTGGGTATTACAGAGTTCCCGACTCACATCAGGTTTTCTGGGAGCAGGAGGTAGAGTCAGGGGCCAGGCTAGATTCAGAGAAGGCATCATCAACAATGTCCAGTACAGGAAGGATGGCCAAAGGCCTGTGTTGGGGCAGGAGTAAGAAATCCCTAGGCCTCTTTTTGGAGTTGGAGTAATCCTGGCTTGCCCAGAGAAAATGCTCCCTAACCGTATGCAAGGTTTCAACAAAAGAGAAATCCACTGGAGGGGAAGCAGAGTGAATGGAGTCCTCTGCATCAGAATCCTCATAGGTAGATAAGGGTAAATCCTGGTCAGAGGAAAAGTACAGTTTTGTACCTACCATAAATTTAGATGTTCGAGTGTTCACAATGCTGCAGTCCTTACACTTGGGTTATCCTGCCGTTAGGCGGTCCCGCAGTCGGCCAGAGTTCCAAAGTCTTGGTCCGGCGGTTGCTGTCGCTTCTTCCCTGACGTCAGTGTACCAGAGGTATACAAGACGCATCCAACGCCATTTTCTTCAGTTTTTCTTGCCCCAGATGTCAGGTGCCCCCAATGGGTAGGCAATACATATTGCTAATAAAAAATATACATGTAAAATCAAAACAATACCTTCAGTTATAAGCAAATACACCACAAAGGTTGTATAGGATAGAAAGGTATAGATAAGTCCAGCTAGTTCAGAGGGGATGGAGGGAGGGTAACCTGGACTGCAGCAGTGTGAACACTCGAACATCTACATTTATGGTAGGTACAAAACTGTACTATGTTCATCGTGTTACACTGCTGCAGTCCTTACACTTGGGTAGAATCCCAAAGCTAAGGTTGGGTGGCTGGTCTATAAAGAGTTAGGCTTGGCTATGAGGGCCCTGCAGAACTGCAGTGGCAATTCCTGCTCTGGATTTAGAATAAAGAGGCAGGTGGTAATGCTTGGTAAAGGTGGGCACTGAACTCCAAGTTGCAGCCTCCAAAATTTCCTTGGTAGGTACTCCTCTGAGCAAGGCTGTTGAAGTGGCTGTTGCCCTGGTAGAATGTGGCCTAATGGTATTTGGGACTGATTTTCCATGCTGTGTGTAGCAGTAATGAATATAGTGTCCTATCCATTTGGATATAGTCTGCTTTGAGATAGCCTTGCCCTTGCCCTGTGATCCTGCAGCATATGCTACAAACAGTTGCTCAGTTTTCCTGAAAGCTTTTGTTTTGTCCAAGTAGAAGCATAGCTGCCTGTGTATGTCCAAAGAATGTAGAAGTTTCTCCCCTTTATTCTGGGGTTTGGATAAAAAGTTGGCAAATGGATGGTTTGGTTAAGAGCCACACTAGATATCACCTTTGGCATAAAGGTAGGGTTTGTCCTTAAAGAAACCCTGTCCTGATGAAAAATTATAAAAGGTTCCACTGCCATTAATGCCTGTAGCTCTGAGACTCTTCGTGCTGAAGTTACTGCCAGGAGCAGAGCTGTTTTCCATGATAAAAATTTTAGATCAGCTGTACTGGCTGGCTCAAAAGGTGGGTCAGTTTTTCCAAAACGAAATTGAGGTCCCAAGTCGGTCTTGGTGCTCTCCAGGGCAGTCTTATGTTTTTAGCCCCTCTGAGGTACTGCTTTAGCAAGGGATGAGAGAATAAAGGAGGATCCGTGTTGTAATGTGCTGAAATGGCAGAGGCGTGGATCTTAATTGATGAGAAGGATAGGCCTCTGTCCAGCATCTCAGTTAAGTATTGCAAAATCTGAGGAATGTTTGGAACAAGAGGGTCAAGGTTTTGAGCCTGGTTCCAGGCGCAGAATCTCTTCTATTTTTCTGAGTAAGCTTTCCTGGTGCTAGGCCTCCTGGCCTCCAAAATGACATCCATAACAGCTTTAGAGAGAGGTGTTGCCTGTTTGGCTAATGTATCTGCCATGCAGATAGGTTTAGGGTTTTGAGCTGACCATGCAGGATCAGATTGCTTTGTTGAGTCAGAAGGTGTGAAATTTGAGGCAAAATCCATGGTAGTCCTTGAGCCAAGTTCCTTAAGATAGGGTACCAGTGCTGGCGCGGCCCGTCTGGAGCAATCAGGATCATCTGTGGTTTTTCCTTGTCTGGCTTTTAGGAGTACCTTTGAAAGGAGAGGCAGTGGCGGGAAGGCATAAACTTTTAGGTTTTTCCAGCTGAACAAGAGAGCGTCCACTTTCCATGCTTGTTTGTGATAAGTCCTTGTGCAGAATTTTTGTAGTTGGTAATTCATTGGGGAGGCAAAAAGATATATGTCTGGGCATCCCCATTTTTGCGTTACCATGCTGAAGATTTGTGGATTCAATTTCCATTCGTGAGGGTCCATGATGTTTCTGCTTAGATAGTCTTCCAGAGTATTTTTCTTTCCTGGCAGGAATTGTGCTTGCAGGTGCACTTGATATGTTAGAGCTGTGTTCCACAAGGTCATGGCTTGCCTGCATAGGGGATAAGAATGAGTGCCCCCTTGCTTGTTTATGTACCACATTACTGTGGTGTTGTCTGTCTTTAGTAATAATTGTCCTGGATGCAGAAGGTCTTTGAAAGCTGTTAGGGCATTTTGAACAGCCAACATCTCTTTTTGATTGATATGAAGATGCATCTGGCCTGTGGTCTACTTGCCCTGAATGCATTTTCCTGCCATGTGCACTCCCCAGGCGTAATTCGAAGCATCTGTTGTTAGAGTTTGCCTGGCTGTGGGTTGGGTAAAAGGCTGACCCTTGTTTAGGTGACATGCCTATGCCCACCATCGAAACTCCTGTTATAGGCAGGGTATCATTGGTATTACTACTTCTAAACTGTGAGAGTGTTGAGTCCAAACACTTTTTAGGTACCATTGTAATTTCCTCATATGCAGTCTGGCATATGGTATTAGTAGAATGCAGGATGCCATTAATCCCAGGGCCTGCAGAATTTTTCTTGCAGGGAGATGGGACTTTTTTGCCAGTAATTGAAAATATTGAGTTAGTTGAACTTGTTTGTCTGGTGTGAGGTAAGCCATCTGGGCCGTTCTATTTAAGCTGGCACCCAGGAATATAATATGTTGCGAGGGCACTAGTTTTTACTTTTTTTTCATTTACTGTGTACCCTAGAGAAATTAGCAACCTTTTTACAAACGCCAGATGCTGTAGAAGAATGTCCTTTGTCTCTGCTTGAATGAGGCAGTCGTCCAGGTATGGATATATTTGAATTCCTTTTTGTCTGCAAAATGCAATTACTGGTGCCAGGCACTTTGTGAAGACCCTGGGTGCAGTAGATAAGCCAAAGGGCAGTGCAGAGAATTGGTAGTGCATTGTACCAGCTTTGAATCTGAGGTGTCTTCTGCAATTTTGTCTGATAGGGACATGCAGGTATGCCTCTTTGAGGTCTACAGTAACAAGCCAAGCCTTTTTGCCCAGCATGGGTAGAAGCTGCTGTAAAGTCAACATTTTGAATTTTGGAATATCCAGGTAAGTATTCAGAATTGAAAGGTCTAGTATGGGCCTCCAGGCCTTGTCCTTTCTGGGGACCAGGAAGAGTCTTGAGTAAAATCCTTGTCCTTGTTCTTGTTGTGGTACCTTTTGAATAGCTCTCATGTCCATGAGGGCTGAAATTTGTTTTTGTACCTCTGCCCATTGATTTTGTGGCAGGTCTGGCATTCCTTTTAGCCTTGGTAAAGTATGAAAGTGGAACCTGTAACCTTGAGACACAATATTCAGAACTCATTTGTCTTGGGTGATTGTTTGCCAGTTTTGAGAAAAAAGTGCTAGTTTTCCCCCTAAGGGGGCTTCCAAAAGAGACGTGCTTGGCGTCTGAAGGGAAAGTCATTGTGACGGTTTCCTGTAAGGATCAGACTTGTCCTCACCTCCTTTTGGGGTTGAGGTGCCCCAATGTCGTTGTCTGTTTGAGCCTTGGGGTTGAGATCTGCCTCTTGGGCGTATCTGCCTCTCTGTGGCCTGTCTGACACTGGAAAGGACCAATTCTTTGTTGGCCAATTTCTGCTAAACCGAGGTGGCTGTACCTGTAAGAAATCCTTGACTGTTTGCATAGATTTAGCTTTATCCTCCATTTTCTTTAACACCTCTTCTGCCTTAACACCAAACAAGGTATCATGTTGTAAAGGAGCATCCAATAATTTTGCCTTAACATGATCAGGTAAACTCTGTTCTTTTAACCAAGCATGTCTTCGAATCACAGAACCTGTAACTGCGGCTCTACAAGAGGCCTCTAAAGAATCAAAACCACATTGCAGAGTATGTTTTCCCACCTGTTCAACTGCATGCAATAAATCCTGCATTTCTTTACAATCAGGAGCTTCTGAGCTTGCAAGCATTTTCTGTTTTAACTGAGCCATTAAATATTGTTAGTACTTAAGCATGTGAAACTGGCAGTTTAAAGCTCTTACTGCTAAGGTTGCCGAAGTGTATACTTTCTTCCCCCATCTATCCAAAGTTCTGGAATCTCTGTCAGAGGGTACTGGATTTTTGTAATGGAAGCCTTAACCCCTTTTGGACCCTGGGAAATAGTTTCTGGATCCGCAGAAGGGTTTTTGTAAAGAAACTTGTGAGAGCCAGGGACTCTATAGTACCTGTCTAGCTTGGCTGGAGCAGGGGGTAAAGAATCAGGAGATGAGCTGGATTCAGAGAACACATCATCCACAATGTCTAGCACAGGCGGAATAGCCAGCGGCCTGTGCTGAGGCAATAAAAGGAAATCCCTGAGCCTTTTCTTGGATTCTGAGTAATCCTGGCTTTCCCAATGGAAATGCTCCTTCATGGTATGTAAAGTATTCCCCAAAAGGGTAATCCTCAGGAGGAGAGGCTGAAGGGATAGATTCTTCATCAGAGTCCTCATAGCGGGATAAAGAGTATCCCTGGTCTGAAGAGGAATCAGAGGAAATGGAAACCTGATCAGAGGAATCATAGTCTGTATCCTGCCTAGGCCTTTTCTCAGGAGGGGGATGGGAACCCCTGATTAGAGTAATGAGGTCTTTGGCTATTTTAAGCATCTGTTTCTTAGGCATGGAGGACGGTCCAGGAGAATGTTGTACTTGTTTCTTTGTCTTTAATTGTACCTTTGTCTTGGCTGTTGTTTTAATGGTAAGTTGTGAAGGTCTGAAAACACCCTCAGAAGCCAATGCCTGCTCAGCGGTTCCGGACCCATCTGAAGGATTTGTTTCCATAAGCCCAATACCCTGAGTTTCCAGAGGCCTAGTTGTCTCCACGTGGGAGTCGGATGCGGCCTGTGGCACTGAGGTAGCGGGTGTCAGGGGCTGCGAAAGTGCCTCACTGAGAACCGGCGAACCGGCGACTGGCCTAGAAGAGGTTTGGTGGTCGGGTTTGGACCTCGGATGCTTGTCTTTATCCTTGTCTTTGCATTTTTTCGGTATTGAGGTCGTCGGTTGATCCGATGGCATGGTATAATTGAACCTTCGGCCAAAGTAGTGTAAAGCAAAATCAAAACATCTTTTTATAGTGAGTTTGTTAAATCTAGCACAAAACCGACAACTAGTGACGTCATGATCAGGGCCTAGGCATGGAATACAGTAAGAGTGTAAGTCCTTATGAGGTATTTGCTTCCCACAAGAAATACAATTATTAACTTTTTCTGACATCGGTCTGAGGCAAGAAAAAAGTTTCCCCAATGGGGTACTTAGCTTTATTGAAGACTTCGGATCTGAAATTTGACTTCGAAAATCTCAGGAGTCGGCCGACCGGCACTTGCGAACTGCTTCGGGCACCGCGCGACAAGAAAGACTGAAGAAAATGGCGTTGGATGCATCTTGTATACCCCTGGTGTACTGACATCAGGGAAGAAGCAAAAGCAACCGACGCCGGACCAAGACTTTGGAACTCTGGCCGACTGCGGGACCGCCTGACGGCAGGATAACCCAAGTGTAAGGACTGCAGCAGTGCAACACGATGAACATCAGAAATTTCAGAGTCCTGATCAGAAGAATCAGAAGGAAAATCAGTCCTAGGTCCCAAAGGGGGAAGGGTGGCTTCCCCTGATTAGAGTAATGAGGTCTTCAGCCATTTTTCACATTTGTTTTTTAGACATGGGGGCCTGACCATGCGGTCTGGGCATCGGTTTTCTAGGCATGGATAGAGTTTTAGGCCTTGAAGAAGAAGATGGCGTTGGTTTAATATGCAAGTCAGTAGGCCTGAATACACCCTCAGAAGCCAGTGCCTGCACAGTGGTTCCGGACCCATCCAAGGTAGAGACATCCGGAGGTTCCACAGTCGAAGAAGCATCTCGTGGCATACCGGACTCCAAATGGGTCTCAGTAGAAGCCTGCGAATCTGAAGTAGCAGGCATCAGGGGCTGCAAAAGCACCTCACTGAGTACAGACGAACTGGTGACTAGCTTAGGAGAAGCATCATCGGCAGCTATGGACCTATGTGGTCTGTCTCTGTCTTTATCTTTGCGTTTTTTTGGAATGTCAGTAGTCGGATGGCCTACCGAAGCCATTTCTGGATAATTGAACCGAGTACCAAAATATTTAGAAGCATAAATAAACAGACGACGAAAAGTTAGAGGTTTGAATAAGGCACAAAACTGACAGCAAGGTACGTTGTGGTCTGGGCCTAAGCAAGGAATGCAGTACGAATGAAAATCTTTATGAGGTATTTGCTTTCCACAAGCAATGCAATTAACTTTTACTGACATCTGTTTAGAGCAAGAAAAAGGTTCCCCAACGGGGTACTTAGCTTAGTTGAAGACTTCGGTTCTGAAACTCGAAAACGAAAATTTCAGCTTCGGTTCTGAAACTCGAAAATGAAAATTTCAGGAGTCGGCCGACCGGCACTTGCGAACTGCTTCTGCTTCGGGCACCTCACGGCAAGAAAGACTGATGTAATGGCTTCGGCTGCACGCTTTATACCCCTGATGACCTGACGTCATGGAAGATGTGACCACAGCTGACACAGGACCCAAGACTTTGGTAATCAGGCCGACTGAGGGCTACTGCAAGCAGATAACCCAAATGTGATGACTGCAACAGTGAAACACGAAGAACATCAGTTGCACCTGCATGTATAAAAAAAGAATGCACATTATCTTTATTTTCAACACCATGTTTAGTATTACTGTTTGGACAGTAATCAACATGTGTAGGGGCAATAAAAAACAGGAACAGTTGTTAAGGTACAAGTAAAACTAGCACTAGTGAAATACTGACAAGATGGGTGGCCATTACAAGTAGCATATGTCTCTGCATGTAAATAACTGAGCTTCATTGAGGGAAAGTCTGACACTACATTCCAGTAAGCAATACTTTCAGTTATTCAGATTACAAGGCTGGGTACTCACTGGTATAGTAGTGGGGGCTTGTGACACAGAGTCCCACAGTTTCAGTGCTTCATCTTTCACATTACCACAAACACCAAGTTTCTGACACAGGTTATCAAATTCCACATCTGCAGTGTAAGCACTGTAAAAGAACAAAAATATGAGATATGTAACAATATAAATCAAATCAAAAGCAGACTTGTATAGCAACTGCAAAAAAATATTAACTGCTGAATCCACGTTTCATGATGTTACCCTACTGGTGTAATGATCCATATGAATACTACACAAACATTAAGTCTATGTCTGCAAGACTTTATATTGCACAAGATGGTCACGTATGGCTCCAGTGGAGTTTTTCATTTTTAAACTATGACAAGTGTTTCTTAGTACATGTATAATCAACTAGGTCTAGCATGCTGTTTGAAGACATGCCATTAGCTCATTTTCATTTTGGATATGGGGTCTACTTATGCCTGCCAAGCAATACACGGTTTACTATCATTATTTCGAATGACACTCGGTTGACTGCACTATATTTGACAACGGAAAGTTTAACACAGCAATGTCGAACTTTAAAAGCAAGCCTAAGAACGGGTTTTAACTTGGGTCGAATATAGGGGTTCACTGCTATTGCCGAACTACAAACCTCACCCCTGTATCGACCCATGTTAAAACCAGTTCTTAGGCTTGCTTTTAAAGTTTGACATTGCCATGTTCGACTTTCCTTTGTCGAACATAGTGCGATGGACAGCGTGTCACTCGAAATAATGATAGTAAACCCGACACACATCACCATGTCATATGGAGTTCCTTCATTATCAGAGTGAGTGGGCAAATGAAGGCCTTGTTATGGACAGTACAGAAACATCAGGAAAACAAAAGAACATTATAAACCAGTGTCTTTGTAAAAAAAACTGTTTAAAAGAAAATCCAGCTTTGAAAATAACTACAATATCTAGATGTAAAAGCACAAAATACCCCAGTTAGATGACAATGATGCAGTCTATAATTCAGACAAATTTAAAAAGCAAAAAAAAAAAATGATAAAATTAAACAGATGCATTTAAAATCTTAGTTCTGGCTGAGACAGAATAAAAAAAATGTGAGTTAAAACTCCAGGAAAACACTTTGGGCCTCTTTCCAAAAGACTTGCTGTCCGTGTAAGTGACCACTTACATGGAGAGTAGGTCTTTCAGAATCTGGC
The DNA here is from genome assembly GCF_019279795.1 of Protopterus annectens. Lineage (NCBI taxonomy): Eukaryota > Metazoa > Chordata > Ceratodontiformes > Protopteridae > Protopterus > Protopterus annectens. The sequence continues at coordinate 558,019,351 of NC_056736.1, forward strand.
CCTTGCTATAAGCCTGTTTACAGCAGTATGTTACTTACCCTGACAGCAAGTCTTAGGGCTAATGTACACAGAACAGCTCTTTTGGAATCTGGCCTTGAGACTCCTTACTCACAACAAAAATGTATCAAATCCTTTTGCAGCACAGCTCTCAACATTTTCTGAGGTTTCTCATAGAATATTAGCATTTTTACAACAGAATGAAGGGTGAAGTGTTGCATTTCTGCAACAATGAACATCTGTAGCATTCGTGAATGTCATTTGATGGTTTTAATCCTTTACAGTTATTTACTTTTTAAAATGCAAAATTCAGATGTTAAGGACACATCTGCAGTTTCTGGACTTTTCTCCTTTAGTTTCTAGTCGATCAGACCTTAATATGCAAGACAAGATACTGACAAATATAATTTTGAATGAGTGGGTTATTGGAAGAAAAATGCAAATGTGAAAACTGTATAGCCATTTTAACACTATGTGAAGCACGAATGCAAGTTATATACCATAACAATAGATCTGAATGGACAAGTTTATAAAACAGGACTAAATTCATTACGTTAAGCAGCTTTGCACCTGAAAGTTAGAAAGGCTACTAACCCCATGTCTTTTACTTAGTGTTCTGTAAACAGATCTTCTCCAAATCTTAGGTATGGAAAAGCAGAGAATAAAATGATAATAATGTCCTCAAGACCATGTCAGCAAGAGGGAAGGGGGAGATGAGTGGGTATGTTGATAAGGATGGACCTGATCATCCAGATTTATCATTACAGCAAGTACACAACTTTCATATCTCATATGAGAAGTCCATCCTCTTCAACAGCAGGGGGAAGCCCCAGACTCTTAGATGGTTTCTTTCATGGAGACCATGCCTTTGGGTACTGTGGCCCTAAAGCAATACCTAGACCAAGAAATCACATCCAGCTTACTGTATCTTTCAAATGCATTCAGTGACGAGCAGCTTAAATATCATCCAAGGATGCACTGTGAACGAAAGCCTGCAAGATACCCACCACTTTATTGGACTGGGTCCTAGGTTGAGAAGACACTGTCTTGTATTTTCATAAAGAAATGTTTAGCAAAGGTCAACTTCAGAGACTTTAGAACAGAGTTTTTGATGGTACAACAGACAAAGAATTGGAGAGCCTTTGTAAACGTATTTGGATCTGTCCACAAAATCTTTGCGGTCTATGACTATCCATACACTGCGAAAAAATATTCTCCACAACTGGAGTGGGTGGAAACAATAAAGGAAGATGAACTACTTTGGTGACTTTTGTTGCTGTGGTTGCTTTAGCCATAACAGTATTTATATGTAAGAAAACTATATCCACATAGAAAACAGATGCAGAGAATAGGCAATTAAGACTTGGAATTCACTCCCTTGGCTTAAGTAATGGCTACAACAAAGTTTTCCACAAAAAAAAAAAAGAAAAATCATCTCTGCCAGTAAACTGTTCAAAATCAGGAAGTGTGTGCTTCTACAGTATAAAACAAGAATCCCTTGAAGGAACATGACCATTTACAGGATGTCAAAGAATTAGGCACAGCAGAGAAGAATGGATGAAAAACTGAGCTTGTGTCAAACATCTCAGACAGCTTCACCTTACCAAACACTGACTGCACTGGTGTTGTACAGAAATGCAATCTTTTAAAAGCAGCTCAAATGGAAAAGTGCCCATTTACACTTGCACGTTTCTTGTGTTAGGTTTCTGGACAGAAATGAGAATTTGGACTACTTTAGTGGGGGATTCATTGTCTCTGTCCACTAATGAAACTACAGAAACCATGTGGTTATGCATAGGAAGCGAAGGAATTAAAAGGGTCCTGAATGGCTGCAGATTGACAGCTTTCTCACAGAGTAAGGGGAAACATAACAGACAAGGGTAAAATGGGTTTATGCGAGTGACTTTCCAGGAAAAGCTCAGCCAGACTCTGCCACAATTTGCTGTGAGGGAAAGGTTAGTTTGTTTTGCTGTCTTCTATTTTGTATTGTTTCATTGCAGTCTTCTATTTTGTATATTGCAATTTGTTTTCTTCAGTGTGTTTTACCTGTATTCTACTTTACCTGCATGCTTAAACTAGGAAAGAGGCCACATCTGTAGGTCTTGTGAGTCACACAGAAATTAGAATTGGTCAGTTAAGGTTAACAACTTGTCAAGTGAAGGTAGAGCTAGGAACTAAACCTTCTATGTAAGGGTTAAAATAAAACATTTCAAGTCTTTACTGCAAAAGCTCACACAGACTGCCGTAACTTGCTGTAAGGGAGAGGTTAGCTTGTTTTTGCTTTCTTGTAATTTGTATTGTTTCACTGCTGTTTTCTACTTTACATTGTGATTTATTTTCTTCACACTGTTTTACTACTGCTCTGCTTTTAATTGCATACTTAAACTAGGAAAGAGATGACAGCTGTGTGTCTTGTGAGTAACACAGAATTGCCCCACCCCCACCCATCCACTCAGGCAGTGTTGTGTTTTAAACCCAGTTGCCTTGGTAGTTGCCTGCCCCTTATGTTAATTTGGCCATGTAGCTCCTTCTGTCTCCTCTTTCACTAGCTATTGACAGTCTATATTGCTCTTTTAAAATTAGTGGCTCTCCACTTAGCCAAATTTTAAAATTAGTGGCTCTCCACTTAGCCAAAGCTTACCCCCTCTTTCATAACTAATTGCTTAATGTACACTACAGCGCCTAGGATATTAACACATTTTTTCCATCGTACCTTTAAAATCTGCAACGTCTACTCCTAGACCAACAATTATTGGACAGCTCACATTTTGCCTCTCAGTAGTCATCTTGGGATTAGTGTTTCTGTTTTGCTCCTGGTGAGAGAAGGAGCACAGGAACATTTCCTGGAGACTGCTGATCACTGCAAAACCTAATAACTGCGTCACAGGTGCTTATATTTGGCTCCTGGTAAGCGAAGGAACAGAGTGCACCGATTCCTGACTCTTTCTGGTTGGGCAGTGAGTGCCTGTTTGACCTTACTGACTGGTCTGGTTGCTTTTCAAGGCATCTACCAGGAAAAGGATACAACAAGCCTACAGACCCTTGCATCTTCTGGGACAAGACTGAGGAACACCAAACAGCCAGTGACCTGCTTCTCACCTTGGGATTGGTGCTACTGTATTGCATCTGGTGAGAGAAGTACCAAAGGAGCATTGTAATCCAGCAACATGAGGCTGTGGTGAGGCCAGCAGTAGTAGTAGTCTGGCAGTAGCCATTCGGGCTACTCCCCTCTTTTCATCCTTCTTGACAAGCAAATTCTTTTTCAGTAAGTAATGCTTGACTTGCTTCTAACTTCAGAATATCTACCTAAATACTTCATCTATATATCATCAGCGTCCACTTATTAATTTCCCCTAAACTGTTTCGGGATGCACTATACAGACACTCACACAGGAAACTATATTGCACTGCCCCCAGTTTCGCAAACCAGATAATCCTGACATCACTTTATAGTCTCACTCCAACTAGCTAATCAATTTAAAAAAATGGTCTGTTGCTATGGATGTATTTACATAATGTCACTGGAGACTAAGCTCTCACATAAAAGCACTCCTAATGTTAACAAGGTTGTCAGTAGTACACACACTGCATCCACTACATACAATTCAAAGCAGATACAGACTCATATATGTTGAGACACTTCAATACAACTTTCCTAAACATGAAAGACCACCTAGACAAATTACGCATAAGAAATACCCTCAGCAGCCCCGTATGCACGCTTTCAAAACAATGCCCATGTCAACACACACAGTCACATCTCATGGGGCCTCTACTACTAAGCCCATAAAGCAAGCCACCACAAAATCCAACATTCTGCTCATTGGAAACTCCATTTTGAGATACACCGATCTCCCTCTCGCCAGGCTGAGTAAGGAGAGTTGCTTCACAGGGGCCAGGATCAGACATTACTCTCACACTCAGGACACTGGACCACAGGTACCAGCATGACTGTCATAGTCCATGTGGATGCAATTGACCGGAGACATACCGCCCTAGACTATATGAAGAGACGCATCATGGAGCTTTCGGAATGTATGTCACAGTCTGGTATGAGCCTAGCACTTAACAGCATTTTACCTTCTTCAAGGATGATGCCACAAAATGCACACAAGATGATGGAGTTTAATAACTGGCTTAGTTTCTGGTGTCATTCTCAGGGGGGACAATATTTGTCAGCATGGAAGGAGATGGACAATGGACCATGCTGCTTTGCCAAGGATGGTCTGCACCTCTCCCCTCTTATTGGCTAAAACACTGTCCTCCTCCACAGTGCCTTTTTTAGGCAATGTCAAACTGATACTACTTCCAACATAGCAAATCAGAACACGTTACTGTTCAATGCTAGGAATATAAAGAAAAAACTCCACTCCCTAGAAGCTCTCTTTAGGTTAGAGAATGCTGACGTCTGTGCGGTCACCAAGACATGGTTTAAAGCCGCAGAGAGCACACTGACAGTGCATGGTTATAATGCCTTCTACACATTTAGACCAGTTACTACATATACAGGGACTAACGTGGAGGTCTCTCAATTTCCGTCAAAAATAAATGTAACTCAAGGCCGGTCAAACAGGACAATGCACTTGAGTTTCTCCAAGTTCAAATCACCATAGGCAAAATCCAAAACCACTTCCTTGCAAGCTATAGGTCCCGTTCTATGACCAAGGAAACCCATATCATGTATTTAAACTTACTGGAAACACTCACCATCCAAACCAATACCATATCATGGGCAACTTTAATTACCCCACTATTAACTGGGAATCATATACAACACCAAACGTACAGGCACAGAGATTCCTGGATTTTGTAAACACAAAAACCCTTATGTCACCCGGTGGATAGCCAAGACCAGATTTGTCACTACACCAACCAGGGGTGCAACCACACTGGATCTGAGCCTCACTAATATGGGAGAATGCTACATGCACCTTAATGTAATATCTTCTCTGGTAAGAGAAGCAAGAGTAAAACCTGGAACCCCAGCTAACCATGGAATATTCTAAAACTACTCTAAGGCTAACTTCCTACTATTAAGTGATAATCTGGTAAAATTTCAAGCCCCCCATAAACCTTAAACACTGCAGATAACTCAGAATTATTCAGAGAAATCGTATACAAGCGCATTTAATAGCTTCATAGAGGCAGCTGTACCCACCAGGAAGTACAGAACTAACTCAAAACACAAACCACCCTGGTGGAATCACAACACCAATAGGCTGTATAACAGGAGAAAGAAAATAATGGCAAAAATTAGGAGGTGCAGCACCCAACAGCATAAAAGCAGTCTCAAAATAAACAACAAAGAGGACAAATAAAGTCTACCAAAGCCAAATTTGAGTTAAATTTGGCATCCCATGCTAAAAGACAACCACAAAGCATTTTTTAGCTATGTCTGTGACCTCAAAGGCAATACACAACTGTGTGTAGAGCTCATTGTTAATGATGTCACCTGCATTGAGCCAGAATATATAGCAAACCTACTGGCCGACAGTCGGCTCCAACTTTACCCCTCTCCCACTCATAGGTTCATAGGTTTATACTAGGCTATCTGCCCTAAGGCATTTATAAGCCTAGCCCAAATTTTTGTGGCTTACGCCACCCCTTATATGAAAAAATACTGTGCCCATTAGTTTGTTCTGCCTCTGTCCAGCAGTGACACAGAGATGATTCCCGGGATAAACCTACGATCTCCCATCCACAGGTCAAGATTTCTCTTGAACAGAGCCAGCGAGGTGCTCTGCCTCACATGGATCGGGATTTTATTCCACAGCATAGGGAGTCTCTGAGTGATAAATCTATCCCTCCAGCACGTCCTATTTATATCCGTGCTAAGGTTTAAGTCGCTTGCTCTAGTGGTTTTGGTGGATTTGGATTTTTTGAGGTGGAGCATGTCCAATAATTCCGGGTTGGACATGGCCTTGTATGTCAGGCACATGTCACCTCTGAGCAGACGGTATGCAACTGAATAGAGCTGGAGTTTCTTCAATCTGGCAGCATATGACAGATTTTGGAGTCCCTTTATCCTTTTGGTGAGGAACTTTTTGGGTCTCTCCAATTGCTGCAGATGTCGGGTGAGATACATCCTGAATGGGGCATTGTACTCGATCATTGGTCTGATAAGTGAAGAGTACAGGGGAACGATGACCTCACCAGATCTGGATGTGAATCCCTTCATGATCAGGTTGGCAATGTAGAAGGTTTTTCTAACCACTTTAGCAACGTGAGTGTCAAAAGAAAGGCCACTGTCAACCTGGGTCCCCAGGTCCCTGATAACCTCTTCTGTGCTTAGTGGATTACCACCTATATGGTAGCTTGGGGTTACCTTGTTTTTCCCGAAGGGTATGACTATACATTTTTTGGCATTTAACTTCAGGCCATGGCTCTGGCACCAGCTATCTGTTTCCGTGAGTCCCTTCTGAAGGATATCCGTGTCCGATGCACTTTCTACTATGGCGCCCAGTTTGCAGTCGTCTGCAAACTTTGTCAGCCAAAGTCCTCCCATATTGGCCTGTACTTCTGAGAAGTAGATGCCGAACAATAGGGGGCCAAGGACCGAGCCCTGTGGGACACCACTTGTGACCGGCTTGGAGTCTGACATATCGCCAGCAACTCTAACCCTGTGGGTTCTGTCCTTAAGCCAGTTTGCAACCCATCTTGTGACATATGGGTTTACATTTAAGCTGGTAAGTTTTTCTACAATACCCGAGTGGGGTATTGTGTCGAACGCCTTTGCAAGGTCAAGGTAGGCTGTATGGGCTGCCTTTTCCTCATCAATGGCCTTGGTGACTGTTTCGAAGAAGTCGACCAAGTTCAAAAAGCATGATCTGCCCTTGAAGCCAAACTGGGTCGGGTCCAATGTCTGCAAGTCCCCTATATCTTTGTTTATGAGCTCCATTATGATCCTCTCCATAGCTTTGCAGACTAGACTTGTTAAGCTTATGGGGCGGTAATTACCAGGGTCCGTAGAGGCACCGCCTTTGTAGAGTGGGACCACAGTTGCCGTACGCCACTCCTTGGGCACGTATCCTGTGGTAAGGCTGAGATTAAACAGCTGCCTTATGTGCGGGTTTAATTCCTCATTTAGCTCGTGTAGCACACAGCCGGGGACACCATCCGGTCCCACTGATGCTGTGTTTTTAGCTTTAGAGAGAGCAGCTTTCACGTGCGCATTTGAGATGTCTGGGAGGCTACACTCTGCTGGGATAGTTATCTCTCCTTTAGGGGGTAGAGGGGGGTGAAGTTTGCACTGAACCTGTCTGCCAGTATGTTGGCAATGTCTGTGGGTTCAGTGATTTTTGTATCATTTTGGACTAATTCTGAGCATATCTGGGAGTTTCCACCCAGGTTCCTAACATAGCTGAAAAAGGCCTTATGATTGTCCTTTGAATCCATGGCAATTTTTCTCTCAAAATTGGCCTTAGTTGATTTTATGAGTGCTCATATTTTTTTACTAATAATGATCAAGGGTGACTTCCCTTTTATGGATTTTATTCTATCATGTAATAGCTTTCTCCTCTTATTGTAAAGTTTGTTAATGGCTGGGGTCCACCAGACTGGACGTTTGCCCTTTGTGGAAAGAGTCTTGGTTTTATTTGGGATTGCCTGATCAATGCAGTCCTGGAGGTGTTCATAGAAGGCATTTGTAAGGGCTTCCGCAACTTGGGTTGTGGTTTCCACTGGCTCAGGGGCCTTGAAGGATACCACACCAGTCTTGAGTAGTGTGAAGTTTGCTTTAGAGAAGTTCTTCACTGTGGTCTTTTTTGTTTGGGGTGGGGGCAGGATATGGATTTCCAGTGAGATTAGTTTATGGTCAGATCTCACCAATGAGGGATATACTTCCGGTGTGGAGCATTTTGTCCCCATGTTTGCGATAATGAGATCTAGTATATTTTCTCCTCTCGTGGGAACAGTGACTAGCTGTTCCATGGCATTTGAATTTATGAACTCCAGGAACCATTGGGCTAGAAAGTTAGGGCTTGAGTAATGTTCCCAGTCTATATTCGGGTAGTTGAAGTCACCCAATATGATGGTGTTTGGAGATACATTTATACCCTCCAGTGTCTTCAGGAAGGCTGTCTGGGGTTCCTGAGTTTGAGAGGGTGGCCTGTAGCATGCTACAATTTGTAGAGCAGTTTTGCCTATGGTTAGTTGCACCTGGATGATTTCCGAAGCTTCGTGCGTTGCCACCAACCTAGAGGTGTGGGTATCCTTTATGAATATGGATACACCCCCCTCCTTTTGTGGTGTGGTCCGGGTTTTGGGGCCGGAACGCATGATATGAGGTAAAACCTAATAGTGCCGGGGTGATATCAGGAGCCTTGAACCAGGTTTCAGTTACAGCACAGATATCAATGTTCTCCATACTGAGAAGGGCCTCGAGTGCATGCATTTTGAGATTTAGACTTCTGGCATTGAGCAGCATTACCCTCAGTTTCTTCCCATTTTTGTTTTCTAGGGTGGTAGGTTTAGAATTTGAGCCTTGCCTAAAAAGGCACTATGGGGGTGGCAAGAGCCTTAGCCAATATCCGGAATCCCAGGGGTGACAGGTGCAAGCCGTCCCTTGCGAAGCAGCGTGGCTTGTCAAGCATGTCATCCCAGGCAGACAGACACTGGATCCCCTTTGAATGACACCAGACATTAAGCCAATTGTTAAAGCTGATCATCTTGTCTCTATATTGTGGCATCAATCTTGCTGAAGGAAGGATACTGCTCAGGGTCAGGGTCATACCTGCCTGGGCTACATAATCAGAGAGCTCCTCTATGTCTCTTTTCATGTAGTCCAGGGAGGTACGTCTCAGGTCATTCACACCAGCATGGACAATGACTGTGTCATATTTGTACTTGCCGTGGAGTGACCAGAGTGCTTGTGTTATGTGGCGGATTGTAGCGCCCGATAGGCAGCTTACTGTGACCCTCTCCTTGTTCAGCCTGATGAGTGGGACGTCAGTGTGTCTGACTATGGAGTCACCTATGACAAGTATGTTTGGTGTTGTATTTGGCCTTAAGGGCTGTGACTGCTTTGCACACTGCTTTTGTGGTTTATGTGTTGCTTGTGGGGTGTCTTGAGGTAGCAGTTGTTTGGGTGTCTGCTTTGGAGGCCTCTGCTGTTTAGGTAAATTTTTACTCAGAGCCTCGAGTATGTCTTTGTGTGTTTATGTGTTTGATTCAGTGGTGTGGTAGCATTATGTGAGGCTGGTTTTGTGGTGTGTGTAGTTGCCTTCTCCTCCTGTCTGGTCTTGCCAGTCCTGAGTTGAGAGAGCTCAGCCTCCAGTTTGGCAAATAGCTGCATCTCTCGCAAGTATTTGTGTTATGTGGGAGGAGGAGAGGGTTGTCTGTGTACATGAGGCAGTTATAACATTGCCTCAAGATTCCCAGATTCACCAGCTGGACCAGAGAGGAGATTGACAACTGACCTTTGGACATGCTAGAATAATATTGGGAATTCCTTAATAATTGAAAACAAGGGCCAGTGGGGAGTGAGGGTGTAGTGCTTTTAATTTTTAGTGCTGACATATAATTGCTTTAGTGAGCAAGTGCTAGGTAACTTGAGTGCAATGTGTTACAAGTAACTAAATGCAAAAACGACAAACAGTAACTTTCTTTCAAGTGAAACAAGGAACTAGTACAGTAAGCAATGCAGATATCACTAGTGATCCACAGAAGCGCTGAGAAGCCGCATATTAGGTGGAATTAGCTTCCAGGGAAATAACAAGCAAACAAACAACAAGCATATAAAGAAAGCTAGATTCAGCAGGCCTGGATCTAGTCTATGCTAGAGCAAACAAGGTGTACCAATTTCAGTAAGATACAGTTCAAATATTCAGGCACTATAAACCTTTAACCAGAAATTCCCAGCTCAGAAGGGCAGAGTCCAGCCTCTTCTCCCACAAGAGTGCAGACCACGAACCTTCTTAATGTAAAATAACTGGCCTGAAGCCCAAGTGCCTAAACCAGAACTAATACCCTTGGACACTGGGCTCTCAATCAGCAGTTCCCAACTTAGAAGGATGAAAGCTACCTGTCCTGCCACCACAGTGCTTGCCACAAAACTTCCTAATGTAAAACAACTGGTCTGAAGCCCAAGTGCTTAAATCAAAAGACTTAGAATGATAGCTACACTTTAATCAAGTTACAACCAAGCAGTAATAAATACAATTGAATACTTTAGAGAATGTCTGGATTAGTGCTCAAGTTAAACAAACAAAGCTAGATCCAGCAGGCCCGAATCCAGTCTATGCCACAGCAAACAAGGCGCACCAACTTCGGTAAGAAGCAGTTCAGATATGCATGCACTATAAGCCTTTAACCAGAAATTCCCAGCTCAGAAGGGCAGAGTCCAGCCTCTCCTCCCACAAGAGTGCAGACCACGAACCCTCTTAATGTAAAATAACTGGCCTGAAAGCCCAAGTGCTTAAACCAGAATTAATACACTTTTAGAATAACAGACACTGAGCCCTCAATCAGCAGTTCCCAACCTAGAAGGATGTAAGCTACCTGTTCTGCCACAACAGTGCAGACCACAAACCCTCTCAGTGCAAAACAACTGGTCCGAAGCCCAAGTGTTTAAACCAAAAGGCTTAGAATGAGTTACACCAAGCAGTAATAAATACAACTGAGTATTTTTAAGATGATGCAAAAGTAAAATGAAGTAGGTAGAAACACAAGTACAGTTAAAGCAGATAAAAAAAAAAAAAAAAAAATTTTTATCTGAACAAGTGCTGAGATCAAAGAAACAGATTTGAGTGCTGAAACTAGAAAACTGGCTAGTTATAAGAAAAAAAACAAGCTAGAATGCTTCCCTCAAACACAGAAGGGCTTGGGGGCTCAGAAGCCTACAAATAGTCTATACCACTTAACAGGAAAGGCAGGAAATAAGCTTAATTTTTTTTTGTCCGTTTCCCAGATGCTCTCTTTGTACACAGTAGGAGTGCCTGAAATCAGAATATGATCTCACTGCACTCAGTTGAGTGAGCAAATGAGATGGGCTCAGAGGCAGGCTGAGGGGCGGGCAGTTTCAAGGCCACTAAGATTAACACCAAAACAAAAACAGGGAGGGTGGGTGGGAATAACTGAAGAGCAGAATAACTGCCACTTGAGTTAAATATTCCTTCAACACACTTTAAATCAAATTAAATACTGTATTTTTTTAAAAAAAAGTGCAGATAAAGGTACTTAAATTCTCTTATACGTCCAGTTGAATATAACCAAGTTCTTAGCTGGCCAAAGCTGAGGTTTTTAAGCAATAAAAATTTCACAATGCACCACTTAAAAAGGCAAGGACAGGAAATCAAAGAATGTGGCTACCCCCACACCTGTAATTACTAGCAAATAACACACTAGCTTCAGTTCAAGTTACTAAAAAGCAGAATAACTGCCACTTGAGTTAAATATTCATTCAACACAGTTTAAATCAAATTAAATACTGTATTTTTTAAAAAAAAAAAGTGCAGACAAAGGTACTTAAATTCTCTTATACGTCCAGTTGAATATAACCAAGTTCTTAGCTGGCCAAAGCTGAGGTTTTTAAGCAATAAAAATTTCACAATGCACCACGTAAAAAGGCAAGGACAGGAAATCAAAGAATGTGGCTACCCCCACACCTGTAATTACTAGCAAATAAAACACTAGCTTCAGTTCAAGTTACTAAAGAGCAGAATAACTGCCACTTGAGTTAAATATTCCTTCAACACAGTTTAAATCAAATTAAATACTGTATTTTTTTTTTAAAAAGTGCAGATAAAGGTTCTTAAATTCTCTTATACGTCCAGTTGAATATAACCAAGTTCTTAGCTGGCCAAAGCTGAGGTTTTTAAGCAATAAAAATTTCACAATGCACCACTTAAAAAGGCAAGGACAGGAAATCAAAGAATGTGGCTACCCCCACACCTGTAATTACTAGCAAATAACACACTAGCTTCAGTTCAAGTTACTAAAGAGCAGAATAACTGCCACTTGAGTTAAATATTCCTTTAACACAGTTTAAATCAAATTAAATACTGTGTTTTTTTTTAAAAAAAGTGCAGATAAAGGTACTTAAATTTTCTTATACGTCCAGTTGAATATAACCAAGTTCTTAGCTGGCCAAAGCTGAGGTTTTTAAGCCAGCCTTCCCTCAGGAAATACCATCAAATAACTCTCCCCTGCTATCAATAGGGAACAGGTCATTAATGCTCTCTCTAAGGCCAATAACACTGCATTAGTGGACCCGGACAATATCTCAGGATGCCTTCTAAATAGCATGAAATATGACCTATCAGGCAGTCTGGGATTGCTATTTAATTGTAGTCTCCAAACAGGCATCATGCATCATGAATAGACAACAGCAACAGTCATCCCTCTGCACAAAGGTGGGTCACCCTCAGACCCATAAGTCTCACTAATAAGATATGCCATGGAAAGAATTAAGGAAATGATTGATAATGACACAGGAAATCTTCAAACACTGGACCCAACCCAATTGGCTTCATCAAGGGCAGGTCATGCCTACTAAACCTGGTGGACTTCTTTGAGGAGGACACCAAAGCAATGGATGAAGGCAAAATGGTTCGCACTGCCTACCTTGGCCTGGCCAAGGCATATGACACAATGCCACACTCGGGCATTATTGATAAACTCAAGAGGTTATGTAAAAACCCTTACATCAGCCAGTGAATAACCAGCTGGTTCACAGACAGGACCCAGGAAGTTAGACCTGGGGACTGCACCTCTACAAAGAGGCCAGTCACAAGTGGACACCCTCAGAGACTGGTCCTGGGACTGCTCCTTTTCGACATTTACTTATCTAAAATCAAAGTCAATGTCAGTGGCTCCTTGTAAGAATCTGCAAATTTAGTCAGACAAGAGCTGCCATTGAATCCCCGACTTACACAAACATTCTCCAGGAAGGACTGATACAAACAACTGGTGCCACAGTCATGGACTAAATCAAAAGGCCAAGAAATGCATAACCATTTCCTTCGGGAAGTCATCCAGTCCTGGTACTATCATACTTAGTACACACCCCTAAGAGTTGACCTAGTAGTCAGGGATTTGGGGACAAACACACACACACACACACACACACACACACACACACACACACACACACACACACACACAGTAATCTAGCCTTTGACCATCATGTTTCTACAGCAGTGATGAAATCATTCTATGTTGTGCAACTTATAAACAAAGGCAGGGCATCTAGATGCAAGGGAGTCATTACTCCACTGTAGTCGGCATTCATCAGACCTATTGAGTTCAATGCCCCCCTTTGGTATGTACCTAACCAGACATATCCAACAACTGGAACTTCTAACAGAGGTCCTCACTGATTGAATTGCAATTGTCCCGGTGGGAAGAGAATAGTGCTTGCAACGCATATAGCACCGCTCTCATCTCCAGAACATTGATGTGCAAGTGGTTTTCGTAGTTCTGACAAGTAATGTCTGATGAAGCGTGGTGGTGACCACGCGAAAGCGCTTACAATAAACGTTTTTGGTCTCCGTATACTGGATTATCTGTTACTTATTGCAAGAAAGTGAAATTTATAGTTCTTGATTTAATGACTTTTTGTTGCACTTTATATGCTTACTGCATACTGAGCAAGCGAAGTTATTGCTCCTGATTTACTGTTTTGCCGCTGCACTTTTCGTGAGCTTTAAGTCCGGATTGGATACATCAGGACTTTACACAGTTTCGTGGTGAGAGAGCCTGGTTGTTTTCTTCATGGTTCTGCCAAGTACCTTGGACAGTCATTCCCAGATAATGCCCCCCCCCCCTATCTGGGAGGCACCTGTGGTCAAAACTGCATATTCTTGAGGAGGAACAAGTGGACGACCGAAGAGAAGTTGTACCATATGCAACCACCATGTCAGATCCTTCTTGCAGGTGTTTGTGATGAGAATCTGATGAGATAGGGGAAGATCCTGCATTGACCATTGGGCAAATAGTTGCCACTGAAGTACTCATGTGCAGACAGGCTAGAGGAACTAATAGAAAGGAGGAAGCCATAGTCCCTAGGACTTGAAGGACTACCCTGGCCTGAACTTTGTGACTGTTTAGCAAAGCTCTGACTTGGTTGTGCAATGATTCTACTCTTTCTGGTGTTAGTCTTGCTGACATGGTGGTTGAGTCTATTTCTGAGCCTAAGAATACAATGTGCTGCAATGGAGATCAGGCTGATTTTTTTAGGTTTACTGTGATGTCTAAACTGGCGCACAAGGATACAGTCTCGTCCCTGGTTCTGATCAGTTGATGCTTGGTGGTAGCAGTGAGGAGCCAGTCATCTAGGTATGGAAACACCTGGAATCCTTGATGTCTCAGGTGATCCATTACCACTGCCATGCATTTGGTGAACACTGTAGTGAGGCCAAAGGGCAGTGTTCAAAATTGAAAATGACTGTCGCCCAGCCAAAAGAGCAAGTGTCTTCTGGAGTGCCTGTCCATTTTGATGTGGTAGTATGCGGCCTGAAGATCTATTGAGCACATCCAATTGTCTTTCCCGATAAAGGGAAATATTGACTGCAGAGTGATCATTCGGAACTTCAATTTCTTTACAGACTTGAATTTGCAGAGATCTAGAACTGATCTCTAGTCCATTGCCTTTTTTGGAACTAAAAAGAATCGTGAGCAAGTTCCAGATCCTATTTGCTCTGTGGGGACTTCTTGGATGACTCTTTTTTGCAGCAACGAGATGACCTCTGATGTTGCACGGTCTAGTTGAATGGGTGGCACGTCTGGAAGAGACCGGTTTACCAGGGGGATCAGAAAAGTACAGTTTTGTACCTACCATAAATGTAGATGTCCGATAGACATGCAACTGCAGTCATAACATGTGGGTTGTCCTGCCTCAGGCAGCCCTCGGTCGGCCGGATTCCAAAGTCTGGGTCCGACGTCGGCTGAGGTCGCATTTCTCTCCGACGTCAGAGCGGCTGGAGTACATAAGCATCAGCCGACGCCATTTTCTTCAGTGTTTCTTGCCCCAGATGCCAGGTGCCCTCCAAGGAAGGCTGTAATCAAATTGGAAGACAAAAACAGGATTCCAAACAAATAAATGAGCAATAAAACAAATACACCATAACAGATATCCCCAGCTAAGAATAACAGGGATAGGAGTGGACCCTAGGCATAGAGGGGTATGGAGGGAGGGAAAATCCGACTGCAGTTGCATGTCTATCGGACATCTACATTTATGGTAGGTACAAAACTGTACTATGTCCTTCAAGAATGCAACTGCAGTCATAACATGTGGGTAGAATACCATAGCTTAGCTGGGGGAGGAGGTATGCACTAGGAAAAAGATGGTGTGGCAATCAAACCCTGCAGGACTGCCGAAGCAAAGCCTGCTCTGGATCTGGAGTATAGAGGGAGATTGTAGTGTTTGGAGAATGTATGCACGGAGTTCCATGTAGCAGCTTCTAGAATGTCCTTGGTAGGCACCCCTTTTAAAAATGCTGTAGAGGTGGCTGTAGCTCTGGTGGAATGTGGTCTTACATTGGCTGGAACAGTCTTTCCATGAAAGGAATAACAGAATCTGATGCAATGTCCAATCCATTTAGAAATAGTCTGTTTTGAAATTGCTTTTCCTTGGACTGCAGGGGCGTAAGCTACAAAAAGTTGTTCAGACTTCCTACTGGCCTTGGTTCTGTCCAGGTAGTATCGAAGTTGTCTGTGAATGTCCAAGGTATGCAAAAGTCTTTCCCCTTATTCTCAGGATTGGGGAAGAAAGCAGGCAGATGAATGGCTTGATTTAGAGAAACCCTAGATACCACCTTTGGCATAAAAGTAGGGTTGGTCCTTAATGAAACCCTGTCTCTGTGGAAAATAATAAAGGGTGGTATTGCCATTAGGGCCTGTAGCTCAAACCCTTCTTGCTGAGGTAATTGCCAACAGGAAAGCTGTCTTCCATGAGAGAAATTGCAAGTCAACTGAAGCTGCTGGCTCAAAAGGATGTAGAGTCAGTTTTTCTAAGACAAAATTGAGGTCCCAGGCTGGCACTGGGGCCTTTCTTGGTGGCTTAATGTTCTTGATTCCCCTGAGGAATTGTCTTAGTAAGGGGTGAGAGAAAACAGGTGGATCAGTGTTGTATCTAGCTGAAATAGCAGATGCATGTATCTTTATGGAAGAATATGAGAGGCCGTTCTTTAACATATCTGCCAAATATTCCAAGATAAGTGGGATGTTCAGCAATGAAGCATCATGTCCCTTGCTGGTATTCCAATTGCTGTATCTTTTCCACTTTGCTAAGTAAACCTTTCTGGTGGATGGTCTTCGAGCCTCTGTTAGTATCCGCTGAACTTCCTTAGAGAGTGATAAGCTGAAGTTATTTATGGGATCTCCCAAGCTGTTAGCTGCAGTGTCTGAAGGTTTGGATGCAGTGTTTCGAAATTGTGTTGAGTCAAAAGTAGAGGCCACTGAGGGAGGGCCCACCTCCTGGTGTGACATATGCTCCGTAGTAGTGGGTACCAGTGTTGTCTTGGCCAATCCGGAGCTATTATGATTCCCTTGGGCTTCTCTGCTTTGATCTTTAGTAATACTGAGGTCATCAGTGGCAGAGGTGGGAATGCATAGATTGCTAGGGAGTTCCAGTTGAATGAGAGGGCATCTATTTTCCAAGCTTTTGGATGGTATGTCCTTGTGCAAAATTTTGGTAGAAGATGGTTGAGGTGAGAGGCAAATAGGTCCACTTCTGGCTTGCCCCATGTCGAAGTGAGTTGTCTGAAGGCCTTCGGGTGTAACCTCCACTCGTGTGGATCTGTGAAATTCCTGCTTAAGCTGTCCGCCAACACACTGTCTTTTCCTGGAACAAACTGGGATTGTAACTGGATGTTTAGGCTCAGTGATTTCTCCCACAGATGCATTGTCAGTCTGCAAAGGGGGTAAGAGTGGGTGCCCCCCTGCTTGTTTATGTACCACATCACAGTGGTGTTGTCTGTCCATATCATTAAATGGCCTTGCTGGAGTTGGTGTTGAAAAGCCTCGATGGCATGCATTACTGCCAGCATTTCCTTTTGGTTTATATGCAGATGTGTTTCCTTTGGAGACCATTGTCCTTGTATACACCTGCCTTCCATGTGTGCCCCCCATCCAAGGTCTGAGGCATCTGTAGTCATGGTCTGTGTTATCTGTGGTTTTTTGAATGACATACCTGTGTTTTCCTGGCTCACAGAGGCCCACCATAGGAATTCCTTTTGTAGGCATGGAATGAGTGGTATGATTGTCTCCAAGTTGTTGCTGTGTTGAGACCAAATGCTTTTTAGGTACCATTGACGCTTTCTCATGTGTAGTTTTGCTAATGGAACCAGTAGAATGCAGGATGCCATGTAACCCAGGGCCTGTAGGAATCTCCTTGCAGTCATCTGGGTGAGTTTTGCTAAACCTTTGAAGTAATGAGTTAACTTCTCTTGCTTGTCTTCTGTCAGGTAAGCCATCTGAGAGGCTGTGTCTAGTTTGGCTCCTAAGAAGATTATTTGCTGGAATGGCTGCAGTCTTGACTTTTGGAAGTTGACTGTGTATCCCAGAGCTTGAAGTAATCGTATGACATAATCTAGGTTTTTTGTCAACATCAATTTGTCATCCGCTTGTATGAGGCAGTCGTCCAGGTACGGGTAAATTTGTATACCCTGGAGCCTGCAATGAGCAATTACTGAAGCCAGGCATTTTGTAAATACTCTGGGCGCAGTAGATAAGCCAAATGGCAATGCTGAGAATTGATAATGCTCTGGCCCTGCAAGAAATCCGAGGTATCTTCTGCAGCTGTGTCTGATAGGGACATGCAGGTATGCCTCCTTGAGGTCCAGAGTAATCAGCCATGACTCCTTGCCCAGCATGGGAAGGAGTTGCTGTAGAGTCAGCATTTTGAACTATGGTACTATGAAAAACGTGTTTAATGCGGACAAGTCCAGTATTGGTCTCCATTGAGATTCTTTTCTTGGAACAAGGAACAGTCTTGAGTAAAACCCCTGTTCTTGTTCTTGTTGTGGAACTCTTTCTATTGCTTTCATTCGAGTCAGCAGAGTGATTTGCTTGATAGCCTCTGCCCTTTGATTTTGTGGTAGGTTTGGCATGCCTTGTGTTCTTGGTAAGGTATGAAAATGAAACCTATACCCTCGGTCTATAATGTCCAAAATCCATTTGTCCTTTGTCAGTCTGTGCCAGTTTTCTGCAAACAGAGATAATTTCCAAGGGAGCTTCTAGTTGTTCCCTGGTAGGCGGTAGTAGAGGAAAGTCATTGAGTTTGTGGTTGTTGGGCAGGTGAAACCCCTGCGTCACTTCTTTGGTTTCCTGGCTGCCATTGTCGTCCCCTGTAAGGGCCTCTGTATTGGCCTCTTCCTCGGCCACGTCTGTTCTTACCCCTTTGAAACTTTTCTGGATTAGGAAAGGACCAGTTTTTGAAGGCCAATTCCTACTGAATCTGGGGGTTGAACCTGGAGGAAATCTTTCACAGTCTGAACTGATTTTGCTTTTCTTGATGGTCTTTAACACATCCTTAGCATTTGCACCAAAAAGCTTGTTCTTTTCCAAAGGTGCATCCAGAAGTTTTGCTTTTACATGATCTGGTAGAGGTTGATCTTTTAACCAAGCATGTCTACGAATCACTGCCCCTGTCATAGCTGCCCTACATGAAGCTTCCAGTGCATCATATCCACACTGCAGGAAGTGATTGCTTACTTGCTGAGTGTTATGTACAGCTTCCTGCAAAGTCTTCCTGTCTAAAGGATCAGGAGAAGCTAATGTTTTTGTAAATCTTCTAAGAGATAATCCTGATATTGTAACATATGAAAAGGCAATTTAAAGCTCTCATAGATAAGGTAGTGGATGTGTAAACCTTTTGCCCCATCTCTCTAATGACCTTGCTTCCCTGTTGGAGGGCAAAGGATTTTTGAGGTGGAGGCTGAAACTCCTTTAGGCCCCTGTGAAATAGTTTCCAAATCAGCAGAATGGGCCCTGAATAAATGGGAATGAGTTTCTGGGACCCTGTAATACCTGTCTGGCTTGGCTGGAGCAGGAGGAAGAGAATCAGGGGTAGCACTAGAGTCAGAATACAAATCATCCAGAACATCAAGTACAGGAGGAATAGTTAAGGGCCTGTGCTGAGGCTTCTTAAGGAAAGTCCTAAGGCGTTTCCTAGAATCAGAATATTCCTGACCCTGCCACTTGGAATGTTCCCTCATGGTGTGCAGAACTTCCCCAAAAGAAATATCCTCAGGAGGGGAGGCCGAAGGGATGGAATCTTCTGCATCCGAGTCCTCATAAGTCTGGAAGAGCTCTTCCTGGCCATCAGAGTGGACAGAGCCCTCAGAGTCTTCATCTGAAGGAGTAGGGTCAGAGGGTTCAACCCGGGGCCTTTTATCAGGAGGAGGCTGGGATGCTCTCTCAGGATGGGCCTGTGAACCTCTAATCATGGAAATTAAATCAGCAGCCATGGACATAATTTGTGTCTCCGGAGTCGGCTGAGGTAAGGATTTAGAAGTAATATGCTTTGTTTTGCTGGCTGCCTTAGCCCTAGTGTAGGCCTTAATAGACATGGCCATAGGAGGCCTGGCAGCTCCACGTGCAGGAGTGACCTTGTCTACAGCAATGGACTCGGGCATTTCCTCGGTTTCGGTATCCGGAGGGAAGTCTATAACTGGCGTCGGAGTAATGTCTGGAATCGGAGTCGTCGGTAATGCGGTGTCTTCGGTTCGGAGCGGTGGAGAGACCGTCTCAGAGGGAACCGGAGCACTCACGCTAGATTTTGGCATGGAGTCGGTGGTAGACGCGGGCCAAGGATGTCGGTCCCGGTCTTTTCGCTTTTTGGGTGTTTGCGATGTCGGTGTTTGCGATGTCGGAAGATCCGACGGCATGTTGTAGGCAAATTTATCGCCGAAAAAATCTTCAGCGAACTCCGCCCGGCGCCTGAGTGCGCTTGTTGAAGCGAGCACAGGCTACACAGGCCGAGACGTCGTGGTCTGGGCCCAGGCAAGGGAGGCAGTAAGAGTGGAAATCCTTATGAGGTATTTGTTTACCACAAAAAAGACAATTGTTAACTTTTTCAGTAATTTCTGACATCGGCTGAGGCAAGAAAAGGTCCCCAACGGGGTACTTAGCTTTTTCGATGACTTCGGTATCGTAGAATACAGGAGCTGACCGACTGGCACTTGCGAACTGCTTCTGCTTCGGGCACCGCGGCAAGAAAGACTGAAGAAAATGGCGTCGGCTGATGCTTATGTACTCCAGCCGCTCTGACGTCGGAGAGAAATGCGACATCAGCCGACGTCGGACCCAGACTTTGGAATCCGGCCGACCGAGGGCCGCCTGAGGCAGGACAACCCACATGTTATGACTGCAGCTGCATTCTTATGACTGCAGCTGCATTCTTGAAGGACATCAAAGTGAATCAGGTAACCTCTGGATATTATGGTTTGTACCCAACGATCTTGTAAAATGTTTAGCCAAGTGCTTGGGTACAGTGATAGATGACCCCTGACTTCCTCCAGAGACGGACAGTCGGGCAACCCCTCAGGGGCGATAGAAGGGACGATCAGAGAAGGTTTCTCTATCTCCCTGGTGTTGCGGACCTCCTCTGCCGAGAGGACGGTGTCTTCCATTATATCCTCCCTCTCTGCCCCTAGGGGAGGGTTGACCTTGTGCCGAAGGGAAACCTTTTTGGGATTTACAGAACCACATTTTCCCTCCTGTATGACCCTTGGGATAGAGTCTAGAAGGAAGGGAGAAATAGACTCAGACAGCAGATAAGGTTTTCCCTTCCTGTTTGCACCTGGTCAAGGTCTCTCTCACCTGAGGTCCAAAAAGAGATGAACCATCAAAGGGGACATTGGTGAAGGAAGACAAAGGATTCCGTGAAGTTACAAAGACGCATCCAGGAATGTCTCCTAAGAGAGATTCCTGCTGCGGCTGTCCTACTCACTCCATCCGCTGCATAGGAAATCAGCCTCGTGAAGGAGTTAGCTATCAATGTAAGGGTGGAGAGCTGCGCAGAAACCTTATCCATTGATCCCGGAGCTACTGAACCCAGAAGGGTATCTCCCAACTCCTTCAGGAGATCTCTCTGAAGTCGAGTGAAATGGGTAAGGTAATTCGGTGATCTTAAGGTAAATGCCGCTGAAGAGAAGGTAAGCTATCCATCGTCCTGGACTCCTTGTTAGGAGGATGGATATTGGAAGATGTCTCAGACAACTCCTTCTTGGTGGCCACTGCTACCACCATAGCATCAACAGGAACCCCTTTGGAAAGAAAGGACTTATCTTCTGGTGCAGTCATAAATTTGTTTGGCCTCCTCAGGACAGGCTCCACTGTGTCTGGGGAGGTCCAGGCTTTCCGAGATATGACCCCCAAGAGCTGGTCATAAGGAGGTGTCATCCAGGTGGTGGAAGGTTGGGAACCAAAAGCCTCAAGATACACTGATTTGTCCTCAGTAGGGTTAGAGATCTTCCAATCACCCTTCTGTCTAAGGATTTCCAGGATGTCAGAAAAGGAGACATCCTCAGAGGGTGATCTAGGGGACCCTTCTGATTCCTCCAAATCAGTGTCAGACATGACAGACTCAGGTGAGTCAACATGCTTCCTCTTACAAAGTCTCTTCCAAGGGAGCTCTCCAGTGGGATAATCTTGGGAGGTGTCGGAAGAGGGGGCACCTCCAATGCAGGCTGCTTGAGTCTCTGGTTCCCTACGCTGTGGGGGTGGGCAGGGGAAAAGAGGTTATTGCCAGCTGCTGGTGGCACATCTGTTCCAAAGGTATGGCTTTTGCAGAGGATAAAGCCTTCTCTATTGCTTTGAAGGCCTTTCCTCCCCGCTCCGAAGAAGACCTCCACTCAGAGGAGACGGATGGTCAGCTCCAAGCAAGGGGGAATAACTCCTAAGCAGATGTGGGAACAGAGCTGAGTAGAGCCGAAGCACCGAGAGGGAGGGTCATTTCCGAGGAAAACCCAGGGTGATTATCCCCCTCGGAGTCGACTCTAGAGCGTCGGCTCCCAGATCCTTCAGCTCCTGACTGAGCTGCTGAGGATAGAGTTATCGGTTCCAAGGAAACAAGAAGAATCCAACATCGAGGTACTTGAAGTGACTGGCTCCGAGAGCGAAGCAGTCAGAGGAGGAACAGTGGATTGCAAAAGGGTCGGCTCCAAAGCCTTTGGGTCTGGAGGGGCCAATTTTCTTGCCAGAGCTGGGTCAGAAAGCAACCTCTTCACCAACCGCTCAATGTCCTCATCTGAGAGTGTCCTGGAGGATCAGGTACAGACAGATCATCTCCTCTTCTCCAAAACAGGAGATCTCAAGTTAGGTGAGACAGGGTCAATTCTCAGGTAACTGTCTCAGTACTAAAAGTTGCCTCGGCACCGAAGAGACAGACGGCACTGACAGAAGAAGTGGAATCAGAGCCAGAACTCCTTGGCTCCATCGCTTTGGACTTTTTCGACAGTTCTGAAGCTGGAGCTGAAGATTTTTGTTTGGTAGTCTTAGGAGCTGTCTGACCAAGTTCCAGCTGTTCCTGGAAGGAACTGGTCATAAGACCTCTATCTATCAATTTGCATTTCCTCTCGTTCAAAACCCTAGTACTGAAGGCATGGTAAAAGGTACAGGGCTCTTGTAAGTGGGCTTCGCCTAAGCAGTACACACAGCTAGTGTGACTGTCTGTCAAAGACATCTTCTGTGAACATTTATCACATTTTTTAAACCCCGAAGGGCAATGGTCCTGGTGTTCTCTGTCCTTTTCCTTAAACATGCTAACAAGAACAAACTAATAAAGCTACCTAGAAAAAGAGACACCACCGCTAACTATACTAACAATACTACCTACTGAGGTAAAAATACAACAAACAGTAAAGATAGAAAAAGGAAAGATTCTATTTATTTATTTATTTATTTTTAAGAAACATGCAGGGAGGAAAGGCCCTCTAACTTAAACAGGCAACTACGGCCCTCTAACTGAAACGGGCCATACAATCCTATGGGGGGAGGGGAAATAGGGGTCAAACACTCAGTGCAATCACACAATAAAGCTATTAACTACAAGGAATAAAAGATGAAGAAAAAGGTGGTGAAAGGACAAGATTTAGTAAATATATCTTCTACTTAGCCAACGACACAGTAAGGAGACAATCTCGAAGCTTTCGCGGCAAACGAGATCTGGGGAATTGTCGTGAGGCACCATGGGATAGGGGTTAGCCTCGAGCCAGTAAAAGCTCTCGAGCTTTAGTATCGGCCAAGTCCATCCAGCAAGAATTATGACGAGATAGGACTACATAACATCAACTGTTGCCTGGACCATAAGGAGGTAACCACAATCATCTTTTGGGTGTCATTCGGAATTTTTAGAAGACCACTGGCTATCAGATGAAAGGGTATGCAGGGAATGAAAATGCATCTGTCTTCCATGTCTGATTTCAAGGAGGTATTGGGCAGATTTTTTTTTAACCGTCTGTTGTAGACAGAGGCAAAGAGATGTACTTGAAGAGTTCCCAGAAACAGACCAATTCCAGAAAGACCCCTCCAGGTTTAATATTCACTTGTGAAAGTCTGTCCTGGTCCTACTCAGCTTGCCTATAACAATGCTTTGTTCCGATGGAATGTAAGTAGCCTGAAGGGACAGACTAAAGTGAGTTGCTAGATCTCAGGCTGCCACAGCTTGTCCGAATATGGGGTAGGATCTGGTTCCCCCATTTATGTACTAAATTACTGTATTCGTTGTGTTGGTTGTGCTATATCCTGACCTGAATCTGAACTGCTCATCTCCCTTATTACTTACTTACTACTCTGTGTATTTGTTCAATCCTCTCCAAAACATTCTTTCAGTGTGACAGGAGTTTGAAACCTGTATACTGCCCACAGTTGTGGATGTCTCCTTTGTTCTAATAGACTGGCACTAGTATGCTTATTTTCCAGTCATCTACGATGTGCCTCTCGCTCTCCATACTACTACGAGTATCCTCAGGAGCCATTTCTCCCCTAACTCACCCAATATCTTGATCATATCCTGCTGTGCCCTCATCTGAGCCTGCTGCTTTCCTTGACTTCATTTTCCTTAGCACTGTTCTTATTTCCTCTAATGTGGGTTCCTCTTCTTTCGTCCTAAGCTGTGTCTGGGGCTGTACCGCTTCTGGGGGATTTTCTTCTTGCCTATTCCCACCTTATCTCCACACTTCTCTATGCTTCTTCCATATACACTAACTTGTCAAAAAATAACCTTAACAAGCTAGCCAATGCCTACAATAGCACTGCCAGATTTGCTACTGCTTCCTCCTTTAGGACCCATCACTGCCATAACCTGAAACAATTAGGCCGGTTAGAGCTTCTGAATCAGATTCTAAACAACTCACCATTGTGCACAAAACCCTTTTCCAACCTACCAATACCCCAATACTTGCTAGTCTCATTACCAAATATAAGAACCTTTCAACTTTACGCTCAGCTAATAAACTACTAGTATCGACATGTAAATCTAATAACATGGCAGGAGATGCTCTGTTCTCAAATGCAGTTGGAAAGTATTGGAACCAACTCCCCCATGAACTTGCATCACTGTCTTCATTTACACTTTTTAAACACAGTCTGAAAAGTACAGTTGTGTACACTTACCATAAATGTAGATGTTCGAGTGTATTCACTGTTTCAGTCATTACACATTTGGGTAATCCTGCTGGCAGGTTGCCCTCAGCCGGCCTGAATTCCAAAGTCTTGGGTCCTGCATTGGCTACTGTCGCCCCTTCCCTGATATCAGGTCATCAGGGGTATAAAAGAAGCAGCTGACGCCATTTTCTTCAGTTTTTCTTGCCCCAGATGTCAGGTGCCCCCCAAAAGGGTAGCCAAACTTTATATATATATATTCAGAAATACACCAATATAAATTTTACCTTCATCTATAACCAAATACACCACATAGGTAGTATAAATCAGAGAAGGAAAGATAAGATCCAAAAGAAAAAAGGGGGGAGGTGGGTGAGTGACTGCAACAGTGAATACACTCGAACATTTACATTTATGGTAAGTGTACACAACTGTACTATGTTCTTCGTGTTTCACTGTTGCAGTCATTACATTTGGGTAGAGTCTCAAAGCTATGGTTGGGAGGCTGGAACTAGACAGCAGTAGGAGCGGCTATGAGGCCCCGCAGAACTGCAGTGGTGAAGCCTGCCCTGGATTTAGAGTAGAGTGGCAGATGATAATGCTTTGTAAAGGTGTGCACTGAACTCCAAGTAGCCGCCTCTAAAATGTCTCTGGTTGGTACTCCCCTGAGAAAGGCTGCTGAGGTGGCTGCAGCTCTGGTGGAATGAGGCCTAATGTCCTTAGGCACTGGCTTGCCATGATGTAAGTAGCAGAAATGAATGCAGTGGCCTAACCACTTAGAAATAGTCTGCTTTGAGACAGGCTTTCCTTGTGATCCTATAGCATATGCCACTAGTAATTGCTCTGTCTTCCTGAAAGCTTTGGTTCTATCCAAGTAGAATCTAAGTGGTCCATGTACGTCCAAAGAATGCAGAATTCTCTCCCCCTTGTTCTGTGGATTTGGGTAAAAGGTTGGCAGATGGATGGATTAGTTAAGAGCCACACTGGACACTACTTTAGGCATAAATGTTGCATTTGTCCTCAGGGAGACCCTGTCTGGATGAAAAATGATGAAAGGTTCCACAGCCATGAGCGCCTGTAGCTCCGAAACTAGTCTTGCAGAAGTAATTGCTAAGAGCAGAGCTGTTTTCCAAGATAAAAGCTTCATATCAGCAGTAGCAGCTGGCTCAAAAGGAGGCAGGGTGAACTTTTCCAAGACATAGTTGAGGTCCCATGCAGGTACTGGTATAGTCTCCCTGGGGGCCTTAAATTTTTGGCTCCTGTGAGGTACTGCCTTATTAAAAAGGGTGAGAAAAAAGTGGTGGCTCTGTACTGTAATGAGCCGAAATGGCAGAGGCATGAATTTTAATTGATGAAAAAAAGATAGGCCTTTGTCCAGCATCTCAGTTAACTATTGCAAAATCTGAGGAATATTTGGTACCGCTGTATCAGTTCCTTGTGCCTGGTTCCAGGAACAGAATCTCTTCCATTTTCCAGCATAAGACTTTCTAGTACTAGACCTTCTGGCTTCCAGAATGACATCCATCACAGCTTTACTGAGAGGTGTTTTTTGTATGACTACATTATCCGCCATGCTGCCAAGTTTAATATCCTGAGTTGGCTGTGCATGATCTGATTGTTTTGCTGGGACAGTAGTTGAGGTATTTGAGGTAAGGTCCAAGCTGGGTATAGAGATAAGTTCCTTAGTATTGGATACCAGTACTGACGTGGCCAATCTGGGGTAATCAGTATCATCTTTGGCTTTTCCTGTCTGACCTTTAGGAGCACCTTTGGGAGGAGAGGCAGTGGAGGAAAGGCATATACTGATAGGTTTTTCCAGCTGAAAGATAGGGCGTCCACTTTCCATGCTTGTCTGTGATAAGTCCTTGTGCAGAATCATTTTAGTTGGTAATTGAGAGGGGAGGCAAATAGATCTATGTCCGGGCATCCCCATTTCCTCGTTATCATGCTGAAGACTTGTGGATCCAGCTTCCACTCGTGGGGATCCATAAGGTTTCTGCTTAGTTCGTCTGCCAGAGTATTTTCCTTTCCTGGCAGGAATTGTGCCTGCAGATGTACTTGGAAAGTCAAAGCTGTGTCCCACAAGGTCATGGCTAGTCTGCAAAGGGGGTAAGAATGTGTGCCCCTCTGCTATATACCACATGACCGTGGTGTTGTCTGTCTTTATCAGTAGTTGTCCCGGATGAAGTAGGTCCTTGAAGGCTGTCAGGGCATTTTGAACAGCTAACATCTCTTTTTGATTGATATGTAAATGCATTTGGTTTGAGGACCATGTGCCCTGAATGCATCTTCCTTCCAATGTTATCTCTTGTGAGGGTACTAGTTTTGATTTCTTTTTGTTGACTGTGTACTCTAGGCATGTTAGAAGTATTTCCACAAATGCCAGATGTTGAAGAAGAATGTCCTTGTTCTCTGCTTGAATGAGACAGTCGTCCAAGTAAGGATATATCTGTATTCCACTTTGTCTGCAGAATACAATTACTGGTGCCATGTGTAAGATTATGCTCAACAAGATATTAAGGTTGAATGTAACTTTGCTACAAATATGCAACATAAGTATAAAATAAAGCTTGCTTAAATGCAGAAACAGAGTTTAGCAATATGTGATTAGCATCCATGCTAAATGACTGTGGCTTAAAAAAATAAGGAACTTGCTCATGAGTGTATTACACACATCAAGAAAGCTGACTTCTTACAGACATGGCAAGAATGTAATTTGCTTTCTTTAAAGAACTGACAACAGGACATGTTTTTCTAAGAAAGTTTAAAAATGTGCTTTTCTAATCCACAAGGTGTTTCCTTGAAGACGGTTTACTTATCAGCATTTGCACAAGAACAGATGTGTCAGCATTTGCGTCATCAAGGCAGTATCTTTCCAAAACCAAGAGGGTGTGTGTTTAACTAAAAATATATATAAAGTCTGTATTAAATCTAGTTATGTTAGGGGTATGGTAGGGACACATTTGTCCCGAGGTAAATGTTCTATCTCTCACATCATCTGTACTATAGGAGAAGTAAAGTAGAACATTTTCCGAAGCTGTAAAAGATGTACGTGTGGTTTATTATAAAAGTTATTGGTTACTGCTCTTAAAGACAGGTGCTGCAAACTATATTCTCTCATCAGTGTATATATTCTGCAAGTTTCTGTATGCAACAGACTGTGAATGCAACTATAACCAGACTTTGACTTCAGCAGAATTCAGCCAGCAAGACTGAGTGTCTTAAGAAGACTTCAAATCCATCACAGTAAGCATCAGAGTAACAGCACAGTGCTTTAGCACAATTAAAATTAATTTTTCAATGGCAAGCTTACCTGCATTTGAACCTAAAATCTGCATTCAAACACAGGGGGAGTGATGGTAAGCCCTGCAGAGGATTACTTCAGTCAAATTGCAGTAACTAACAATTGTACGTATGTGTAATTTCTAAACAGAAATACTCCAGTTTATGTAGCGTGCAGTAGTAAAGTTTTTTTTAGACGTCTACATCCAGAGTGAGACTGAAGTTCAAGTTGCAGTGCCATAAATTCTCCAAGAAAAGGTGGACATCTACTTACACAGCAGTCTGCTGCCTGTTGTGCTTCACCAGCTTCTCAAGTGACTTTGAAAAAATTCCAACCATCAGCAACAACAGCCTGATCACCTGTTTTCTTGCTCACTGGTAAGACTTTTTTTTTACGTCACATTTTTTAGTATGGATGCTATTAGACAGTTTGCATATTAGACAGTATGGATATTTTCAGACATAACTCAAGCAAATGTAAACCAAGTTTTAGTAAATTGCAATGTTGGTATACACAGCACATTAGTAAATGTAAAACCTTAGTAGGGCAGGTTGATAGTAAGTCATTATGCAAATGTATTACAAAATTTGACTGGTATCTCAAAGAAGACCATGTGGGGTATGACAAATGTATATTGTGTGATTTAGATGTTGAACAGTCATGTCCTGTCACCACATGTAAAAGGTTAATCTCAGAGTTGCAACAGGAGTCAAATCAGTTACTGACAAGACCTCTAGTGCATTTTGTTACAAAATAATGTAATAAACTTCTAAGAGATAGACACAATGAGTTCAGGAAGCTTAGACAAATTATACAAACATTTTTCCAAAAGTGCATAGAAGTTTCAGATTCAGAACAGGTTTTTGAGACATATCAGGCAGACCATGAGGAGACTCTAACAGTTACAAGATGAAGAAAATAGATTAGCTAAACTGACAGAGACTGACTTCCTACATACATTGGGAAAGAGCAGGAAACTACAGCAGATCTGTACAAAAGAGATATATTTTATAATATGTTTGTGTTTTGAAAATGGTTAAGCATACATGGTAGGATGGTAAAATACAAATCATTCTCAAATGTTTAAAACTTCCATTCAATTAAAGCAAGATGTTTATCAGTACTACAGTAAAGTAGAGCATATGACTGCCATTCTCATAGCATAGTCAAAAGGCAAACAAAACAGTTCTTGTGTATAAAAATAGTTAATAAGAGTAAAGATTTAAAGTGACAAGAGTGACATGCATGCATTTTCTTTTCATACAATGCACAAGAAGAACAGGCAAATAACAGCAAATATAAATAATGTAAATATAAACATGTGTTTGTTAAGCTAATATCTATTTATTTTTTACAATTTTTTTATAATTGTATAGTAACACCACACCAGTAAAAGTTCTGAATTTTAAAAAGAAATAAAATCACGGATGGTATTAGTCAAACAGTCTTTGTAAAATGAATGTCAGAGCAGTTAAATAAATAAATAAATAAATACTGAAATAAAAAGTTAAAAAAATATGTAAGCTAACTGTAAAATAATGTTTAGTTTGCATAGTTATGCAAATCACAAATATAATACTAAGCTTTATAACTGCATTTTACTAACAGATGATTAAAGGAAAAATGCTAAAAAGGGTTAACTGAAATGTGAGCTCAGACCTTCCTAGACTGGATGAATAGTTACAGGAAATGTTGAGCAGATAAGATAAGAAACAAGACTGCCAAACAAGTGGCTTGAGTTTCTCTAAAAACTTATTGTTATTAAAACATAATTGTTAAAATGTTCACATGCAACACTATTTGATAATTATAATAAAACATCACAATTGTGCATATATGTCACTGATAAAAGTAAAAAAACTCTGTTACATCAAGTATAGCCAATAGATGGGTTATAGTATACATACAGTTCAAATAAAGTATACAGGAGGGTACAAATAACTACTACTAGTAGTAGAAGTAGACAGCAAAGGCAACAGAAAAGATGATCAAATCAGACAAAGGTCTATGCCTGTCCTTTTCTTTGCGTTTCTTGTGAATTCCGGTAGTCAGATGGCTATCCGACGACATCGTATAATTAAATCTTCTGCCAAAATAGTGTAATGCAAAATCGTACCGACGCTTAATAGTGCGTTGGTTAAATCTAGCACAAAACCGACAACTAGCAACGTTGTGGTCAGGGCCTAGGCAAGGAATACAGTAAGAATGAAAGTCCTTATGAGGTATTTGCTTCCCACAAGAAATACAATTATTAACTTTTTCTGACATCGGTCTGGAGCAAGAAGTTTCCCCAACGGGGTACTTAGCTTTTAATGAAGACTTCGGATCTGAAATTCGAACACGAAAATCTCAGGAGTTGGCCGACTGGCACTTGCGAACTTCTTATGTTTCAGGCACCGCGTGGCAAGAAAGACTGAAGAAAATGGCATCAGCTGCATCTTTTATACCCCTGGCACACTGACGTCAAGGAAGAGGCGACAGCAACCGACGCCAGACCTAGACTTTGGAATTCAGGCCGACTGAGGGTAGCCTGCCAGCAGGATAACCCAAGTGTAATGACTGCAACAGTGAAACACAAAGAACATCTATTACTAGTAGTAGAAGTAGACAGCAAAGGCAACAGAAAAAATGATTAAATCAGACAAAGGTCTATAGTTTAATAACCTAATAAAGCAAATGTATAACCAAAATGTTGGGCTGACATACATTATAAGGCAAATAAACAATAGTGCAATACTAAAGGGGGAGCGGTACTTTCTCAGTTTTACACTGACTGTGTGAGCAGCATTGCAAAAGGGTATAAAATAAAGCTACACGAAGAAATAATATCTCATTCCTTTCTGACAATACTCTTTCAGGGGGAGGGAAAAACAGGTATTAGTGTATTAAACAGATTAAGCCTGACAGGATAAGATATTTTACAAGTTCCTAATAGCTATCATTCTAGTTATTATTGTATTGCTTAGTATTAAATTGTATTTACAACCTGTTAAACTGTAAAGCTATACAAGAGATGACTTAAAATTGTTTTATTAAAGCTATACAAGAGAGCGTAAAGATATGTAAAAAATTGAGCAAGAATGGTCACTATTTTTAATATGTCTTTGGCAAGACAATGTTAGTATCCAAAAAGCATAAATGTTTCTTATTTCTGGGTATGTAGTTGCCTCTGGTGGCAATTACACTAAATACTTCTAAAGAGACATAAGAATTTTCCAAGATTTTGCTTGATGTTAATGTTACTAAAATTGTAAGCTTGGACTAAGTGTACTTTACAGTCTTTGTATGTAGAAATACAAAATAATTCAGTACAAATGAAATTAATGTCTAATAACAAATGTGTGAAAAACTGTTTAAAAAAAATGGGTCCAGCATAGCTGCTAGACTGAAATGCATGAATAGCAAACAGTTTGTGTAAATACATACTGTACAGGATACATTGTAATAAGTTCAAAAGCAATTTGTCAAGTTGTAACATTATCATTGATTTTAAGTTGGAATCTTATTGGTTACCCCAGTTGGAGGAAAATGATATTAAATATTGTATTCATACAGCTAATGGACTAATATGTACATAACATTCTTTAGTGTATACATCATGTTTTTTTTAAATCCTCAAGTATTAAATATACTGAAATAATTGCATTCAAATATTTATTATCCAAGCCCAGTTCAGTACTTTATGTTCACTTCACTGTCAACCAAGATGTTAATGGACAGTTCAGAGACATGACCACAATGTTGTGGTTAAAATGACATTGAAACTGTATATTTTCAGCAGTGTATAAATGCTTGGAGTAGCACATAGACTAATATCTATAAGAGGCAAAAACTCTCTCTAATCTTTTGATATAAAATAATCAATAAAAGTAAAGATTTAATTCAACAGGTGCAAAGAGTTAATAAAAAGAGTACTAAGTCATAAATTAAATTCTGTGATTGCAAAATAATAAATTAATCAAGTTAAAAAATAAAACTAAAGCAGACAGCTCATAACTGATGAAATATTTTCACAAAATGGTTTGCAAAAGAAAAAGTTGTTAAATATATCCAGTTTTAGTAGTAATACTTGATATCACTGTATTAAAGTTGCATTTTGACTTGTGCTTCTTAATGTGTTTTCTATAAAAAATAAAAAAAGAGAATTGTAAGATTATGCTCGGCAAGGTATTAAGGTTGAATGTAACTTTGCTTCAAATATGCAACATAAGTATAAAATAAAGCTTGCTTAAATGCAGAAACAGAGTTTAGTAATATGTGATTAGCATCCATGCTAAATGACTGTGGCTTAAAAAAATAAGGAACTTGCTTACGAGTGTATTACACACACACATCAAGAAAGCTGACTTCTTACAGACATGGCAAGAATGTAATTTACTTTCTTTAAAGAACTGACAACAGGACATGTTTTTCTAAGAAAGTTTAAAAATGTGCTTTTCTAATCCACAAGGTGTTTCATTGAAGACAGTTTACTTATCAGCATTTGCAGAAGAACAGATGTGTCAGCATTTGCATCATCAAGGCAGTATCTTTCCAAAACGAAGAGGGTGTGTGCTTAACTAAAAATATATACGAAGTCTGTATCAAATCTAGTTATGTTAGGGGTATGGTAGGGACACATTTGTCATGAGGTAAATGTTATACCTCTCACATCATCTGTACTATATGAGAAGTAAAGTAGAACATTTTCCGAAGCTGTAACAGAAGTACATGTGGTTTATTATAAAAGTTATTGGTTACTGCTCTTAAAGTAAGGTGCTGCACAGTATATTCCCTCATCAGTGTATATTCTGCAAGTTTCCGTATGCAACAGACTGTGACTGCAACTATAACCAGACTTGATTTCAGCAGAATCCAGCCAGCAAGACTGAGTGTCTTAAGAAGACTTCAAATCCATCAGAGTAACAGCACAGTGCTTTAGCACCTTAAAATTTTTTTTTTTCACCAGGCACTTTGTAAAGACCCTGGGCGCAGTAGATAAGCCAAAGGGCAGTGCAGAGAATTGGTAATGCATTGAACCAGCCTTGAATCTTGGGTATCTTCTGCATGATTGTCTGATCGGAAAATGCAGGTATGCCTCCTTTAGGTCTAAAGTCACAAGCCAAGCAGTCTTGCCCAGCATGGGCAGAAGCTGCTGCAAAGTCAACATTTTGAATTTTGGAAAATCCAGGAAAGTGTTCAGAATAGATAGGTCCAGTATCAGCCTCCAGGCCTTGTCCTTTCTGGGCACCAAGAACAGTCTTGAGTGAAACCCTTGTCCCTGCTCTTGCCCTGGAACTTGTTGAATGGCCCCCCATGTCCATGAGGGATGAGACTTGTTTTTGTGCCTCTGCCCATTGAGGTTTTGGCAGATTTGGCCAGCCGTTTGCCTTTGGCAGAGTATGGAAATGGAACTTGTAGCCTTGTGACACTATGTTTAGAACCCACTTGTCCTGGGTTATGATGTGCCAATTCTGAGCAAAAAGTGCTAATTTTCTCCCAAGGGTGCTGCCAGAAGATAAGTTCTTGGTGCAGGCAGGGGGAAGTCATTGGGACTGTTTTCTGTATGTTTGTGATCTATCTTCTCCAGCTTTGGAGGTAGAAGCACCCCATTGCTTGGGCCTATAAGAACCTCGCGCCTGGGATCTGCCCCTTTGAGGTCTGCCTGACACAGGAAAGGACCACTTTTTTGTAGGCCAGTGTCTACTAAACCTAGGTGGCTGTACTTGTAAAAAATATTTGGCAGTTTGCATAGACTTAGCTTTGTCCTCCATTTTCTTTAACACCTCTTCTGCCTTAACACCAAACAAAGTATCATGCTGTAAAGGTGCATCTAGTAATTTAACTTTAACATGATCAGGCAGATTTTGTTCCTTTAACCAAGCCTGCCTCCTAATTACAGAACCCGTAACTGCAGCCCTGCAGGAGGCCTCCAAAGAATCAAAACCACATTGCAAAGTATGTTTTCCAACTTGTTCTGCTGCATACAATAAATCCTGCATTTCCTTGTTTTCTGCACATTCAGAATTTAACATTTTCTGTTTAAGCAATCCCATGACATGTTGCTGATACTTAAGCATATGAAATTGACAGTTTAAGGCCCTTTTAGCCAAAGTTGCAGATGTGTAAACCCTTTTTTCCCCCATCTATCCAGTGCCCTTGAATCTCTGTCAGAGGGGGTTGGGTTTTTTGCAGTGGAAGCCTCAACTCCCTTTGGACCCTGTGAAATAGTTTCTGGGTCAGCAGCAGGGTTTTAAAAAGAAATTTGTGAGAGTCAGGAACCCTGTAATATCTGTCAGGCTTAACAGGAGCTGGGGGTAAGGAGTCAGGGGTCAGACTAGACTCTGAAAACACATCATCTACAATGTCTAACACAGGTGGAATGGCTAGAGGCTTGTGCTGAGGTAGTAAAAGAAAATCCCTGAGCCTCTTTTTAGATCCTGAAAAATCTTGGCTCTCCCAGTGGAAATGCTCCCTCATGATATGCAAGGTTTCCCCAAAGGAATAGTCCTCAGGAGGAGATGCTGAAGGTATAGATTCTTCAGTATCAGAATCCTCATAGGGGGGAAGAGCATATTCCTGATCAGAAGAGGAATCAGAAGAAATAGAAACCTGATCTGAAGATTCATAGTCAGTGTCTTACCTAGGCCTCTTATCAGGAGGGGGATGGGAACCCCGATCAAGGTAATAAAGTCTTTGGCCATTTTGAGCATCTGTTTTTTGGGCATAGAGGCCTGTCCACGTGGCTCTTGAGTTTGTTTCCTTGCTTTAGAAGGTGCTTTAGTCTTTGCCTTTGAAGCTGAAGTCGTCGTTTTAATGTAAAGATGTTTAGGTCTGAATACACCCTCAGAAGCCGGTACCTGCTCAGCAGCTCTGGACCCATCTGAGGTATTAGCGTCCGAGGCTCCAATACCTTGAGTATCCAGCGGCATGGCCGTCTCCACGTGGGAGTCAGTAGTGGCCTGCGACTCTAAATAGCGGGCGTCAGGGGCTGCAAAAGCGCCTCACTGAGAACCGGCGACTGGCTTAGGAGAAGCTTTGTCATCAGTTTTGGGCCTCGGTTGTTTTTCTCCATTCTTTTCTTTGCGTTTTTTGTAAACTCCGATAGTCTGATGGCTATCCGATGACATTTCAGGATAATTAAACTGGCGTCCAAAAAAGTTTAAAGCAAAATCATACAGAAGCTTAACAGTGCGTTGGTTAAATCTAGCACAAAACCAACAACCAATAACGTTGTGAACAGGGCCTAGGCAAGGAATACAGTAAGAATGAAAATCCTTATGAGGTATTTGCTTTCCACAAGAAATACAAATTATTAACTTTTTCTGACATCAGTCTGGAGCAAGAAAAAAGTTTCCCCAACGGGGTTACTTAGCTTTATTGAAGACTTCGGATCTGAAACTCAAACATGAAAATCTCAGGAGTCGGCCAACCGGCACTTGCGAACTGCTTCTGCTTCGGGCACCGCGCGGCAAGAAAGACTGAAGAAAATGGCGTCAGCTGCTTCTTTTATACCCCTGATGACCTAACGTCAGGGAAGGGGCGACAGCAGCTGACGCAGGACCCAAGACTTTGGAATTCAGGCCGGCTGAGGGCAACCTGCCAGCAGGATTACCCAAATGTAATGACAGCAACAGTGAAACACGAATAACATCGCTATCTTAAAACCCATTGGTTATGTCCCTGTACAAATCCAGACTAATCTCATACTATATCCCAAATACCCTCTCTTAAGACCTAATTCCTGCTCTGTGTCTTTTTAGATCAAGGCCTATCCTTGGCAAAAACATATCTTATCCTAATAGAAATAATTTAAAATACCTAGTTAAATTCTTCTGCATACAATTAAGGCATCCTACCTAATGGCAGGGAACAAGTATTGTTTAAACTGTGAGCATTGCTGAACTGTTGAAACTTGAAGTATGTATTTGTTTAACAATTACTTTCTAGTTACTAATGAAATCTTGTACATAAAGTCTAAAATATCTTATCTAATGCTTGTAACATGTTTTCTGTATAAACTGTGAAGATTCCTGAACTGTTTAAAATTTGTAGTATTTAACTGTATAACAACTAGTACCTGTATGTTAGTAGTCTAGTAATCTCGTGGAGCTTAACTCCCCAGGACTCTACTGAAAATGGACATAAATCCAGTTAGACTATCCTGGTCAACAAATGTCAAATAAATAAATAAATAAATGTTTTTCTTAACAGTATTTGTATAGGACATTTCACAATGCAAACTGCAGGTTATAAAGTATTTTCAGTTATTGCTGTATGTGATAAAGATAAAGTAAACAAATGCCTTTTTTATTCTATATTTTTAAGAAATATAGGCATTACAATGTAAAAAGAGAAGAAAGGCTGGGAAAAAAGTATGTTTAAGTTAATATGCAGTAATTGTAAGTTGTTGAGGTGGGGGTGGGGTATAAAAGTACAAAAATTATAATTTTGTAGAACCAATATATTCTCTTATTTTTGCATATATATAAACATATGGATTAAGGGCTTTGGCTTGATCTAATATATTTTTTTGTGCAAGCAAGTAAGAGGACACTGAATGTCATGAAAAGTTTTCCTTAATCAAATAAATGTTTAGTGTAAATTGAGAGGTTTCTAGAGCTGTATGTACATTTGGTAATTGTGTTTCCATGGAGACAAGAGGACTGCAGGGGAAGCAATAAAAGCGAGAACACCAAGGCTAAAGGTTAAGGTTTTCTGACAGCATTTAAAATCTGTGAGGTGACTGACCTCTCAACTGCCCTATTTTGTAGGAACCAACCCTGATGTTTTTCAAAGTTTTGTCCCATTCCTCCTAAAATTGATCCTATGAGTGAATCAATTTGGCTAAGAAAAACAACAAGTATAATTCAGTGGAGCCACAAGATTGTATTAAATATCCATTTAAGAATGGTAAGAAATAAAAAGCTGCTTGAAATCCATCAAATTAAATCTTTATTATGGATTTATTACATAATTTGGTAGGCGATCACTGCTATAATTAAATACAGACTGTGTGTCTTTCGTATTTATTCTTGAAGATAGTATGGTATTACATTCAATGCCGGACTATAAATACATTTAATGCCAGACTATAAATAATCTTACTGGTTAAAAGGTCTCAAGCAAGGTGAGAAATTGGTGGGAAGCCTTAATGCTGTTTGATTGGTGGTTTTAGAGGGTATCCACCAATCAGGTTCAGCTTGTTATGGTCTATGGGCAATGTACGTGCGTGTTTGGGGACTGGACAATAATAGGCTACACTGAGCAGCTTTTTATTTCTTACCATACTTAAATGGATCTTTAATACAATCTTGTGGATCCACTGAATTATACTTGTTGCTTTTCTTAGCCAAATTGATTCACTCATAGGATCGATCTTAGTTTGCTTTAGTTTTTTAAAACGGTGCCACCGTTGGAGTGGCAAGAAGAGCTTTAGGGTGAGATTTCAATAAAAGGAATCGATTTGTGTTTCTCTTTCAAATTCCTCCTAAAATTGGAGATCATTTTGAGAATTTCTGAAGACAATAGTATCAGCACTTAAAATGTGTCCCTAATCTGGGGCCTTTTCCTTAGTTTTTTTTTTTTTTTTTTTGCTTTGCTCCAAATTCTGTTGGTAAAAGTTGAGAGCTCTGGTCAGGGGGATAAAGATATGACAAGAACAGACAGCAATTAGTGTAAGTAGCAGCAAAGGCTATAACATGCATCTTAGCATGGATAAAGAATGTTTGTTTGTCTTAAAGGCTCTTTCCTGGTAAGGGGTCGCCACAGCAGAACTCCGGTCTGCTAATGATTGGCAATAGATTTTTATGAAACACTGAGGTGCCAGCTCGATGCCCAACCTTCAACAAAGGCACGCCCATTTACGCACGCATGTCTTTTGAACGCTACCCAACCGCGGGGAGGACATGCAGACTCCACACAGAAGGCACTCCTAAGCCACGCCAAGAATTGAATGGGAGAACCTCTTGCTGTGAGGTAACAACGCTACCGCCGTACCACCATGGCTACATAGCATGGATAAAGAATACTTGTGTAAAATCTTATCATAATGATAGATGTCCTTCTGTTCATTGTTGCAGTATTCATTACATAAAGGAGTCCCCCCCCCCCCCGTAGGTGACCCGACAATGGCCAGTATATAAAATACTTTGGGGGAGGGGAGAAAAAAGATAAGTTGATGGACTGATTTAAAGACAGGTCATTGACTACCTTAGGCATAAATTAGTGGGTTTTGCACAGGGAAACCCAGTCCTTGTGGAAGACCAGAAAGGGTGGAGACACCATAAGGGCCTGTAGTTCAGGCACTCATCTGGCTGACATTAAGGCTATGAGTAGCACAGTTTTCCAGAACAGTACTGAAGAGATGCTGAGGAAGCTGCCTCGAAGAGTGGGAAGAATCAGCTTTTCCAAAACATAGTTAAGGTCCCAGGGAGGTAGAATAGGTTACCAGGGAGGTCTGATGCCTTTAAGAAATTGTTTAGCCTCATATATGGTAGCTAAGGGGGGAGATAGAGGCAGACATGGGTGACATATGGGCTTTCACCGATGAGTAAGCCAAGCCAGCATTGAGCAATTCACACAAATAAGATAAAACCAAGGGAATTTCCACTGTCAATCGGACCAGTTTTCGTTTCAGACACCAGACTGAAAATCTTTTCCATTTGGCTGAATAAGATTTTGTGGTATTTGGTTTCCTGGCCTCCTGCAGGACTGTAAGCATGTCTTCAGAGAATAGGTGTCTGAAAGGAATTAGTACCCCACCACCCACAGGGTCAATTGGAGAGTCGACAAATGCGGATGGATGAGGGTTCCTTTGTCTTGAGTGAGAAGGTCCACTCTGAGGTAACTTGTGATGACTGCCCTTAGTTAAATGCAGGAAGAGAAGGAACTTGTACTGTCCTGGCCAGAAGGGAGTCACCACCAAGATTTCTGGGTTGTCCTGCTGAATTCTGGACAGAACTTTTGGAATGAGGGGAAGGGGATGAAATGCATATAGAAACATCCCCTTCCAAGAGAAAGGGCATCCCCACTTTCTAGACCAGAGGATGAGGCTCTCTGGCA
This sequence comes from Protopterus annectens, assembly GCF_019279795.1. NCBI lineage: Eukaryota > Metazoa > Chordata > Ceratodontiformes > Protopteridae > Protopterus > Protopterus annectens. Next base: position 558,058,220 of record NC_056736.1, read on the forward strand.
TAAAACTGTGGAAGTTGTCTGTTCGTGGGGGAGGCAAAGAGGTTTGTTTGGGGAATACCCCACTGGTGGACAATGTCCAGAAACACAACCATGTAAAGCATCCATTCGGGAGACTGTGCTTGGGATCTCCTCAAGTAATCTGCCACACAATTCTGTGAGGATGGGATGTACTCTGCCTGAAGGGTCACTTGGAATTTTACTGCCAGCTCCCAAGCCTGCAGAGCTATCCCGCATAGATAGGATTTGGTCTCCCCCCCGTTTGTAGTTTGTTCACATACCAGAGGCTGGTGTTATTGTCTGTGAAGAGCTTTAGAGGTCATGGTTGGAATAGGGGATGGAAGGTTTGCATGGTCAATAGCAGTGCCTTCATTTCCCTTACACTGATGTGTTCCTTCAGTTGAGAGGGAGACTAGACCCCTAGTGCTTTCAGGTGGCCGAAGGTTGCTCCCCAGCCTATGTCCGAGGCATCTGTGAAGATCTCTTGGTGAGGAGCAGGAAAGTATACAGGGAGCTTGGGTTGAGTGACACTTTATGAATCCACCACAGAAGTTCTCTTCAGACAGGGGATGAGAGGAATGGAGAATTCCAGGGGGTGCTGGTGTTGCATCCAAACTGACGCTGGATACCACTGCCATTTTCTCATGTGGAGTTTAATTAAGGGGAGCATAGGAATGGTGGATGCCATGAGACCCAATACCCTGAGGAACTCTCTGGCTGTAATGGTTGAACCAGCAGAAGATTTCTGAAGTAAAGGGTGTGGGGTCCTGTACTTTTATGGGGACAGACAGATCTTCATAAGATCGGTTTGTATCTTGCACCCCAGGAAAATCTGATCCTCTGAAGGGGTGAGAACTGATTTCTTTAAGTTTATGCTGTAATCCAGGCTTTGTAAAAGATTGATGGTAAGGGCAATATTTCATTCCAACTCATCTGTGGAGGTAATTAAAAGGAGGAGGTTGCCCAGATAAGGAAAATGTGTATTCCCTGAAGTTTGCAGTGGCCAATCACAGGAGCTAGGCATTTGGTGAAAACCCCTGGAGCAGTAGAAAATCCAAAGGGAAGGACACAGAAATGAAAGCACCATGATGATACAGAGAAGTGTACAATTTCCTGTAGTTGGGATGGATGGGGATGAGCAGATCTGCATCTTTAATGTCCAGGGTAATCATGAAGGCTTGAGACAGAATTAGTGGGAACAGAGACTGGAGGGTCAGCATATGGAAAGTGGATACCCTTAGAAAGGTACTGAGATGGGACAGGTCAAGGATGGGTCTCCAGGTACCTTCCTTCCTGGGCACCAGGAACACCTGGAATAAAATCCTTTTCCTGTTTGTTTTTGGGAACACTCTGGATGGTCCTTGATTCATTAGTTCTGACAGAACCTCTGGAAAGAAAGTTATTTGCTCCCTGGGAGCCCCTGAAGAAGGGTATGCGATCCTATACCATAAAGTACCCTTTTTGAACAATGGACAGGACCCAGGAGTTTTGGGTTATACTTTCCCTGACTGGTAGCGACAGGGGAAGGAGCTGGAAAAGTGGGATGTGGGTGAGACTGGATAAACAGTCAAAGAGGATGGCTTGTCTGGAAAGGGCAGTTTAGGTGGTGGAGGTACCGGAGGGGCCCTAGGCTGTTCTGGTCTTCTGTCACTCTGCAGCATCACAGATGCATTTTATGCAGTAGCATGCTACTTGAGAAGATGCACCAAGCAAAAAAGTAGCCAGGATTTTATTTTCTGAGTCAGGTAGGTCTGCATTTACCTGTGAAAGTTGGGACACAAGCTCTAAAGCAAATTTGGCCATGTGTGTTTATTAGTTAATGGCCTTAAACACTAGAGTGGCAGAATTGTACACCTTTTTGTCTATTCAATCCAGGATCTTTCTATCCTTATCTGATGGTAGTGGAGGGCAGCAATCTAGTTTGTCAGAAGCCACATAAATAATAGAAGGGTCTGCAGAAGGGCATCTGAAGAGAAACTTGCAGTCTTCTGAGACTTTATAGAAGTGGTCTAGCTTCTTGGGAGTGGGTGGCTAGAAATCTGGTTCCTGTGAAGCTGGGGCAAAAGCATCAAAGGCAGGCAAGACAGGGGGAGTGGCAGATAGGCTAGGTGATTCCACCTGTAGTAGCTCATAGCATCTTTTTTGTAGTTCAGATACTTGGGTACTATCCCATTTAAAATCATATCTCATTTTAGCTAGAGTTTCTCCAAAGGAAAGGTCTTCCATAGGTGAATCTGTTCCATTGGATTCCTCTTCTGCGGAAAGGGGATCTGTGAAGAGTAGGCCAGAGATTCCTCCCCTGAAGATGCCTCCTCCTCTGAAGAATTCTCTTCCCTAGTCCTTTTAAGTGGAGAGGAAGTACTGGAAGAGGGAGCTGTAAAAAGTACAGTTTTGTACCTACCATAAATGTAGATGTTCGAAGATCCACATTGCTGCAGTCCTTACACTTGGGTAGTCCGCTGTCCTCGGTCGGCCCGAATATCAAAGTATTAGGCTGACGTTGGTCAAGGCGCTTACGACTGACATCAGGACGTCAGGGTACAAATGCGCATGACCGACGTCATATCCTCAGTCTTTTCTTGCCCCAGATGTCAGAAGACCCTAAACAGAAAGGTCAAAACCAAAAGACAGCAAAAAACAACCAACCACCCTTGCACTAATCATATGAACAATATATACAATATCCACAATATTTACAACCCAAACCACACAACCGCCTCTAACAACAGAGGGGAAAGGAGAGAGGGTAAATTGGACTGCAGCAATGTGGATCTTCGAACATCTACATTTATGGTAGGTACAAAACTGTACTATGTTCTTCATCTCACATTGCTGCAGTCCTTACACTTGGGTAGAATCCCAAAGCAGAGGTAAGGGAGGATGGCAAAACTATAAAGAAGTAGGAACTGCCAAAATGCCCTGTAAAATAGCAGTGGCAAACCCAGCCCTAGATTTAGAGTAAAGTGGAAGGTGGTAATGCTTAGAGAAAGTATGCACTGAACTCCAAGTAGCTGCCTCCAAAATATCTTTAGTTGCCACCCCCCTTAAAAAAGCTGTAGAAGTGGCAGTAGCTCTAGTGGAATGAGGCCTAATCCCAGCTGGAATCTCCTTAACATGATGGGAATAACAGAAAGCAATACAAAACCCAATCCACTTAGAAATAGTTTGTTTTGACACAGGCTTGCCCTGAGAACCCAAAGCAAAAGAAACAAACAACTGCTGAGACTGCCTGAACTCTTTAGTTCTGCTCAAATAATATCGCAACTGCCTGTGTATATCCAAGGTGTGCAAAATCTTTTCCCCTTTATTTTGGGGGTTTGCATAAAAAGTAGGCAAATGAATAGTTTGGTTTAAAGCCACACTAGAAACCACTTTAGGCATAAAGGAAGGATTAGTACGTAAAAATACCCTATCCTTATGGAAAATCAAGAAAGGCTCAACTGCCATAAGGGCCTGTAATTCAGAAACCCTTCGCAGAGGTAATGGCCAACAAAAAAGCAGTCTTCCATGATAAATATTTCAACTCGGCAGTAGCTGCAGGCTCAAAAGGTTGTAGAGTGAGTTTCTCCAACACAAAATTGAGATCCCAAGCAGGAGTAGGAGCTCTACGTGGGGGTCTTATATTCTTTGCCCCTCTAAGGAATTGCTTAAACAAAGGATGAGAAAACAATGGTGGGTCACAGTCATAGTGAGCAGAAATTGCTGCAGCATGAATCTTAATAGAAGAGAAGGACAAACCTTTGTCCAGTAACTCAGCAAGATATTGAAGAGCCACACTTAAATTAGGCTTAGCAACATCAAATTCCTTTGCTGCACTCCAAAATAAAAATCTCTTCCATTTATCTGCGTATACTTTCCTTGTACTAGGCCTTCTGGCCTCCAAAATAACATTCAAAACTTGCTGCGGAAGCTGAGACCCTCCAGGGTTTAAAACAGAATATGCCAGGCTGTTAGGTGAAAAGAGTGAAGTTTGACATTGAATAAATGACTGTTCTCTTGAGACAGCAGGTGTGGAATCGAAGGTAAAGGCCATGGAGGCTCCCGAACCAGACTTCTCAGTAATGGGTACCAGTGCTGTCGAGGCCAATCTGGAGCTATCAGAATCATCTTTGGCTTGTCCCATCTGACCTTTAGGAGTACCTTTGGGAGGAGAGGCAGAGGTGGAAAGGCATACACATGAAGATTGCTCCAATTGAAAGAAAGAGCATCCACTTTCCAAGCTGTGGGATGAAACCTTTTTGTGCAAAACTTTGGCAGCTGGTTGTTTAGTGGAGAAGCGAACAGATCTATGTCTGGAGTTCCCCATGACACTGTCAATTTCTGAAATACATGAGGATCCAATTTCCACTCGTGGGGATCCATAATTCGTCTGCTCAACACATCTGCTAAGGAGTTCTATGCTCCCGGCAGAAACCTTGCCTGAAGATTGAGCTGTAACCTGAGAGCAGTCTCCCACAAAACCATTGCTTGTCTGCATAGAGGATAAGAATGTGTTCCCCCTTGCTTGTTGATGTACCACATGACAGTTGTGTTGTCTGTTAGAACCAACACCTGCCCTGGAAGAAGTAAATCCTTGAAAGCTATTAATGCAAATTGGACTGCTAACATCTCCTTCAAGTTGATATGTAGATGTTGTAGTCTGGCAGGCCACGTGTCTTGTATCCACTTTCCATTTAGATGAGCTCCCCAAGCTTTGTCTGAGGCATCTGTCGTTAGAATCTGACTCGCCTCTGGCCGGGTCACAGAGAGTCCCTTGTTTAGGTGACATTCCTGAGCCCACCACAAAAATTCCTTTTGAATGCAAGGTATTATCTGAATGACAGTGTCCATATCTTGGCAGTGCTGTGTCCATACATTTTTGAGATACCATTGTAGCTTCCTCATATGCAGTTTGGCATTGGGAAGCACCAGAATACAAGATGCCATGAACCCTAAGGCTTGAAGGACTGTCCTTGCAGTCAGCCCGGACTGATGAGACAAATGATGGAAGTAAAGGGAAAGATTCTTTTGTTTGTCCGGGGTCAAAAAGGCCATCTGGGACGCTGTATTCAGTCTCACACCCAGAAAGCACATGTCCTGAGAGGGTACTAGACTGGACTTTATTTCGTTCACAGAATACCCCAGGCATCTTAGCACTGCTATCACATATTGCAGATGATGAAGCTCGTCCCTTCCTTTGGCCAGAATCAGGCAATCGTCCAAATAAGGATAGATCTGTATTCCTTTCAACCTGAAGAAAGCTATCATTGGAGCCAGAACCGTTGTGAACACTCTGGGCGCAGTAGATAAGCCAAAGGGCAATGCAGAGAACTGATAATGAGAAGTCCCAGCTCGAAAACGCAGATACTTCCTGCAACTTAGCCTGATAGGAACATGAAGGTAAGCCTCCTTGAGATCCAGAGTCACCATCCAGTGATCTTTGCCCAGCAGAGGTAAAAGCTGTTGTAACGTCAACATTTTGAACTTGGGAATGTCCAGATAAGTGTTGAGGATAGATAAATCCAAAATTGGTCTCCACGTGTTCCCCTTCTTTGGTACTAGGAACAGGCGAGAATAAAATCCTAGGCCCACTTCTGGCAGAGGGACCGGCTGTATGGCCCCTATTTGAAGCAGCAGAGAAATTTGTTTGTGAGCCTCTATTCTTTGCTGAGGAGGAACGTCTGGCATGCCTTTGAAAGGAGGCAAGGTATGGAAATAAAACCTGTAACCTTGGTGTATAATATCCAATACCCATCTGTCCTGGGTAATTAAACTCCAATTTTCTTTGAAGAGTGCCAACCTTCCTCCCAAAGGTGCTGCCAGACTAGAAGGCTCTGGCAGCTGAAAAGGTAGGTCATTGGGCCTGTTTACGAAAGGACTGGCCCCTGCCCTCACCCGAAGACTGTGCAGGTGAACTCCCTGTTCTAGGTCTGAAAGAGCCCTGAGCTCTACCCCTACCACGTCTAGATCTTCCCTAGACTGTGAATCATAAGAAGGGTACGTCCACCCCTTAGCAGGCCAATTCCTACTAAACTTCGGAGGCTGAACTTGCAAAAAATCTTTAACAGTCTGCATAGACTTAGCCTTGTCTTCCATTTTCTTTAAAACTGCCTCCACAGGAGAACCAAACAATACATCAGACTGTAAAGGAGCATCTAAAATCCTTGTCTTAACATGGTCAGATAAGTTCTGATCCCTCAGCCAGGCGTGCCTGCGAAGAACTGACCCAGTGGCAGCCACCCTAGACGAGGCCTGTACAGCATCAAAACCACATTGTAAAGAATGCTTACCCACCTGCTCAGAAACATGTACCAAATCCTGTATTTCTTTACACTCAATGCCTTCCGCCAGAGCATCTACCTTAGACTTCAATTGAGAAAGAAGATAGTTTTGATATTTCAACATGTGAAACTGGCAATTCAAAGCCCTCATAGCTAAGGTGGAAGAAGTATAGACTTTCTTTCCCCATCTATCCAAAGCTCTGGCCTCTATCTAGAGGAACCGGATTTTTTACTACAGAGGCCTTGACACCCTTAGGTCCCTGACTAACTGTTTCTGGGTCCGCCCTAGGACTCTTATACAGATATTTATGAGCTTCAGGCACCCTGTAATACCTGTCCGGTTTAACTGGAGCAGGAGGCAAAGAATCAGGATTAAGTGAGGCCTCTGCAAACACATCTTCCACAACATCCAGAACAGGTGGTATAGCCAAAGGCCTATGCTGGGGTAAAAGCAAAAATTCCCTAAGCCTTTTCCTGGAATCAGAGAAGTCCTGACCTTCCCACTTAAAATGTTCCCTCATGGAATGAAGAGTCTCTGAAAAAGAAAAATCTTCTGGAGGAGAAGCAGAAGGAGTAGAATCATCCACATCAGAATCAGAATAAGGAGAATACTCCTGCAAGTCTTCAGCCGAAGACTCCGAAACATCCGAAACCTGTTCAAAACTCCCCAACTCTGGTTCCACCCTAGGCCTCTTATCAGGAGGGGGCAAAGAACCTCTAATCAAAGAAATTAAATCTTCTGCCATTTTGAGTATGTGCTTCTTGGGCACAGATCCTGAAGAACTAGGAGTGACACCCAACAGAAGCCAAACCTGGCCTGCCTTTAGGAGAAGCCTTGGAAACAGAAGGAGAGGGCCTAACCACCCTAGGAAGGGAGGGGAGTACAGTAACCTGAGAAGCCCCTTCAGCCTGACCTGCCTCCTGAGAGGCCACATCCTGCAATAACAAAGTCTCCCCCTGGGACTCCAGAGAAGCCTCCGGCGGAACCACCGGTTCCACTGACGCTTCTAAAGAACCGGTGTCCGGTACAGACTACTCTTCCTGCCTGGGTTTAGCTGCTTTGTCTTTGCGCTTCTTCGAAGATGCGGGCGTCAGAGCATCCGACGGCATATTGTAATTGCACCGCTTCCCGAAGACCAACCTGGCACAATCTAACCTTCGCAATAAGTGCGCTTAAGCCTAGCACAAAAGCGACACCCAACAACGTCGTGCTCAGGCCCCAAACAAGGAATACACAAAGTATGATAATCTCTATGCGGTATCTGTTTCCCACAAGAAATACAGTTATTCACTTTTTCTGACATCCGGTAAACCACTGAGGCAAGAAAAAAACAAAATATTCCCGAACGTGGTACTTAGCCAACTTTGACTTGGTCTGAAACTCCAATCGAAAAATTTCAGAACATGAACGGCACTTGCAACGCTGCTTCTGCATCGGACCATGTGGCAAAAAAGACTGAGGATATGACGTCGGTCATGCGCATTTGTACCCTGACGTCCTGATGTCAGTCGTAAGCGCCTTGACCGACGTCAGCCTAATACTTTGATATTCGGGCCGACCGAGGACAGCGGACTACCCAAGTGTAAGGACTGCAGCAATGTGAGATGAAGAACATCCTGCAAGAGGCCTAAGGGACAAAAGGGCATTGTGAAAAGGCCCTGAGTGAATTGTTGCCAGTCGCTAGCAAGTTTGTTTGGTGGGGACAAGTGTTTGTTTTTTTTTGTTTCTTTTTTTGCATGCAAGTCTGCCCTAAGTAGGGTGGGAGGCCCTGATGTAGCCCTACATTCTATCAGGTCAGAATCTACCTCTTCTTTAACAAGGCTCTGAGGAATCCCCTTAGGACCTTTTGTTATCATGAGCCATGGCTCCCCCTCAGACATCTGAAATGGATTCCTACTTGGCCTCTGTGGACTGCTTATGTTCGGATACAAGGTGGCCTGGACATCAGGCTCAGCCTGTGGATCTGAGCTGTGAACCGTGTACATCTCCAGGCTCTCCTCCACCTCAAGAGAGATGTCGGTATTCAGAGGCGCAGCAGAAGGGTCAGGCCTTTGCTTTTTGTCCTTTCATTTCAAAATCGACTCAATCTTGGGCCCTGAAGATCCCTCCATAGTGCTTTTTGCTAGCAGCTTTAAGTGCTGATTCTTTAGGTAGATAGCTAAAGAGGATAATCTACTCCTTATGCTTCTTTGGGAGAAACACTTCACAAATAGAGCAGTTATTGTTGTCATGTTTTGGGCATGGGCAGAACAGGCATTGCAGGTAGCTATCCTTGTGTGGAATTTGAAATACACATTGGCACTTGCCTCTCTTGGATGACATGGACCCTAACCAAAGACAGTAATAAAATAGTCAAATTCCCCAGTGAGGTACTTATCTGAAATTTGAAGAACTGCAAACAACTCGGAGTCAGAAACTCGGAGTCAGACTGTATGCTGGAACCTGGTGCTCTGATCTGGTGGCAGGTGTTCGGATCTGGTGGCAGAGAAGTACTGAGGATGGTGCAAGCGTACATCACTTTTATGGCCGATGTCCAATCGCAGTCTATGTGCGACGTACCACACAGCCTACAGTGGTAAAAGTCTTTTGTATACTGGCTGACTTTGGGTTGCCTAATATGGGGAACTCCCTAATGTAATGAATACTGCAACTAATGAATAGAAGTACATTCTCATGCCTATGTCTGCAGCAGTCGATTTGGCACAACTGCTATCCGGATGGTTAAGCTTTATTTGAAGATGTACATAGTTTTGTACATTTGTTTTAAGTCAACAGGTTATGTTTTTTTTTTTTTTAGTTTAAGGGTGTTCATTAGAACAAAAATGCTTGTAAAATGTGACATAAGCTGAAACGGAGATATCAACAGTATAAGAGATCAACCTGCCAAACATTAATGTGTGCATAAAACATAAAAAGTTGGAAACAGACATTTAAAAAAAGCTGTCACATATAAAAGGTGGGAATAACGACTTCTTATCATAATGACTACATTAAACATATCATTTTGGTATGTGAATAGCATCACAGGTATAGACAAAAGACAAGAGTAGTGAACTATATTAAGAAAAACAGAGTGCAAACAGCAATGCTACAGAAGACATATTTGGAAAGAAGTGAACATGTGAAATTGATAAAGAAAAGGATTTCAGGATGGATATTCAGCAGAATATCAGAGATGTAGGAAAAGGGTAATACTTACAATAATTCCTACAAGAGCTCCAATAGTGACAGAAGAGGAAAAAAAAGGTTATGCTCCTAAATGCTAGGAGTTTCAACACAAAACTGCACTCACTGGAAGTTGTCCTCACCTTGGAAGATGCAGACATTTGTGCAGTCATGGTGACCTGGTTTAAAGCTGTGGAAAGTACCCCAGTCATACTGTGTTACACCTCCCTCCACATGTTCAGACCTCAAACTGAAGGTGTGAAAAATAAGAGGCAGTGTATCAATATTCATTAAAGATAAAAACACCTCCAGATTGGTTAAAACGTATGACTCCCTGGAGACACTTCAGCTGCAATTAACTGTTGGTAGGACACCTATTCAAGTCATTGATAGCTACAGGACCCCCCTCCATGAATCAGGACACCCACTCTGCTTATTTGAATCTACTTGAGTCTATCAAGATAAATCCAAACACCATGGTTTTGGACAACTTTAACTACCCAACCATTGACTGGGTAAATTACTCAAACTCTTTTGCCCAAAGGTTTCTCGACTTCGTTAACTCATTTTCCCTGGACCAGCTGGTTGAAACCCCCACAAGGGGTGCCAACATCCTAGATCTGGTCGTCACCAATATGGAGGACCACTGTAGCACCCCCACTATGAGGTCCTTCCTGGTAAGGTCTGACCACAAATTGGTGTCATTCGATGTAAATATCACCCCCCCCAGCAGCAACTAAACTAAAAAACCTCTACAAAGCAGATTATAACATCTTATGGGATGGTATAAATAGCTTCACTGCACATCTTCCCTCAGATGGAATGGACAACTATGCCGAGCTCTACACCAATGCTTTATACAAACATTTGTATAAGTGCATTGACTTAGCAGTACCTGACAGGACCAAAACAAGCTCCTCAAGGAACAGCAAACTTATCTGGTGGACAACTGTCATTAACAGGCTTTACAATAAAAGGAAGAAATTGCTGTCTAAGACTAAGAGGGAGCGAACCCTCCTAAACTGGAAACACTCCCTCCTCAGCTTAAACAAGCAAATAAGACTTCTTGTGAAATCCTCCAAAGCAATCTACGAGTCCAAATTAACATCCTCAACAAAGGACAGCCACAAGGCATTCTATAGTTACATCCGTAACCTAAAAGGAAAGGCCCAGATTTGTGCAGAACTGGTAGTCAATGATACCACATACACTAAGCCTGTGGACATAGCTAACCTGTTGGTCGACAGTTTCTGTTGAAACTTCACTCCCCCTGCCCCGCCATACTTACCCCCATGACATCTCTACCACCTGTTCCCTACCTTGCATCTCTAAACAGCACATCATAAATGCCCTCTCTAAGACCAAAAACACAGCATCTGTGGGACCTGATAACATCCCAGTCTGCTTCCTACATGGGCTCCAACATGAATTAGCAACACCATTGGGTACTCTTTTCAATCACAGTCTAAGTAAAGGCTTCATACAAGCTGAATGGAAAACAGCCACCGTTACTCCCTTGCACAAAGGTGTGCTTCCACTGACCCCAGGAACTATAAACCTATTAGCCTTACTAGCCTTATTTGCAAGGCCATGGAGTGAATCATCATGGACCTTATCAATAAAGATATAGGTAATATCCAAACACTTGACCCTAACTCAGTACAGATTTGTCAAAGGGAGAGTACACCTGTTAATCCTGGGGGACTTCTTTAAGATAGTCACCAAGGCCCTGGATGAGGGGAAATCTGTGCATACAGCCTACCTGGACTAAGCCAAGGCATTTGACACTATCCTCCACTCAGGCATCACTGACAAACTCACCCAACTAGGCATCAACCCTTGTATCACTAGATGGGTCGCTAACTGGCTCACTGATAGAACTCATCATTAAAAATAGGGGAATCCACCTCCAGCAGCAGACCTGAAACATGTTGTGTTCCATAGGGATCAGTCCAGGGGCCTCTACTGTTTGGAATCTATTTCTCCGAAGTACAAGCAAAAACTAAAAGTTTGTGGCTGACAAAGTTTGCTGATGACTGCAAACCAGGAGTGGTCACAGAATCTCCAAATGACATCAACATCCTACAAGAGGGTCTTACACAAACAAATGACTGATGCCAAAGTTATGGCCTTAAACTCAGTGCAAAAAACTGCATCATTCCTTTCAGTAAAAGTGATGTTCCTGCTAACTACCACATCAATAGCAACACCTTAAGTATGTACTCAGTGGTGAGAGACCTGGGCACACAGGTTGACAGCAACTTTACCTTTGACCACCATGTCTCCACAGTGGTAAGAAGGGCATTCTATATTGCTTAACTCATAAGCAAGGGCAGTGCCTCCAGAAAAAAAGTTATAACCTCCATGCACTCTTCCCTCATCAGACCAATAATGGAGTACAACGCCCCTCTTGGTATGTACCTTTCTAAACCACTAAGGTTCCTCATAAGGAAAATTCAAGGTCTTCACCATCTGTCTTATGGGGATCACCAGAGTCACTTTATTGTTTCATACAGACTACTCAGAGGTGATCTCTGTCTTGCATACAAGGCAATCTCTGACCCTGTATTACTGCTTCATATCAAAAGGTCAAATGGTACACGGGTTACTCGCTCTAAAGACCTTAATCTGGTATATGACATTAATAAAACCTGCTGGAGGGACAGATTTGTTTCTCAGAGGTTACCACACCTTTGGAACGGACTTCCACTTCATGTCAAACACAGTACCTCATTGGCCCTCTGCAGACACTATCTGGACAACTGGGGTAGGTGAACGTAAATTCACCCTGGGGGTTCCACCTGTGTCCCTCTTGGACAGGGGCAATAGGTGCTGATCGTGGAAATAAGGGAAAAAACTTCACTAGGCTTGTAAGGGCCCTAGTGCCATTAGCAATCTTTGGGAGAAATAATCAACTTTCAGCATGGAATATTACTTATGGGTGGGGCAATAGTGAGGTCGTATCTAGGGGACCTAGAAGGGAAAATATAACAAACAATGGTAGATTTCTGAAGAAATTTATGAAAATATTTGGTATGGAAGATGTGAAATCAGTAGTAGGAACTCAGATTTACATATTATTCCCCAAAGCATAATAACTGGGCTAGACTAGACAAAGTTCAGTTGTGTAAAATCTTACTGTAACAATAACACTTGCAGTATTTTTCATCTAAAGGATCTCCCGCCAAGGATAGCCCAAAGTCTGGCCAATACACCAAAGTGTTCTGCTCTTATAGGTCCGGTGCATCACACATATGCCCCCTCCGCAAGACGAAAGGTATAAAGGTGACGTACGGATGAAATCATTCAGAACTGAAAAATTCCCAGGAGAAACAGAATACCCTCATTGACAAAGGGCAACATAGGCATCCAGAAAGAAAAATAAAGAAGGGAGAAGTCTCTCTCAGTTAGGAGGGCAACCAGAATACAGGGCAAGAGGCAGAACAGAGGGGGAAGGAGTGAGGGCCTGAATACTGCAACAGTGAAGAGAAGGATGTCTACTGTTATGGTAAGATTTTACACAAGTGC